>NC_069674.1:16587649-16890679 GCF_023699985.2 Odocoileus virginianus
TATTGTTCTTTCAACCCACGAACATGGTATATCTCTTTATCTGTTTGTGTTGACTTCAATTTCTTTCATCAGCATCTTACAGTTTTTGGAGTACAGATCTTTTGTGTCCTTAGGTAGGTTTATTCCTAGGCATTTTATTCCTTTTGATGCAATGGTAAATGTAATTGCTTTTTGAATTTCTATTTCTGATCTTTCATTGTTAGTGTATAGAAATGCAGCAGATTTCTGTGTATTAATTTCATAACTTGCAACTTTACCAAATTCATTGATGAGCTCTAGTAGTTTTCTTGAAGTATCTTTAGGATTTTCTTTGTATAGTATCATGTCATGTGCAAACAACGACAGATTATCTTCCTTTCCAATTTGGATTCCTTTTATTTCTTTCTCTTCTGTAATTGGCATCACTAAGAATTCCAGAACTATGTTGAATAAAAGTGGCAAGAGTGTCCTTGTCTTGTTCCTAATCTTAGCAGAAATGCTTTCAGCTTTTCACCATTGAGTATGATGTTAGCTGTAGGTTTGTTGTATATGGCCTTAATTATGTTGAGATAAATTCCTCTATCCCCACTTTCTGGAGAGTTTTTTCTTTTTTTAATCATAAATGGGTGTTGAATTTTGTCTAAAGCTTTTTCTGCATCTATTTTGATAATCATATGGTTTTTATTCTTTGGTTGTTGTTGATATGATATATCACACTGATGGGTTTGTGGATATTGAAAAATCCTTGCATCCCCTGGACAAATCCCACTTGATCATGGTGTATGATCTTTTTAATGTATTGTTGGGTTCAGATTGCTAGTATTTTGTTGAGGATTTTTGCATCTATGTCATCGTGATATTGGACTGTTATTTTCTTTTTTGTGGTATCTTTTTTTGTTGTCTGGTTTTGGTATCAGGGTGATGGTGGCCTCCTAGAACGAGTTTGGGAGTTTTCCTTCCTCTGAAATTTTTTGGAGCAGTTTTGGAAGAGTAGATGTTAGCTCTTCTCTAAATGTTTGATAGAATTTACCTGTGAAGCTATCAGATCCTGGGCATCTGTTTGTTTAAAATTTTTAAATCAGTTTCAATTTCAGTGCTT
This sequence comes from Odocoileus virginianus, assembly GCF_023699985.2. Taxonomy (NCBI): domain Eukaryota; kingdom Metazoa; phylum Chordata; class Mammalia; order Artiodactyla; family Cervidae; genus Odocoileus; species Odocoileus virginianus. The sequence continues at coordinate 16,588,728 of NC_069674.1, forward strand.
GTGGTTGGTCTGTTCATATTTTTATTTATGCCTGGTTCAGTCTTGGGAGATTGTAACTTTCCAAGAATCTGACTGTTTCTTCCAGGTTGTCCATTTTATTGACATACAGTGATTTATATTGACATACAGTGGTCTCATACGATCCTTTGTGTTTCTGTGGTGTCACTTATAGCTTTTCCATTTATAATTTTATTGATTTGAGTCCTCTTCTTTTTTTTCTTGATGAGCCTGGCTAAAGGTTTATCAATTTTGTTTATATTTTCAAAGAACCAGGTTTTAGTTTCATTGATCTTTGCTGTTGTTTTATTTGTCTCTATTTCATTTATTTCTGCTCTGATCTTTATGATTTCTTTCCTCTTGCTAATTTTAGGTTTTGTTTGTTCTTCTTTCTCTAGTTGTTAGATGTGAGGTTAGGTTATTGATTTGAGACTTTTCTCATTTCCTGAGGTAAGATTGTATTGCTATAAACTTCCCTCTTAGGACTGCTTATGCTGCGTCCTACAGGTTTTGGAACATTGTGCTTTCATTTAATTTGTCTCTAGGTGTTTTTCAATTTCCTCTTTGATTTCTTCAGTGATCCATTGGTTGTTTAGTAGCATATTGTTTAGCCTCCATGTGTTTATGTTTTTTGCAGTTTCTTATCATTTATTTCTAATCTCATAGTGTTGTGGTCAGAAAAGATGCTTGATATGATTTCAGTTTTTTTAATTTACCAAGGCTTAGTTTATGACCCAAGATGTGATCTGGCCTGGAGAATGTTCTGTGTGCACTTGGGAAGAAAGTGTATTCTGCTGCTGATTCTATCACAGTTGTGCCCCTCCTACCATCTGGTCATGGCTTCCCCTTTGTCCTTGGATGTAGAGTATCTTTTTTAGTAGGTTCCAGTGTTTCTTTGTCAATGGTTGTTCAGCAGTTAATCATGATTCCAGGGGTCTCATAAGAACAAGTGGGCACACATCCTTCTACTCTGCCATCTTGCTATGCAGATCTCTTAGGGACTTTTGTTTACTGAAATATCCCAACTGCCTAGGACAGAGCCTACCAGAGTGGCACACAAAATAACTTGTTGACTAAATGAACAAATATATCTCTATTTGCTAAATATGTGGCATTGATAAATTTTAGAAGAAGATAAATTTTCAAAATTGATTTGAGATGATACAGAAAATGTACAGGTTCCCTATTGACAGAGATGCAATTCTCAAGTGAATCCTACCTATACTTTAAGAAACAAATAATTTAAGTTTAATTTGTTCTAGAGTGGAGTGCATGAAAGAAAATCTTGCTCTCTTTTTGACAATGAAAGGAGCACAATTTGATAATTGTGCTAATTAAAAAGAAACTCATTTTTTAAAGTTAGTTAAAAAACTAATTAAAACGTATACACAAAGAAAACCATGGAATAGTCTTATATATGAATGTTAATACAAAAATTCTCAATAGTGCATATCAAATAGCAACACAGTTTAAAAACAGATATTCAGTCATTTCCACTAGTTGCTCCTCTCTGACCAACATGTGACCAACCTCAGCAGGACTTAAAGTGAGGATTACCCAGCCCCAATTCCTTTGGCAATTTTGTCTGTTCCTGACAACCCCCAAGACAGGATTAAAGGGGCCCTCATGCTCCTAAGGATGCCACATAGTATTTGTAGAAAAAGTTACCAATAGCCAGATTTAATGGGGGCCTTACAAAGTTCATGTAATTTTGTCAAGACCATGTCTACTCCCTTCTACCATATTCTGCATCTCAGCTCTCAAACCAGCTAAAATGCCCGTGTCCAGAAGAGATTGTGATTATCAATCACTCCCCTGCCCCCCTTACCAGTTCAAGAAAAGTGCAAACTTGGGGATTTGGTATCTGGAAGTAGAAACATGATGGGTACAGTTCAGATTCAGGAAGGGTTCACATTCAAGACCAGAGATCTACGAGGTGCCATGATTTAGTTACTAGTCTGCAATGGTCAGAAATTGAAGTACCCAGTGAGAGGTGAAACTTTTAAGGGAGTTTCAGAAAAAGTTGGAATCTGGGAAATATAATGTAGCTCAACCTTTGAATTCCCATAACTGTGGTCATGAATTGTGCAACACGTCACAGTGCTGACGCCTGCAGACTTGAGGTTGGTGCCCATGTGCCTTTCATGTGTTCTTCCACTAACCTCTGTATCCTTATCTATGGAAGATAGTGCCTGGGGGAGGTCCTCCAGGGAGAACAGTTAGTCATGGGCAAACAAAAAGCTTTTAGCAGGATGGGGCAGAGTGTCCTTGCTGTTCCCGTCCATGTGTTTTTATGGATCAGTGGACATGGTCTTGGCCTCCTCTCCTTTTCCAGTCAGGTTGTATAACTATTGATTTATCTTACTCCATACTCCATTAGAGACCTCTGATTAGCAAAGAGATTGATTTGGATTAACAAACATCTCTGGGGTTGCAAAGGTCCCCAAGAAGGTAAAAAACATTGGTCATGAATATTTGAGCTCAGTTAAGCATTGACTAAGGCCATTTTTATTGCTGCTGTCAGCTCGAGAGGTTGGAAAACTTGATAGAGAGATGGTATATTTGTTTGCTATGGCTGCTTGAACAAAGTGCACAAACCAGAGACATTTAATAGAAGTTTATTGTCTCACAGTTCTAGAGGCCAGAACTTCACCTTCAAGATCAAGGTGTTGGCAGTGTTGGTTCCTTCTGAGGGCGCTGAGGGAGAATCTGGCCCACGCCCCTCACCTAGCTTCTGGTGTTTGCTGGACATATTTGTAAAAACATCACCCTGATCCCTGCCTCCATCTGTAGATGGTGCTCTCTCTGTGTGTTGTCTGTTTCCAAATTTCCCCTTTTGGTAGGACACCAGTCATATTGGATTAGGGACTTCCCTACTCCAGTATGACCTCATCTTACCTGATCACATATGTAATGATCCTATTTCCAAATAAGGTCACATTCTGAGGTACTGAGGGCTAGGACTTCATATAAATTCTGGGGTGGGGGGGGGGGGGGGATGGGATGCAATATATTCCAAAATAGATGGGAAGGAGTCAAGTGAATGGAGAATTGACATGCAGAAACTCCTGTAGACCATCACTCTTTCCTAATCTGTTTTCTGTCTCCAAGTCTTTTTTCCTCTATTTCTATTTAGACTAAGAGGGGATTCCCTCTTTCAATCCAGAAGCACTGGGTTGCCCAAAAAGTTCATTTGGATTTTTCCATTAGATATTATAGAAAAATATTAACGAAATTTTTGGACAACCCAGTACATTTTCCCAGACAAATAGTGGGGCTCTTTTCCAATGCTTATCTTTAAAAATTGGTGTGATAGGTGTGGTTCTTCATCCACACCAGTCCCCTAAACTATTTTGAAGAGTTTTGACAATAGGGATCAGGAATTGAGTTTCCGTTCTTTCCTTATAGTATTCCCTTTTCTTCCCTATCTTCCCAGTGCTAAATGTACAATAGGAATTCAGTCAAAGGTCTTTAATTTAAATGAATTCAGGAGATCCCCCCACCTCCTACCTCAGGAAACAAAATAGAGATTCATGTGCTGAATAAATCATCATTTTTATTATTTCTTATGAACAAGCTATTTCCCACAGAACAGCATTGTAAGTATTAATTTTAGAATTAGTGGAAACAATAAGTAAAGATCAATTTTTTTTAAGTGATAATTCCTCAGAAATGTATGTCTTCAGGTCATAGAAGATTACCTATAAGCAATTGGTCTTGGACAAACGTAGGTTTGTCTTGAAGTCTTACTAGTTTGCATTCCCACCAACAGTGTAAGAGGGTTCCCTTTTCTCCACACCCTCTCCAGCATTTATTGCTTGTAGACTTTTGGATAGCAGCCATTCTGACTGGTGTGTAATGGTACTTCATTGAGGTTTTGATTTGCATTTCTCTAATAATGAGTGATGCTGAGCATCTTTTCATGTGTTTGTTAGTCATCTGTATGTCTTCTTTGGAGAAATGTCTGTTTATATCTTTGGCCCATTTTTTGACTAGGTCATTTATTTTCCTGGAATTGAGCTGCAGGAGTTGCTTGTATATTTTTTTAGATTAATCCTTTGTCTGTTTCTTCATTTGCTATTATTTTCTTCCATAATAAAGAGCTCTTTTGCCCTGTGAGAATGACTATATGAATAAAATATATTACTCTGGGTGGATTGAAAATAAGTATATCTCTACTATAGAATTTTAATAATCTTTTTATTCACTTAAAAATTTACATACAATAAAATTATCAGTGTTCTTTTGAACTCGCTGCTTTCTCAAAATTCAGTTTTCTCAATAACTTTCAAAGTCTTAAGTCTAATGAATTTACAAAGCCTCTTCTTTCAATTTGTTTCTTAACACTTTCTTTCTATATGTCTTCTTTTGAAATAATAGTCTGTGGGCTACTTTATAAAACAGAGTTTTATTTCTATTGATTGTCTCAAGTCACTTTGCACAATGGCGGTTGTATAATGAATGAGGGCAAGAGTGATAGGCAGTGGTATCATGGATCACTAGCTTGTTGAAATTCAGGTCCTTTGAAGCATGCAAGAGAGAACCACCAATTATCCATCTCTCAAGCTGGATAAAAGCTACACAAACATACTGGATAGAAACAGACAGCAACCAAATCAGTATGGCTTTGTTAACTGCTCGGGTGTTAAACTAGCTCTTTTAAGATTTTACTATACTTAGCCCTCTCTCTCTACTCAGGACAAGGTGAATCACTTCCTTGTTAATAGTGCATGTGTGGATTTTAACTTGACTGTGTGTCTATATTATAGTCAGTGGTTCAAATCATCAAGCCCACTGCCAGCACACTGGCATGGTCTATCTCTCTATCCTCTTCTTGCCCTGTTAACAGCTGAAGAACTCAGACTATCCATGGCAGCAGTATCTAAATTCATGAGTTATTATCCTCATATGTTACTTCTGAAGTCTTTTCTAAAGCCTAATGTTTTTCTGCCTGAAACCCAAAAGACACTGATTTAATAAAACATTAGCTGATAATTTCCAACATTATTTCAATAGATTTAAACCTCCCCCCTGCCCCAGCCACACATAGTTAAATCAAAGTCACTAACACTGCACACAAGTTAAATATCTGTATCATCACTTGGTCTGAGGATAGTAAGTCATTTCCACAGCTGGAGCAACCACCAACCCAAAGTCCTAGCATACGTAGAAGGTAAAATATCTGCTGTGGAGTTCTCTGAAGTCAGTATTCATCATGGAATGGGTATTCAGGATGGTCACACCACCTGCCAAAACAATTCCCCCAAAGGGAAAAAGTTCACTTCTAATGTTGCACATCTGTGTGTATTACTAGCATCCTTTGATAATTTCACCAACCACTCCCTCTTTTCTCTTACTCGTTCCATTTCTGTTTTGTGCCCAGCTTCCGTTCATGGCTCCTCTCAAGCCATCGCCTTTTACTGAAGCCCCAGATAGCACTCTGGTGTAGCTGTGTGTGGGGAGTAGGGGGTGGGTAGAGGAAGGCTGTGGGTGTATGTGTGCTGAGTCATGTCCCAGTCTTTGCATCTCTTTGGACAGTAGCCCACCAGGCTCCTCTGTCCATGGGATTCTTTAGGCAAGAATGGTGAAACAGTCTATAAAAGGACTGGAGTGTGTGTGCCTGTCCTGAAACACATCTAAGATTTGGTTCTCTGTAAGTATTATGTGCTTTAAATTGTCAATAAAATATTAAACAAAACCAAAAGGCTCTCACAGATCACCCAGATGAAAAATAGAACCGTGACCCAGCATTTCTAAATGATATATTTTTTAAATCAATCTTTGCTTCTCCTTGCTGATGTCTCTAGTTATTTCCTGGTACAATGAGTTATTTTCACAGTGTTTCTAGAACTATGTATTAAAAATGTCAAATGTCAAACCAATTAATGTCACCAACCAACTGTAAAAATAGCAGCACATTGGTGGATTTGCTGTCTCTTACTATCTCTTTTTAATTTAGATATTTATTCAATAGAAATAGTTTATCTTTGAGACCTGTTAATTAACCTATAAATGTTTGTTAGTTACATGTTTGTGTTTACTTTTTTGTTCTTGAGGCTAGGAGGTGCTTTTTGATGTCAATTAATTTCTTCCCCTGGAAAATTCACATTAGAAAGCTGCTTTATTAACTCAGAAATTGATTTAGAAATTCAGTATTAACATAGTCAGCAGTTTCTGACTCATGAAAAGTAGTGAGACCAATAAGATAAGTGCCCAAACTATATGAATAATCTTAATTAGCATTTAAAAAATGCTCACTTAAAGAGAAGATTGTGAAAATAAGATTAGTATCCATATGATTTCAAGAACTGGAAATATTAATGAATAATGATTAAGAAAAAAAGGTATGTGTGTATACAAATATATACATGCATATATGCATGAACTATATTCTTTTTTAATTTTTAAGGCTCTGTAATATTCAGAGATTAAAGGGTTATTTCTGTTGATAGGTGAACTTGGCAACATTTTGAAGGAATTTTCCTGTGGAAAGTCAGGCAATTTCCCTGGTGGCTCAGACGGTAAAGTGTATGACCACAATGCAGGAGATCTGGGTTGCATCCCTGGGTCGGGAAGATCCCCTGGAGAAGGAAATGGTAACCCACTCCAGTACTCTTGCCAGGAAAATTCCAAGGATGGAGGAGCCTGGTGGGCTACAGTCCATGGGGCCGCAAAGTGTCGGACACAACTGAATGACTTCACTCTCACTTTCAGTTTCTTTCAAGTCAGGCAATAGGTAAACCAGATACTCCAACTCTTATAGGCAAACATTTGTGTAAAACTCAAGTTTCTTGTCTCCCAACTTGGTGCTCTTTCTGCTACACTCTCATGCCTCTTTCCCAAGAATTGTTGTTGCTGACAGCTTTGCTCTAATTTGTGCCCACTTTGATTTTTAAGAAAGAAATAAATATGTTGTTTGAATATGCCACCATTGTATTAACACATGAACACAGTGACTTATTTCTCCTCATTGTCTTTAGCCTGTTATGCCTTAACCTAACCAATGGAAATGTCCTAAATGCCAGAAGTCTTCTTTTAAATAAAAATGTAGGTTTCTATGACGTTCCTAATTCAGTACATGCTGCCCACTGCCCTTTACCCTTGTTCCTTCTGTGGACATGATCCTGATTCCTAAGAGCCTGTTGGTTGACTCTTGACAGCCCAGCACCACTGGGCAGAAACTGATTCATGATCCCCCAGAACTCACATGAGCATTTCCACAAAGCGGACGTTTTTGTTTAAGGCTTCAATGTCCTTCATTTCTTCTTCAGTGAAAGAAAAGTCAAAGATCTGAAATAACAGAAACAAGCAAACAAACTAAACACAGACATTTGGAATAGTAGTAGGTGAATCGAGCTTGGGATTAGGGAGAGGGACCAGCAGTGGGAGTCCTTCAGAGATTTATGGACATCTCTGCAGATGTCCCAGAGGAGCTGGCAGGTGCTGGAGGCCACCCCACCTATGGGGAGCTGGAATTCTTTCTGCCCTTGGTCTTTAAGACAATCCTGCTGGGGACATCTTGCAATAAATTTCAAGTGTTCTGAAACAATATGCATTCAGAACATTTCCTGAAATTCTAGAAGAAAGGAATTCTTACTACTTTAGTATAAGATGCTGAGCTTTTGATTCTGGACAGTGACCTTCATACACTTTTTTTTTTTTTTTTTACAAAAATATTCCCTGGCCTCTAAATTTGCTTATGTAATTTTTTAACTTTTAATTTGCTTTATTTCATCCTGTTAATCTTTTCATCACTTTTAATGTCTCTTCATCTGCCTTTTAATTCTAATTACATTTTCATTGTTTTACTTTCTTTTTAGCTTATACACTTTATACCTTGGTTTTATGATGGTCCTTTATGAACATTTTAATAGTTTGTCTTAGCTTATTTTTATTTTAAACACTTGGTTTATCTGTTTACAATCTACCCTCTATTACTCTTGTATCTTTCTAAAAAGTTTTTATTTTAGTAATTTATATTAGTAAATTTTAATTATATAATACATAAATATATGTAAAGAAATGAAAGACTTCTTTGTAAATGAGAGACTATAGAAGTAAATTGACATTTATGGAGTAAAAAAACCAAAAGTGCCTCTTGATATCCACCACATCAGTCCTAGTCTCCTTCCTACAGATTCCTTCCAAACATTCAGCACACCAAGAGCAAAATGCAATAATTGTATGATATTTTTATCATTCTGCAGCTTTATCTCATTCACATACTATGTCTTGGTGATCCCTTGTGTCAAAATATATATACTGATTACTTAGCCACTGCATCCATCATATAGATGTATATGATTTACTTCATCACTTCCCCAAGGATCATTTCCAAGTGGTCTTTTCAGAGCATTCTTTCCTTTGATTATTTATTTTCCAAGTATTAGAGTTTATGAGATTGTATAAGGAGTTTTATTATAACATAAAACAGTCATGAAGAAGTCACTTAAAAAATAAATCCTTACAAGCTTCCTTTCTCCTTAACACCTTCCCCCACAGAGAGTGGCTATCTGTCACATGACATCACCTCCTTCAGCACAGGGAAAAGGATGGTGCTCAGGGGACCAATCAAGGTGTCTTGTTCATTGGACACTGATTATTATGAGGGTAGCAATGGCCCATAAAGGGACAAGCAGGGATTGATAGACTTAGAAGCCTTTCTCTGTGATTGTCCTTACTAAACACGAGTAATAGATAACCTGGACTGTGTGTGCCACCATATGGAGAAAGGGGGTGGGGAGAACTCAGTCCTTTTATAAATCATTTGAATAGCTGTGTCCAGTCATGTCTGATCTATACATGAATTTTCCAGTTATGAGAGTCAGTAAATTGTATCTTTTTTTCTTTGGTAAGTTTGAATTGCATTCCTTCATGTGGTATCGAAAAAGCCCTGAAGATAATTATCTGATATGGATGTCTTCCCACATCGGTATTTATATTTTCACTTTACTATTTAAAAATGGATAGAAAGGGACACATACTATGTAAATTCATTTATATGACATTCTAGGAAATGCAAACTAGTCTTTAGGGATAGAAAGCAAATCAGTGCTTGGCTTGGGCTTGGGCACCAGGAGGGATAGATTCTAAAGGGGCCTAAAGAGACTATTAGAGATACTAGAGATGTTTATTCCCCTGATTGTAGTGGTTTCATGAGTGTGTACATATGTCAAAACTTTCCCCATTTTACACTTTATGTTCAGCTCATTGCATTTCAATTTCACCTCAATAGAGTTCTTTAAAAAAGAAAAATACGTAAAAATGGCTATATAATCTTTCATTGCACAAATAAATCATAATTTGTTTTCTAAGATCCTATTGATTGTTTCCAGTTTTTTTAAGCTGATAAAGTATGCTGTAATAAACATCTGTATACATGCACATAAACATGCAAATGCATCTATAGGAAAAGATTGTTGGGTCGGTGGATATATATATATATTTGAATTTTGATGGAGCTGGAAAAAGATCTTTCTCCAAATCTTACATCAATTAGTATTTCTAACAGCATTACATGAAAGTGCCTGTTTTCCCACATATTGTCATCATTCTGATTATTTCCCTATCTGAGGGGGTAAATACCGTCCTATTTTTATCTTTATGAGTAAGACAAAAAAACAGCTTACTTTTGAGATTTTGATTATCAACTGATGGGTAATGATTAACCTTACATGGTACTTTTCTATAGCTGCATTTATTAATACCTAGCAGTTATTCTTTGGAAGTAGCATGGTAAACTAATTACTCCATTGTCTAGTGACATGTTTTCTTATCTATAATTTAAAATGATGGTTACAGATTACTTAAAGAGGAAATAAAGGAGGTTGGCATTCATGGCAAGAGTGAACATCAACATTCTAGGAATCAGCGAACTAATATGGACTGGAATGGGTGAATTCAACTCAGATGAACATTATATCTACTACTGTGGGCAGAAATAACTTAGAAGAAATGGACTAACCAGCATAGTCAACAAAAGAGTCTGAAATGCAGTACTTGGATGCAGTCTCAAAAATGACAGAATGATCTTTGTTCATTTCAAAGGCAAATCATTCAATGTCACAGTAATCCAAGTCTATGCCCCCACCAGTAACACTGAAGAAGCTGAAGTTGAATGGTTCTGTGAAGACCTACAAGACCTTCTAGAACCAACACCCCAAAAAGCTGTCCTTTTAATTATAGGGGACTGGAATGCAAAAGTAGGAAGTCAAGAAACACCTGGAGTAACAGGCAAATTTGGCCTTGGAGTACAGAATGAAGCAGGGCAAAGGCTAATAGAGTTCTGCCAAGAGAACGCACTGATCATAGCAAACACCCTCTTCCAACAACACAAGAGAAGACTCTACACATGGACATCACCAGATAGTCAACACTGAAATCAGATTGATTACATTGTTTGCAGCCAAAGATGGAGAAGCTCTATACAGTCAGCAAAAACAAGACTGGGAGCTGACTGTGGCTCAGATCATGAACTCCTTATTGCCAAATTCAGACTTAAATTGAAGAAAGTGCAGAAAAACCACTAGATCATTCAGGTATGACCTAAATCAAATCCCTTATGATTAAACAGTGGAAGTGAGAAATAGATTTAAGGGACTAGATCTGATAGAGTGCCTGATGAACTATAGATAGCGGTTCGTGACATTGTACAGGAAACAGGAATCAAGACCATCCCCAAGAAAAAAAATGCAAAAACACAAAATGGCTGTCTGAGGAGGCCTTACAAATAGCTGTGAAAAGAAGAGAAGCAAAAAGCAAAGGAGAAAAGGAAAGATATATGCATTTGAATGCAGAGTTCCAAAGAATAGCAAGGAAAGATAAGAAAGCCTTCTTCAGCAATCAATGCAAAGAAATAGAGGAAAACAATAGAGTGGGAAAGACTAGAGATCTCTTCAAGAAAATTAGAGATACCAAGGGAATATTTCATGCAAAGATGGGCTCAATAAAGGATAAAAGTGGTAGGGACCTAACAGAAGCAGAAGATATTAAGAAGAGGTGGCAAGAATACACAGAAGAACTGCACAAAAAAAGATCTTCACAACCCAGATAATCACGATGGTGTCATCACTCAGCTAGAGCCAGACATCCTGGGATGTGAAGCCAAGTGGGCCTTAGGAAGCATCACTACGAACAAAGCTAGTGGAGGTGATGGAATGCCACTTGAGCTATTTCAAATCCTGAAAGATGATGCTGTGAAAGTGCTGCACTCAATATGTTAGCAAATTTAGAAAACTCAGCAGTGGCCACAGGACTGGAAAAGGTCAGTTCTCATTCCAATCCCAAAAAAAGGCAATCCCAAAGAATGCTCAAACTACTGCACAATTGCACTCATCTCACACGCTAGTAAAGTAATGCTCAAAATTCTCCAAGCCAGGCTTCAGCAATACGTGAACCGTGAACTTCCAGACGTTCAAGCTGGTTTTAGAAAAGGCAGAGAAACCAGAGATCAAATTGCCAACATCTGCTGAATCATCAAAAAAAGCAAGAGAGTTCCAGGAAAACATCCATTTCTGCTTTATTGGCCATGCCAAAGCTTTGACTGTGTGGATCACAATAAACTGTGGGAAATTCCTAAAGAGATGGGAATACCAGACCACCTGACCTGCCTCTTGAGAAACCTGTATGTAGGTCAGGAAGCAACAGTTAGAACTGGACATGGAACAACAGACTGGTTCCAAATAGGAAAAGGAGTACGTCAAGGCTGTATATTGTCACCCTGCTTATTTAACTTATATGCGGAGTACATCATGAGAAATGCTGGGCTGGAAGAAGCCCAAGATGGAATCGAGATTGCTGGGAGAAATATCAATAACCTCAGATATGCAGATAACACCACCTTTATGGCAGAAAGTGAAGAAGAACTAAAGGGCCTCTTGATGAAAGTGAAAGAGGAGAGTGAAAAAGTTGGCTTAAAACTCAACATTCAGAAAACTAAGATCATGGCATCCAGTCCCATCACTTCATGGCAAATAGATGGGGAAGCAGTGGCAACAGTAGCTGACTTTATTTTTCTGGGCAGCAAAATCACTGCAAATGGTGATTGCAGCCATGAAATTAAAAGACGCTCACTTCTTGGAAGGAAAGTTATGACCAACCTAGACAGCGTATTAAAAAGCAGAGACATCACTTTGTCAACAAAGGTCCATCTAGGCAAGGCTACGGTTTTTCCTGTGGTCATATATGGATGTGAGAGTTGGACTATAAAGAAAGCTGAGCACCAAAGAATTGATGCTTTTGAACTGTGGTGTTGGAGAAGACTCTTGAGAATCCCTTGGACTGCAAGGAGATCTAACCAGTCCATCCTAAAGGAGATCAGTCCTGGGTGTTCATTGGTACAACTGATATTGAAGCTTTAACTCCAATACTTTGGCCACCTGATGCAAAGAGCTGACTCATTTGAAAAGACCCTGATGCTGGGAAAGATTGAGGACATGAGGAGAAGGGGACAACAGAGGATGAGATGGTTGGATGGCAACCCTGACTCAGTGGACATGGGTTTGGGTTGACTCTGGGAGTTGATGACAGACAGGGAGGCCTGGCATGCTGTGGTTCATGGGGTCACAAAAAGTCAGACACAACTGAGTGACTGAGCTGAACTGAACTGGCATTCATGAAGTCTAAATGATCCTCTTCAATAATTTCCAAATTTGTCCCCAACTTTTTCTAGAGCCGTTAAGAAGGTGGAAAGTTGGGGGGGAGGAGCCCACTTTCTGCCCTACAAATTCATTGAAAGAACAATTGAACACTGAGCAAACTTCACAAAACAACTTCTGATCGCTAGCAGAGGACATCAGATGCCCAGAAAAGCAGCCCATTGTCTTCGAAAGGAGGTAGGACAAAATATAAAAGATAAAAAGAGAGACAAAAGAGTTAGGGATGGAGACCCATCCCAGGAAGGGAGTCTTAATAGAGGAAGTTTCCAAACACCAGTAAACCCTCTCATTGGCAGGTCTGGGGGAAGTTTTCAAATCTCGGAGGGCAACCTAACTGGGAGGAAAAATAAATAAAACCCACAGATTACATGCCTAACAGCAACTCCCAGCAGAAAAGTACCCCAGATGCCCATATCCACCACCAGCAAGTGGGGGCAGAATGGAGAGGAGCAGGTGGCATTGCTTAGGGTAAGGACTGGGCCCAAAGGCCCTGAGAGCAATCGGAGGGAGCTTTCATGAGATAGCAACTTAAACTGTGGGATAGCAAGAGAGAGAGAGAAAATTAACTGGCCTGAACACACTGCCGGCCGTTCGCAGAACAAGGGGACTGAGCAACACCAGAGAGGAGCTAGCCAGCGGTGGACCGGCCCATCCCCCGCTGGAGGCAGGAGGCAGGGGGGAGGGGAAAGGGGCAAACTTGGCCCCAGAGACGGCATCCCCTACCACACTGCAAACAGGCCTCCAGTTTCTGACCAAAGATTTCCTGAGATTCTGGATGGTCGACATCCGCCGGGAGGGTCGCGGCTAAACACAAGGCGCACGCACCTGACTGGCGCGGGCGGAAACTGAGGCTGGGACCACGGAGGGGAGAAGGTGCACCACACCCTGGGAGAGTGTGCCTGTCAAGCTCCTGGCTGCCTGAGCCGCTTGGGCCGGGAAAGGCACAAAACGCAGGCGCAACCGAGTCCGTGCTTTTGTGGAGTACCTGAAAACTGGAACCGCATGCAACGCAGGGCAAGCTCCATACAGAGCAGCCGGGAGCCTGAGCGGTGTAGACGGGGAAAGCACACACACCAGTGAGCGGGGCAAACCCAGTGTGGCCAGAACACTGCGAGTGCTACCCACACAGAGCGGTATCTGTCTGCAGCGCCCGCCCTCCCCGCAGCAGGACTGAACTAGTGAACCTGAACAAGAGACCACCTCCGCCCGCCTTTGTCAGGGCGGAAATTAGACACTGAAGAGACCAGCAAACAGAAGCCAAATAAACAAAGGGAACTGCTTCAGAAAGGACCGGTGTAACAGATTAAAATCCCTGAAGGTAACACCAACTACACCGGAAGGGGCCTATAGATATCAAGAAGTGTAAGCTGGATCGAGAAGCAATCTGAAACTGCACTGAATCCACACTGACTGCAACAGCTCCAGAGAAATTCCTAGATATATTTTTACCTATTTTTTTTAATTAAGAAAATTTTTTTCTTTTCTTTTTTTTTCTTTTTTCTCTTTTATTTTCTATTAAAATTCCCTATTACTCCCCCATTACTTCTTAACTTTCATTTTCATATATTTTTATGATTTTTTTAATTAGGAAAAAAATTTTTTTCTTGTCTTTTTTTTCTTGTCTTTTTTTTCTCTTCTTTTTTCCTCTTATTTTCTTTTAAAGTCCTCTATTACTCCTTAATTTTCATTTTCATTTCACTATAACCTTGAAAAAAAAAAAGAGAGAGAGAAGCCCTATTTTTAAACTGAACTTCATATATATATTTCTAAAAGTTTTTGTTTTTGTTTTTGCTTTTAATATTGTATTTTTAAGAGTCTAACCTCTACTCTAGATTTTTAATCTTTGTTTTTCAGTATGTGATATAAATTTTGGACAATTAAGAATCCAATATTCAGTTCCCATTTTTATTCCGGAGTGTGTTGATTACTCTCTCCCACTTTTGTCTTTCCGTTTTCTACCTCAGAACACCTCTATTTCCTCCTTTCCCCTTCTCTTCACAATCCAATTCTGTGAATCTTTGTGGGTGTCTGGGCTACGGAGAACACTTTGGGAACAGAGAACTGCGTAGATCTGTCTCTCTCCTCTTGAGTCCCCCCTTTTCTCCTCCTGCTCATCTCTATCTCCCTCGTCTCCCTCTCCTCTTCTTCATGTAACTCTGTGAACCTCTCTGGGTGTCCCTCATGGTGGAGAATCTTTTCACCATTAACCTAGAAGTTTTATTATCAGTGCTGTGTAGTTGGAGAAGTCTTGAGACTACTGGAAGAATAAAACTGAAATCCAGAGGCAGGAGACTTAAGCCCAAAACCTGAGAACACCAGAAAACTCCTGACTACAGGGAACATTAAGTAATAAGAGACCATCCAAAAGCCTCCATACCTACACTGAAACCAACCACCACCCAAGAGCCAATAAGTTCCAGAGCAAGACATACCACACAAATTCTTCAGCAATGCAGAAACATGGACCTGAGCATCAACATACAGACTGCCCAAAGTCACACCTAACCCATAGACCCATCTCAAAACTCATTGCTGGACACTCCATTGCATTCCAGAGAGAAGAAATCCAGTTCCACACACCAGAACACCGACGCAAGCTTCCCTAACCAGGAAACCTTAACAAGACAATCGTCCAACCCCACCCACTTGGTGAAACCTCCACAATAAAAAGGAACCACAGACTACCAGAATACAGAAAGCCCACTCCAGACACAGCAATCTAAACAAGATGAAAAGGCAGAGAAATACCCAACAGGTAAAGGAACATGAAAAATGCCCACCAACTCAAACAAAAGAGGAGATAGGGAATCTACCTGAAAAAGAATTTAGAATAATGATAATAAAAATGACCCAAAATCTTGAAAACAAAATGGGGTTACATATAAATAGCCTGGAGACAAGGATTGAGAAGATGCAAGAAATGTTTAATAAGGACCTAGAAGAAATTAAAAAGTCAATTAAAAATGAATAATGCAATAAATGAGATCAAAAACACTCTGGAGGGAACCAAGAGTAGAATAATGGAGACAGAGATAGGATAAGTGAGGTAGAAGATAAAATGGTGGAAATAAATGAAGCAGAGAGGAAAAAAGAAAAAAGAATCAAAAGAAATGAGGACAACCTCAGGGACCTCTGGGACAATGTGAAACGCCCCAACATTCGAATCATAGGAGTCCCAGAAGAAGAAGACAAAAAGAAAGGCCATGAGAAAATACTCGAGGAGATAATAGCTGAAAACTTCCCTAAAATGGGGAAGGAAATAGCCACCCAAGTCCAAGAAACCCAGAGAGTCCAAAACAGGATAAAACCAAGACGAAACACCCCCAAGACACACATTGATCAAATTAACAAAGATTAAACACAAAGAACAAATATTAAAAGCAGTAAGAGAGAAACAACAAATAACACACAAAGGGATTCCCATAAGGATAACAGCTGATCTATCAGTAGAAATCCTCCAGGCCAGAAGGGAATGACAGGGCATACTTAAAGTAATGAAAGAGAATAACCTACAACCTAGATTACTGTACGCAGCAAGGATATCATTCAGATATGAAGGAGAATTCAAAAGCTTTACAGACGAGCAAAAGCTGAGAGAATTCAGCACCACCAAGCCTGCTCTTCAACAAATGCTAAAGAAACTTCTCTAGACAGGAAACGCAGAAAGGTTGTACAAACGCGAACCCAAAACAACAAAGTAAATGGCAACGGGACCATACCTATCAATAATTACCTTAAATGTAAATGGGTTGAATGCCCCAACCAAAAGACAAAGACTGGATGAATGGATACAAAAACAAGACCCTTATATATGCTGTCTACAAGAGACCCACCTCAAAACAAGGGACACATACAGACTAAAAGTGAAGGGCTGGAAAAAAATATTTCATGCAAACAAAGACCAAAAGAAAGCAGGAGTTGCAATACTCATATCAGATAAAATAGACTTTCAAATAAAGGCTGTGAAAAGAGACAAAGAAGGACACTACATAATGATCAAAAGATCAATCCAAGAAGAAGATATAACAATTATAAATATATATGCACCCAACATAGGAGCACCGCAATATGTAAGGCAAATGCTAATGAGTATGAAAGAGGAAATTAATAGTAACACAATAATAGTGGGAGACTTTAATACCCCACTCACAACTATGGATAGATCAACTAAACAGAAAATTAACAAGGAAACACAAACTTTAAATGACACAATGGACCAGCTAGACCTAATTGATATCTATAGGACATTTCATCCCAAAACAATCAACTTCACCTTTTTCTCAAGTGCACACAGAACCTTCTCCAGAATAGATCACATCCTGGGCCATAAATCTAGTCTTGGTAAATTCAAAAAAATTGAAATCATTCCAGTCATCTTTTTTGACCACAGTGCAGTAAGATTAGATCTCAATTACAGGGAAAAAATTGTTAAAAATTCAAATATATGGAGGCTAAACAACACTCTTCTGAATAACCAACAAATCATAGAAGAAATCAAAAAAGAAATCAAAATATGCATGGAAATGAATGAAAATGAAAACACAACAACCCAAAACCTATGGGACACTGTAAAAGCAGTGCTAGGGGAAGTTTCATAGCATTACAGGCTTACCTCAAGAAACAAGAAAAAAGTCAAATAAATAACCTAACTCTACACCTAAAGCAACTAGAGAAGGAAGAAATGAAGAACCCCAGGGTTAGTAGAAGGAAAGAAATCTTAAAAATTAGGGCAGAAATAAATGCAAAAGAAGCTAAAGAGACAATAGCAAAAATCAACAAAGCTAAAAGCTGATTTTTTGGAAAAATAAACAAAATTGACAAACCATTAGCAAGACTCATTAAGAAACAAAGGGAGAAGAACCAAATTAACAAAATGAGAAATGAAAATAGGGATATCACAACAGACAACACTGAAATACAAAGGATCATAAGAGATTACTACCAGCAGTGCTATGCCAATAAAATGGACAACTTGCAAGAAATGGACAAATTCTTAGAGAAGTATAACTTTCCAAAACTCAACCAGGAAGAAATAGATCTTAACAGACCCATCACAAGCAAGGAAATCGAAACTGTAATCGGAAATCTTCCAGCAAACAAAAGCCCAGGACCAGACGGCTTCACTGCTGAATTCTACCAAAAATTTAGAGAAGAGCTAACACCTATCTTACTCAAACTCTTCCAGAAAATTGCAGAAGAAGGTAAACTTCCAAACTCATTCTATGAGGCCACCATCACCCTAAATCCAAAACCAGACAAAGATGCCACAAAAAAAGAAAACGACAGGCCAATATCATTGATGAACATAGATGCAAAAATCCTTAACAAAATTCTAGCAAACAGAATCCAACAACATATTAAAAAAATCATACACCATCACCAAGTGGGCTTTATCCCAGGAATGTAAGGATTCTTTAATATCCACAAATCAATCAATGTAATACACCACATTAACAAATTGAAAGATAAAAACCATATGATTATCTCAATAGATGCAGAAAAAGCCTTTGACAAAATTCAACATCCATTTATGATTAAAACTCTCCAGAAATCAGGAATAGAAGGAACATACCTCAACATAATAAAAGCTATATATGACAAACCCACAGCAAGCATTACCCTCAATGGTGAAAAATTGCAAGCATTTCCCCTGAAATCAGGAACAAGACAAGGGTGCCCACTCTCACCACTACTATTCAACATAGTTTTGGAAGTGTTGGCCACAGCAATCAGGGCAGAAAAAGAAGTAAAAGGAATCCATATAGGAAAAGAAGAAGTGAAACTCTCGCTGTTTGCAGATGACATGATCCTCTACATAGAAAACCCTAAAGACTCTACCAGAAAATTATTAGAGCTAATCAATGAATATAGCAAAGTTGCAGGATATAAAATTAACACACAGAAATCCCTTGCATTCCTATACACTAACAATGAGAAAACAGAAAGAGAAATTAAGGAAACAATACCATTCACCATTGCAACAAAAAGAATAAAATACTTAGGAGTATATCTACCTAAAGAAACAAAAGAACTATACATAGAAAACTATAAAACACTGATGAAAGAAATCAAAGAGGACACAAACAGATGGAGAAACATACTGTGTTCATGGATTGGAAGAATCAATATTGTCAAAATGGCTATACTACCCAAAGCAATCTATAGATTCAATGCAATCCCTATCAAGCTACCAACGGTATTTTTCACAGAACTAGAACAAATAATTTCACAATTTGTATGGAAATACAAAAAAACTCGAATAGCCAAAGTAATCTTGAGAAAGAAGAATGGAACTGGAGGAATCAACCTGCCTGACTTGAGACTCTACTACAAAGCCACAGTCATCAAGACAGTATGGTACTGGCACAAAGACAGAAATATAGATCAATGGAACAGAATAGAAAGCCCAGAGATAAATCCATGAACGTATGGATACCTTATCTTTGACAAAGGAGGCAAGGATATACAATGGAAAAAAGACAACCTCTTTAACAAGTGGTGCTGGGAAAACTGGTCAACAACTTGTAAAAGAGTGAAACTAGAACACTTTCTAACACCATACACAAAAATAAACTCAAAATGGATTAAAGATCTAAATGTAAGACCAGAAACTATAAAACTCCTAGAGGAGAACATAGGCAAAACACTCTCTGACATAAATCACAGCAGGATCCTCTATGACCCACCTCCCAAAATATTGGAAATAAAAGCAAAAATAAACAAGTGGGGCCTAATGAAACTTAAAAGCTTTTGCACAACAAAGGAAACTATAAGCAAGGTGAAAAGACAGCCCTCAGATTGGGAGAAAATAATAGCAAATGAAGTAACAGACAAAGGATTAATCTCAAAAATATACAAGCAACTCCTGCAGCTCAATTCCAGAAAAATAAATGACCCAGTCAAAAAATGGGCCAAAGAACTAAACAGACATTTCTCCAAAGAAGACATTCAGATGGCTAACAAACACATGAAAAGATGCTCAACATCACTCATCATCAGAGAAATGCAAATCAAAACCACAATGAGGTACTATTACACGCCAGTCAGGATGGCTGCTATCCAAAAGTCTGCAAGCAATAAATGCTGGAGAGGGTGTGGAGAAAAGGGAACCCTCTTACACTGTTGGTGGGAATGCAAACTAGTACAGCCTCTATGGAGAACAGTGTGGAGATTCCTTTAAAAACTGGAAATAGAACTGCCATATAAGCTAGCAATCCCACTTCTGGGCATACACACTGAGGAAACCAGATCTGAAAGAGACACGTGCACCCCAATGTTCATCGCAGCACTGTTTATAATAGCCAGGACATGGAAGCAACCTAGATGCCCATCAGCAGATGAATGCATAAGGAAGCTATGGTACATATACACCATGGAATATTACTCAGCCATTAAAAAGAATTCCTTTGAATCAGTTCTAATGAGATGGATGAAACTGGAGCCCATTATACAGAGTGAAGTAAGCCAGAAAGATAAAGACCAATACAGTATACTAACATATATATGGAATTTAGAAAGATGGTAATGATAACCCTTATGCAAAACAGAAAAAGAGACACAGATGTACAGAACAAACTTTTGGACTCCGTGGAGAGAAGGCGAGGGTGGGATGTTTCGAGAGAACAGCATCGAAACATGTATATTATCTAGGGTGAAACAGATCACCAGCCCAGGTTGGATGCATGAGACAAGTGCTCGGGCCTGGTGCACTGGGAAGACCCAGAGGGATGGGATGGAGAGGTAGGCGGGAAGGGGGATCGGGATGGGGAATACATGTAAATCCATGGCTGATTCATGTCAATGTATGACAAAAATTGTAAAGTAATTAGCCTCCAACTAATAAAAATAAATGAAAAAAATAAAAATAAAAAAAGAAGGTGGAAAGTTGACTATTATGAATTTCAAATTTTATACTTTCTATTCCTGCTGTGCTGACAGAGAAGGGAGAAGGTTGTGTCAAGAGTCAATAGGTCAGGAAATAGAAGAAATAAAGGAGCTAGATTGCAAAGAAGCACAATCCCTGAGTTACGAGGAACTGTCACAAATTCAGTTAAATTAAATCCAGACATGGGTAGAATGGGTTGAGGAGTTAGTATAAATAACATATGTGGTCATTGCAGCTTTCTTATTGATCTGAACAGAAAATTCTTTTTTTAAAAACAAAACAAAACACTGCTTTTTACATTTCCAGAAGCAGTTCTCTTACTTGAAAGTTTTCTTTGATCCTTTCAGGGTTAAAACTTTTAGGAATGACAACCACTCCTCGCTGAATGTTGAAACGCAAAACAACTTGAGCTGCTGTTTTATTGTACTTTTTCCCCAGTGCATTTAGAAATGGATCCTTTAGCAAAGGTGGGGAAGATACATTCACCCTAAAAAAAAAAAAAAAAAGAAATCAAGACATGTATCATATTTAGGCCAAGTAATGAAATTAAAAGATGCTTACTCCTTGGAAGGAAAGTTATGACCAACCTAGATAGCATACTAAAAAGCAGAGACATCACTTTGTCAACAAAGGTCCATCTGATCAAGGCTATGGTTTTTCCAGTAGTCATGTATGGATGTGAGAATTGGACTGTAAAGAAAGCTGAGCACAGAAGAATTGATGCTTTTGAACTGTGGTGTTGGAGAAGACTCTTGAGAGTCCCTTGAACTGCAAGGAGATCCAACCAGTCCATGCTAAAGGAAATCAGTCCTAAGTGTTCACTGGAAGGACTGATGTTGAAGCTGAAACTCCAATACTTTGGCCACCTGATGCTAAGAGCTGACTCATTTGAAAAGACCCTGATGTTGGGAAAGATTGAAGGCAGGAGGAGAAGGGGACAACAGAGGATGAGATGGTTAGATGGCATCACCAACTCAATGGACATGAGTTTGGGTAAACTCTGGGAGTTGGTGATGGACAGGGAGGCCTGGCATGCTGTGGTTCATGGGGTCGCAAAGAGTCAGACACAACTAAGTGACTGAACTGAACTGAGTGAGAACCAGTGGTTAACCAATCACCCTCCTCCTCTGACACGCCCACCCCCCCCCCCACTTTCACCTGGTAAGTTATCCAAAACACTCAGGTCACCTGAGTTCTTTGAATGCAGAGTATTCAGAAGACTAGTGCTTAGTATGGGAAGATCAAGACAGGCAGATTCATAGACCTGTCTCTTCCATAGTGCTGTCATGTCCAAATTTTTGAGGTCCCTTAGACTGTAGCCTACTAGGCTCCTCTGTCCATGGAATTTCCCAGGCAAGAATACTGGAGTAGGTTGCCATTTCCTCCTCCAGGGGATCTTCCTGACCCAATGACTGAATCCCCATCTCATGTATCTTCTGCATTGGCAGACAGTTCTTTACTACTAGCACCACCTGGGAGGCCTGCTTTTCCAGAGGGTAAATAATACTAATATTTCTTTGGTGGAACTTATAGAGAGAATGGGGTTGGAAGTAGGCACACAGGGAAAGTCAAGAAGACTGAAGGAGAAGCACAACTCTTGAAATCAGAGTGGAAAATTTCCTACTTAAGTCTGTGGAAGAGATCACAGTAGAAGTATTGCCACTGAATACAGAGATTTAAAAAATTCAAAAATTTCAGAATATGACTGAATATTACTTTGGCAGGTAATAATCAAGGTGAAAGTGAAGTCACTCAGTCATGTCCGACTCTTTGCGACCCTGTGGACTGTAGCCTACCAGGCTCCTCCAACCAAGGGATTCTCCAGGCAAGAATACTTGAGTGGGTTGCCATTTCCTTCTCCAAAATCATAGTCAAGGTACTGGTAGGCAATTTCATAGGTAGAGTCTAAGTGATTATTACAACACCTCAGTGAGGAAGGTTTTGTTAGCTGTAATTTGCATATGTGAAGATTGACTTGAAGAGATTGTTACTTCCTTAAGATCACACAGATGAATAGTCATTTCAATCAAGCAATTTACATTAGCCTAATATTCCAAAGGAAATATACTTACTGAGGAGATAAACTGCATTACTTACCAGGATGGATTTCTAGAGGTTCCCAAAGGGCTGTATGCAATAATGACAATGTCGTGTTGTTGGCAAAATTTCAAGAGTTTTGGCTGGGTGAAATATGGATGGCACTCAACCTATGTGGTTGGAGAGCAGAGCACAAAATTAAGGACTTGTGGATGAATGCAATCTTATATAGATTTTAATAATTCAACAAAATTGATTGCAAAGTAATATGGATAGCGAGGCAGATCTTAAATGTTTTTCCAAAAAAAGAAGTTTACGTTGTTTATATATGAGTGAGGTGAAGTAAAACCAGATTAGTGAGGTCACTATCTATGAGTTAACCATAAAATAGCTGGGAGACAAATTCAATTTTTACAGCTATCATACTTTAAAGCTATAAGTGAATGGACTTGGTGATTTATAGTAAATAT
Organism: Odocoileus virginianus; assembly: GCF_023699985.2. Taxonomy (NCBI): domain Eukaryota; kingdom Metazoa; phylum Chordata; class Mammalia; order Artiodactyla; family Cervidae; genus Odocoileus; species Odocoileus virginianus. The sequence goes on from NC_069674.1 coordinate 16,611,773, forward strand.
TCTAGCAAATATAATTTTCCCTAACAGACACATAGTCTCTAGTTCACACTACAGTCTTGGTAAATAGAAGTGACATGTTGCAAAAGCCCTCTATCCCTCACTATCAAACACTTAAGAATATTTTCACAAGAGATAGAGTGTGTATAAAAGTAAATTTAGAGATGTATTTTCTCTTCTTGGTGGAGAGTTCTTTACAGCAGTAAATGTAGGCCTACCTTCATTTTCTGTATCTTATTGACAACATTCCTGCACTAAAAACATTTGTGTCAACAAAAGTTCTTCTCTAAGTTTCTTCTTAAACACTATGGTAGTTTTTTACCTATGTGTTTCTTTTCTTTTTAATTAAAATCAACAAAGGCTTAATGAAAATATTATAAGTATGTAATTATTATTTTCACTACCTGGAATATTAAATACTTGACAAGTTACATTTCTAGAAGGCACAAGAAAATGCTATTGATAAAGTAGAAAGGTACCAGAGGTCTTAGAGGTGAGTTTTCTTTCCTTTATCTAATTTGACAACCTTTTTTTTTTTTACCCCTATCAGTTTCTCCTATTTCTTCTTTCCCTTTTGTTGTTGTTTGCTAAGTTGTGTCCGACTGTTTGTGCAGACCCCTTGGACTTCAGCATGCCAAGCTTCCCTGTCCTTCGCTATCTCCCAGAGTTTGCTCAAATTCATGTCCATTGAATCGGTGATGCTGTCTAACCATCTCATCCCCTGTTGCACTCTTCTCCTCTTGCCCTTAATCTTGCCCAGAATCAGGGTCTTTTCCAATGAGTCAGCTCTTCCCATTGGGAGGCCAAAGTATTGGAGCTTCATCTTCAGCATCAGTCCTTCCAATGAATATTCAGGGTTGATTTCCTTTAGGATTGGCTGGTTTGATCTCTGCTGTTGTCAGGACTCTCAAGAGTCTTCTCCAGCACCACATTTCAAAAGCATCAGTTCTTTGGCACTCCCCATCTTTATGGTCCAACTCTCACATCCATACATGACTACTGGAAAAACCGTAGCTTTGACTATACATATTTTTATCAGCAGTGATGTCTCTGTTTTTAAATATGCTATCTAAGTTTGTCATAACTTTCTCTCCAAGAAGCAAGCTTCTTTTAATTTCATGGCTGTAGTCACTGTCCACAGTGATTTTGGAGCCCAAGAAAACTGCTTCAACTTTTTCCCCTTCTATTTGTCAGGAAATGGGATTTGATTGCATGACCTTGGTTTTACTAATGTTGAGTTTGCCCCTTCATTATCTTGATCTCTACTTTTCCCTAAGACACTTTCCCCCAACGCCCCATTTAGGAACATTTCTTCATTCTAAAAAGTGACACATAGTGTCCATAGTACAGTAGACCCTAGGTATCTATGTAGGATTGGTTCCAGAACACCCCCCAGCAAACACGAAAATCTTCAGATGCTTAAGTCCATCTATGAAATGGTGTACTACAGTGGATCTTCCATATTTGCATCCAGGGATATGAAGGGTGGTCTGTTTCTTTCCCTTATCCTCTCCCACTCCCAGCATCACTCTCCCCTTTAATATCTTTTCCATTTTTCATCTTATTGGCACACTAATGTTTCCAAACACATTTTAAATCATGTCACTCCATTGCTTAAAGACTAAGTATGAATTCCTTAATTTCATGCCTGCCTGCTTGCTCCAAACACATTTAGTTTTCCCCACAGAGACTCCTTTCTAATCAGGTTGGAGTCCTGTTACCTGTCTTTGGCCTAAATATGTATATTCACATGTGTATATGGCATATGTATTTACAACAGTCTTTGGTAATGCTGTAGTTTTAGATAGATATCAGAATCTCACAAGGTAAAGATAAGAAGCTGGACAGAATCCATGACTAGCAAAAGTCCTTTCACTAATTAACTCCAACCTCTTCTGTCTTTCCATGAAAAACTGCACTGAATTTTCTCTTCATTGTGGAAGACACTCAACAAATATTTACTAATTTCTGTGTCAGGACATCTGTGACTTAGGTACAGTGAATAAGATCAGGAAAAATGGAAGAATTTGGAAATTTTCCTTTTTCCTTCCTTTCTCCTTTCCTTCCCTCTGTCCCTCCTTACCTTCCTTCTTTCCTTTGTTCCTAGTCATGTGTTGGAACTGTGTATGAAATGAAACCGCTTGAGAGAGATCCACAGTTCCCTTTGAATTGGGCTGGGAGAGCACCGCTTGACACTAGGAAGACTTTCAGACTGTCTAAGCCAGGAGCAGAGCCCAGAGGGATGTTACTCCAGGTGAATGCCACAGGGAAACTTGGATTGCTCAGACTCTGAGAATGAGTACAGAGTAAACTTATATTCTGTGTCAGTTTGTTCATAACGTCAATGAAAAGTACAAACATTTGCAAATGTTATGTTAGATTTGGACTGGTGGGAAAATTCTCTGGAGCAGGAAATAGCAACAGATTCCAGTATTCTTGCTGGGATAATCCCATGGATAGAGGAGCCTGGCAGGCTACAGTCCGTGGGGTCTCAAAAGAGTTGGAGGCAACTCAGCGACTCAACAATAACAATATCGGGAAAGTTAGTTTTGAAATATGTTAATTTTGAATTATGCAAGACCTTCAGATATGTATCCCTTGTATATGAAATGTGTCCACTCTGTCTCCATGGACTATAGCCCATCAGGCTCCTCTGCCTATGGGATTTTCTAGGCAAGAATACTGGAGTGCATTGCCATTTCTCTTAATCTTCTCGGAGAAGATTGCTTCTCCAAGGGATCTTCCCAACCCAGGGATCAAACTCATGTCTCCTACAGCTCTGCATTCGTAGGAAGATTCTTTACCACTAAGCCAGCTGGGAAGCCCAAGGACTGCATTATGCTCATTGTATTCCTGGGTTGAAAGCTGCTCATTTTTTATCTCTGGAGAAGAGACGGTCCTACCAGGGCACAGGATGGTGGCTGGTGGCCAGGGGACCTGCACTCTGATTTGTGCCAGCTCTATTCATATGTTCTGTGCCAGTATTTGACATATTCAAACAGCACAAAACACATGAATAGGTTCAGGCTATGGTCTTCCTACACACCTTGCTTCTCTTTCAGGAAACATTTGTAAAGTTAATCAACAGTCTCATGCCGACAGATCAATGTATCAATGTATGCCTGCTTGGCATGAGAAAACACACTGTCAAATTTTCATTCTTTTCCATTCTCAGGTCAAAAGTCACCACCTGTCTCCGTGCATTTGTAAGAAGAAAGCTGCTTGTCATTTCAACATTTTTATAACAAAATATTGTTCTTAGGAGTGCAGGAAGGATATGCTGCAGAGGGGATTGGTTAGAAATAAAGGATTGGGTTGAGATCAGTGAGGGAGGCAACGTTTGTTGCTCTGTTCCTGACAGCTTCTGATACAGCACTAGCTGAAGTGTCAGTTTGGAAGTGGTACTTCTAAATATGGCAACACTTCTATTTAGCTGTGGGTTACTGTCCTGATGTAGGTAATAATTCATTTTGCTGTTATGAACTATTTTGAGTTTCTAAAAACAATGAATTCAACCAACAAGTCCACCATCATCCCAATATGTGAATATTTACCATATTCAAGAACATTTTTCAGTGCAGCTTCTTAAGGTTTTATGAAGTGGAGGGATGAGGATATCATTTCCCCATTTAACAAGGTGGATTATAGTATTTTGTTGTGATTATAAGAGTAATATATGCTCACTGCAGAAGACTTGAAAAATACAGAAAAGCATAAAGAGGAGAACAGAATTTACTTGTAAAATTCACAGCCAGAGATAGCCACAGTTAGCATTTGAATATATTTCTTTCCAATATTTGAACTTTTTAAATAATGTAATCACCTTCATGCATCCTAGCCTTTCCACTTAGTATCATGGCCATATCTCTTTTTTTCAAAAGTGATTCAACAACATCTTTTGTTGAGAGTTTACATACTATGAATGTTTTAAAATTTATTTAAACATTCCTTGAATTTTTCTTATTTATGTTGTTTCCTTTTTTTTTTTTTTTTGCCATGATAAACAGTGCTGTGATAAACAGACATATGTGGGTGTTCTGATTTTTCCCCCCCACAGGGATAGATTTCTAGAAATTGAAAACTGAACATTTTTTAAGGCTCCTGCTACTTATTGCAAAATTGCTTTTCAGTAAAGTTGAATCAATTTACCAGTATTCCATCACCTGCTTACATGGAACATAATACTAAAAAATAAAACAAAAACTTTGTGAATTTGATACATAATATAAAATTTCACTTAAATTTACATTTCTGTAATTAATAGTGCAGCTAAACATTTTTCAGATGTTTACCAGTCTTGCAATTTGTCATCTGTGAATTTCTGTTCATTTCTTTTGAGTCATAGTATTTTTTCTCATAGATTTTTTCATTGATATTTTTTAGGTTTTTAACACATATGGATATTACCTCCTCTTACTATTATATATTTTTTTTCAGTTCTTAAACAATTTTCAGCAAGAATACTTTTTAAAAATTTTTTTTAAATTGAAGGTTAATTGCTTTACAGAATTTCGTTGTTTTCTGTCAAACCTCAACATGAATCAGGCATAGGTATACACATATCCCCTCCCTCTTGAAACTCTCCCATCTTCCTCCCCATCCCACCCCTCCAGATTGATACAGAGACCCAGCTTTAGTTTCCTGAGACATATAGCAAATTCCCATTGGCTATCTATTTTATATATGGTAATGTAAGTTTCCATGTTACTCTCTCCACACACCTCATCCTTTCCTCCCCTCTTCCCATGTCTGTAAGTCTGTTCTCTATGTCTGTTTCTCTATTGCTGCCCTGCAAATAAATTCTTCGGTACCATCTCCCTAGTTTCTGTATATATGCGTTAGTATACGATAGTTATCTTTCTCTTTTTGATTTACTTCACTCTATATAATAGGCTCTAGGTTCATCCACCTCATTAGAACTGACTCAAATGCATTCTTTTTTATGGCTAAGTAATATTCCATTGTGTATATGTACCACAACTTCCTTATCCATTCATCTGTCGATGGACATCTAGGTTGCTTCCATGTTCTAGCTCTTGTAAATAGTGCTTCAGTGAACATTGGGGTACATGTATCTTTTTCAATTTTGGTTTCCTCAGGATATATGCATGGGAGTGGGATTGTTGGGTCATATGGTGGTTTTACTCCTAATTTTTTAAGGCTTCTCCATACCATCTTCCATAGTGTCTATATCAATTTACATTCCCACCAACAGTGCAAGAGCATTCCCTTTTCTCCACACCTTCTCTAGCATTTATTGTTTGTAGACTTTTTGATGATGGCCATTCTGACTGGTGGCAGTTGACAGCTCATTGTAGTTTTGATTTGCATTTCTCTAACAATGATCAATGTTGAGCATCTCTTCATGTGTTTGTTAGTCATCTGTATGTCTTCTTTGGAGAAATGTATGTTTAGGTCTTTTTCCCACTTTTTGATTGGGCTATTTGTTTTTCTGGTATTGAGTTTTGTGTGAACTGCTTGTATATTTTGAAAATTAATCCTTTGTCAGTTGTTTCATTTGCTATTATTTTCTTCCATTCTGTACGTTGTCTATTCACTTTGCTTATAGTTTCCTTTGCTGTGCAAAAGCTTTTAAGTTTAACCAGATTCCACTTGTTTACTTTTGTTTTTATTTCCATTACTCTAGGAGATGGGTCATAGAGGATTTTGCTTTGATTTATGTCATCCAATGTTCTGCCTATGTTTTCCTCTAAGAGTTTTATAGTTTCTAGTCTTACATTTAGATCTTTAATCCATTTTGTGTTTTTCTTTGTGTATGGTGTTGGGAAGTGTTCCTAATTTCATTCTTTTACATGCAGCTGTCCAGTTTTCCCAGCACCACTTATTGAAAAGGGTGTTTTTATATATTGTTTCCCTATTGTGTATTCTTGTAAAAAATTACAAGAATATTCTTGTATATTCTTTGTAAAAAAATAAGGTACCCATAGGTGCATGGGTTTATTTCTGGGCTTTCTATCTTGTTCCATTGGTCTATATTTCTGTTTTTGTGTCAGTACCATACTGTGTTGATGACTGTAGCTTTGTAGTATAATCTGAAATCAGGAAGATTGATTCCTCAAGCTCCATTATTCTTTCTCAAGACTGCTTTGGCTATTCTGGGCCTTTTGTGTTTCCATATGAATTGTGAATTTTTTTGTTCTAGTTCTCTGAAAAACGCCATTGGCAATTTGATAGGGATCACATTGAATCTGTAGATTGCACTTGGTAGTACACTCATTTTCACAATATTGATTCTTCCTACCCAGGAACATAGACTATCTCTCCACCTGTTTATGTCATCTTTGATTTCTTTCATCAGTGTCTTGTAGTTTTCTGTATACAGTTCTTCTGTCTCCTTAGGTTTATTCCTAGATTTTATTCTTTTTGTTGCAATGGTGAATGGAATTGTTGTCTTAATTTCTCTTCCTGGTTTTTCATTGCTAGTATATGGGAATGCAAGTGATTTCAGTGTATTGATTTGGTATCCTGCGAGTTTGGTAAATTCATTGATTAGCTTTAGTAATTTTCTGATAGTATCTTTAGGGTTTTCTATGTATGTATCATGTCATCTGCAAACAGTGAAAGCTTTACTTCTTTTCTGACCTGTATGCCTTTTATTTCTTTTTCATCTCTGATTGCTGTAACTAGGACTTCCAAAACTATGTTGAATAATGATGGTGAGAGTGGACACCCTTGCCTTGTTCCTGACCTTAGTTTTTCACCATTTAGAATAATGTTTGCTGTGGACTTATCATATATGCCCTTAATTATGTTGAGGTAGGTTCCTCTTTGCCCATTTTTTGAGGAGTTTTCATTATAAATGGGTACTGAATTTTGTCAAAGGCTTTTTCTGCACCTATTGAGATTATCATATGGTTTTTATCTTTTAATTTGTTAATATAGTGTATCACATTGACATGCATATATTGAAGAATCCTTATTATATTTTTAAAATATAATCATCTAATTTTCTTTGCTCTCTGATTTTAATATTTTTAGGATTTAACACTTTTATACTATTATATGTATTGGTATTCCTTATAATTTTCCCATGACTTCCCTTTCTATCCATAGATGCAGATAACTAAAATTCTTTTGTAGTATTCACAAATAATTTCCTGCTTTGTCTCTAGCTCCTGCTCAAAGGGACACTTTGAAGTATAACATGAGGCAAAGATCTATATTTGTTATTATACAACTATCAGTTTTCTCCACATTACTGAAAAATAAATTGTTTTGTCATTAGTTTACATTAGGCTTTTATTTTATTTGAGATTGTTTCTAAGATATTTCTTGTTTATTTTAGACTGTTCTAGGTCTCCACTGATGCACAGGCTTTCCCCATTTGGAGTGAATGGGAGCTACTCTTTGTTGCAGTGCACAGGCTTCTCATTACAATGGCTTCTCTTGTTGCAGAGCAGGGGCTCTAGGTGCGAGGGATTCAGTAGTTGGGGGCATAGGCTTAGTTGTTCCAAGGCATGTGGAATCTTCCCAGACCAGGGATTAAACCCATGAACCCTGCATTGGCAGGTGGATTGTTAACTACTAAACAATCAGGGAAGCCTGATATCTCTTATTTTCTATTTATTTGTAGGTTGTCCTTGGGTTAATCTTGCATGTGTGCATACTCAGTTGCTCACTCATGTCCAACTCTTTGCAACCCAATGGACTGTAGTCCACCAGGCTCCTCTGTCCTTGAAAACTTTCCAGGTAAGAACACTGGAGTGGGTTGTCATTTACTTCTCCCAGGGATCTTCCCCACCCAGGGATCAAACCCAAATCTCTTGCATTGGCAGGTGGATTCTTCACCACTGAGTCATTTGTGCTGCTCTTACATTATTTTAAATACTGTGGATGTCAATATCTTGTAGGTTTTGTTCCCCCTCAATAGCTTTCTTCAGAAAATTTTGGGTTACTTTCCCCTGGACTCGAAGTTTCTAATCGTGCTTCTTAAGAGACGTAAATTGACTTGCCCAGGACATAATGATGAGATATGTATATAAAGTGACCTCAAGGCTTTCTGACTCCTAATCCAGGATTCCTCTGTTGAGTAATTGATTTTCTCACATTCCCAACCCCCGCACCCCCCTTACCTCCCTTCCCTTGTCAGTGCCATACCTGGTTGCTGACTGGCTTATACTTAAGTCCCGGTTTGTTCAGAATGAGCTCCAGCTGCCTACGGTTAAAATTGGATACTCCAAGGGATTTCACCAAGCCAGCATCTTTGCAAGCTTCTAAAGCCTGTAGGATAAAAGCCAGTGGGTCAAGAAAAAAGCCTCAACACAAGCAAGAATAAACATTTATAAGGGTGACTGTGAATTCTTTAAAAAGGAAAGTCCCTAGGTATATTAATAAGCATTCTGTGAACTAAAGAAAAGTGGAGGAAATAAGAATTCTATAAATGAATGATTTGGGGGAATTGTTTATCATACCTTCCCCTTGTATTTTCAAAAGTAAGAAAGTGAAAGTGATAGTTTCTCAGTATCTGACTCTTTGTGACTCCATGGACTGTAGCTCATCAGGCTCCTCTGTTCCTGGAATTCTCTAGGCAAGAATACTGGAGTGGGTTGCCATTCTTCTCCATGGAATTTTCCCAACCCAGGGATCAAACCCAGGTTTCCTGCATTGCAGGCAGATTCTTTACCATCTGAGCCACCAGGGAAGCCCTTCATAACATATACCAGCACAATAATAATGCTCTTATTTCTTAAAATCTGTTGAGGTTTTCTTTTTGGTATAGTATCTGAAAACTTTATGTGTCTGGTGTGTGTGGAAAATGTATTTTCTCCTGTTTTGGGATACAGGTCTTGCTTGTCTCTCTCACACACATACATTATTTAGAAGGTTAAAAGTCAAGCTTTTCCTGTCTTTTCAATAATTTAAAGGAATATATCAGAAATCTCCCATTGTAACAGTCAATTTACCAATATCTTTCTGTATTCTATCAGTTTTTGCTGTTTATATTTTTAGTATATTTTATTTGATACATATGTGTTTTAAATTGTATGTCTTCTTAGTAAATTAAATCTTTATCATTATGGTTTTTGCACTTCCCTGTACATTTTTTTTTTTAATTTGGCTGCACCAGGTCTTATTTGTGGCACATAGCCTCTTTGGTCTTCCTTGCAGCATGTGGGGTTTTTTTCAGCTGTGGCATGTAAACTCTTCAGCTGCTGCATGTGGGATCTTGTTTCCAGATCGGGGATCAAATCCAGGGAGTGCTGGGTCTTAGTCACTGGACCACCAGGGAATTCCCCCCCTATACATTTTAGAGTCAGCTTTTCAATTTCTTTTGGGATTTTGACTGGGATTGCATTGAATCTATCCATGAATTTGGAGAGAGTTAACAACCTATCTGTATTCAGTCTTTCTGTCAAAGAACATGATATAGCTCTCCTTTTATTTAGATTAAAAAAAATCTTATCAGTAAAATACTGTAGTTTTAACTGTATAAGTCTTGCACAGATTGTGTTAAATTTATCTCTAAATATTTAATTTTTTTTTTTTTTTACAAATTCCACTTCCCTGTGGTACATATATTACAATGGAATATTACTCAGCCATAAAAAGGAACACATTTGAGTCAGTGCTAATGAGGTGGATGAACCTAGAGCCTATTATACAGAGTGAAATAAGTCAGAAAGAAAATAATTGTTATATGCTAACACATTTATGAATCTAGAAGGATGATACTGATGAACCTATTTGCAGAGCAGCAATGGAGACACAGACATTGAGAACAGACTTATGGGCATGGCTTGGGTGGAAGGAAGAAGGAGACGGTAGGAGGTATGGAGAGAGTGACATGGAAAATACATTACCATATGTAAAATAAACAGCCAATGGGAATTTGCTGTTTGACTTAGGGAACTCAAACGAGGACTTGGTAACAACCTAGAAAGGTGGGATGGGGAAGGAGGTGGGAGGCATGTTCAAGTGGGAAGGGACATGGGTAAACCTATGGCTGATTACACTGATGTTTGGTAGAAAACAATGTAATACTGTAAAGCAATTATCCTTCACTTAAAAATAAATAATTTTTTTTAAAAAGGAAAAAATTCCACTTTCAATTGTGCATTGGTAGCATACGGATTTGGAGAAGGCAATGACACCCCATTCCAGTACTCTTTCCTGGAAAATCCCATGGACGGAGGAGCCTGGTAGGCTGCAATCCATGGCGTCGCGAAGAGTCGGACATGACTGAGCGACTTCACTTTCACTTTTCACTTTCATGCACTGGAGAGGGAAATGGCAACCCACTCGGTGTTCTTGCCTGGGGAATCCCACGGACAGCGGAGCCTGGCGGGCTGCCATCTGTGGGGTCACATAGAGTCGGACACGACTGGAGTAACTTAGCAGCAGCAGCAGCAGCAACATATAGATTGAGTAAATGGCTTTTCAGGTGGAGAGGCCCAGACAGCAGAAAACATAGTCAGTGCCTCCTCAACCCTCAAAACAATCCACAGTTCAGAGCTTTAAGCTGTTACCGACATGTGGGGAAGTCTATTAGAAAGAGATAATCATTCAATTATAATTTCCAGCCTTCGGAGGAAATTATACTTAAAAGATGCTTACTCCTTGGAAGGAAAGTTATGACCAACCTAGATAGCATATTAAAAAGCAGAGACATTACTTTGCCAACAAAGATCCATCTAATCAAGGCTATGGTTTTTCCAGTGGTCATGTATGCATGTGAGAGTTGGACTGTGAAGAAAGCTGAGTGCCAAAAAATTGATGCTTTTGAACTATGGTGTTGGAGAAGACTCTTGAGAGTCCCTTGGGCTGCAAGGAGATCCAACCAGTCCACCCTAAAGGAGATCAGTCCTGGGTGTTCATTGGAAGGACTGATGCTGAAGCTGAATCTCCAATACTTTGGCCACCTCATGTGAAGAGCTGACTCATTGGAAAAGACCCTGATGCTTGGAGGGATTGGGGGCAGGAGGAGAAGGGGACAACAGAGGATGAGATGGCTGGATGGCATCACCGACTCGATGGGCATGAGTTTGAGTAAACTCCAGGAGCTGGTGATGGACAGGGAGGTCTGGCATGCTGCCATTCGTGGGGTCGCAAAGAGTCGGAGACGACTGAGCGACTGAACTGAACTGAACTGATACATGAGGGGGAAGTCTATTGCATGCATGTGTGCTCAGTCATGTTAAACTCTTTGAATGAGATAATTGTTAGATTATAATTTCCAGCCTTTGGAGCTTAAATTGGGAGAGGCAGGAAAACAACTGCCAGAGGTCAGGCAGAGACTTAGGTTTTCCCTAGCTTCCCACAAGTGCAAGATTTCAGTTCTGCTCTGACTTGATTCCTGAAGATGTCTGAACATGAGTCCTAAGTGTCTACATGTGTGGAGTAAACAGTGTTCCAAGGCTATGTTGTTGCTTTACAGTTTCTAAGTCATGTCTGGCTCTTTTGCTACCCCATGCACTAGAGCCCTCCAGGCTTCTCTGTCCGTGGGATTTTCCAGGCACGAACACTGGAGTGGGTTGCTATTCCCTTCTCCAGGGGATCTTCCCGACCCAGGGATCGAACTTGGGTCTTCTGCATTGTAGGTGGATTCTTTACTGCTGAGCCACCAGGGAAGCCCCTCCCAAGGCTAACATGGCCCCTTTTACCCAGAATAAATTGCAGCCCAGGAACCAGTAAGATAATATAAGAGAAGAACTATTGGCATTATTTTTGCTTTTATTTATCCTAAGGCTATAGCAAGAGAGAAATAAGAGCAAAAATAACCCCAATAGTTCCTCTCCTAAATTATCTTACTGGTGGCTGCATTGCCTCTTACTCCGGGTAGAAGCTGCCATGTTACCACATAACAAACCAGTTCATAAATCTGTACCTGCCTCCCCCGACACATAAATCCACAAGGGTTTTCTCATTATTTCCCTTTACTTTCTCACTCTTATAATCTTGGGGAAGGAATCAGCAGATTGCTCAGAAATGGAACCAGAATTATTTTTCAGATTTTCTTTTACTATTTTACATTTGTTTCTTTTAGACATCTTATTACTGATTTTTAAAAATTCAGTTTGAGAAACAAAAAAAATTGTGAGTTTATCTCATTCATATACTTTTATTTACTGTTATAGTAAAGCTTATTTCCTTTACTTTCTTTTGCCTCCCACTTGCCTCGCCTCCTTATCTTTGGCATTCTGCTCTTCCATCGAAGCAAAATCAAACACTTTTTGGTGCCCAGAAATGGAGATTTTATGCATCTTTGCTCGTGGTTAGAAATACCTGACTATTACTTTTCATTGGGAATAAAGGTTGCAACTCTGCATAAAGCTAACAGGAATAACCAGATCACAATTTAAAAATGTAATCTTTTAAGATTAAGAAGCCCATTTTAACTTACCTCCCAAGTAGCACATAGATTTGACTTGTGATATAACCATTTGCCATTTTCATCTTTAGGATATAAATCATCTCCAGGCTGTTAAAAAAAAAAAGAGAGAGAGAGAGAGAGCAAGTATATCTGAGAATTAAAATGATGGAATTTGAGTTGTCGATATTTCAGTATACCCTGACCCTGGGAAACCAATTTAAGATATACATATAAATTTGTTTTCTCCCCTTTGTGGAGATATCCAGAAATTCACTTGTCCAACATATATGACACATTAGTCTTATTCTCTCACCCTGGCATTTATTATTCCTTTATTTATTGACAGATTATTGTTGTTAACTCATGAAGTTATCTCTTAATGATAACATTTCTCATTAGAAAAAAGCAAAAATTGAGAATTAGGACGATTAGATTCAGTGTTTGGATAGTATATCCTTGCCAAAGTTGAGGACAGCTAATTTCCTACTCTTATGAGAAACCAAATGTCATCACTAAGGCTGAGAAGGAATTCTTCAGCTAAGAAAAGCATAGTTGATGAATGGAATGCTCCTTAAGTATAAGGGAAATGGACAGCTCATTACTTCTCAGGTCTGGCTAATCACCCTGTGGTTCTTTGTTTCCCTTTTTAGCAGCCTCTAGGAGTTGAGCATCTTTTTTTCTACCTCACACTAACTGTCGAACCTCCTTTTCTAGCTTTTTGGTGACATCTTTTCAATGAAGATTGGCTGTTGTTCAGTCACAAAGTCATATCCAACTCTTTGCAACCCCATACTGCAGCATGCCAAGCTTCCCTGTCCTTTCAGCATCTCCCAGAGTGTGATCAAACTCATGTCCATTGAGTCGGTGATGCCATCCAACCATCTCATCCTCTGTTGTTCCCTTCTCCTCCTCTCCTCAATCCTTCCCAGCATCAGGGTCTTTTCCAATGAGTCGGCTCTTCACATCAGGTGGCCGAAGTATGAGAGCTTCAGCCTCAGTCCTTCCAATGAATATCCAGGGTTGATTTTCTTTAGGATTGACTAGTTTGGTCTCTTTGCTGTCCAAGGGGCCCTCAAGAGTGTTCTCTAACACCACAGTTCAAAACCGTCAATTTTTCAGCACTCAGCCTTCTTCATGGTCCAACTCTCACATCATACAAGACTACAGGAAAAACCACAGCTTTGACTATATGGACCTTTGTCTGCAAAGTGATGTCTCTGCTTTTTAATACACTGTGTAGGTTTATCTATCGGCTATGGTGTGGAAATTGTCTTTCATATTTCTCCTTTTTTTTGCCTATATGTAAAAATGGGACCCATCTCATATGGGTTTGGAAATGGGATAGAGAGAAATAAAAGATGATTTCTAGGTTCCTTGAGTAGATGGTGGTAACCATTTCCTGAGGCTGAACAATGAATTGAGAGTTTTGTTTTGGATATTTTGAGTTTGAAATGACTGTTAGACATTCAAGTAGATATTTGAAGAGAACAGAGAGGTCTCAGAGGGTGGCTCATGGAGAGACTGTGGGCACAGATAAAATGTGGGAGTTCCTCACACATATGAAATGGTATTCAATCCATGCAATTGTGTGAAATCACCTACAGAAAGAGTGTGGCTCAGTCAGGCAAAAATATTGAGGAAAGAGCACTAGGCAAAGCATTTGGAGTTTAGTGGGGAAGGAGCTGCCAAAGAATCATCAGAGGATGACATCATCAAAGCCACAAGGTGAAAATGTACAAAGAAAGAGGCAGTGATCATTTGCATTGAAAGAGGTCAAATAAAATATGAGGACAAACTGTCTATTGGATTTGGCTGGTGGCATAGAAGTCTTTGTGTATCTTGATAATAGGAAGTTTTTGTTATTAAAAAGTAACAAGGAAATGGATAAAATCCATTATATTTTTAAAAATTTTCCTGAATTTCCCCTGTGCCATCTTACCTGAATGAAACTTTTACCTGGTGATCACACTTTCTCCATGCCCTCTTTAACAAAGGGGGCATCTAAATTTCATCTAGAATTTTCATCTAAATTTTCTTCTGTTACACTGAAATTGGGAAAAGGACTCCTTTCTCCTCAAAGCCATGTAATCATTCATATTAACTACCCTGTATATCTCTAAGCCCTTTGACCTTAACACTTATGAGGCTTACTTCCACTCTGTTCTCCCTCTATATTTCTTATTTTTAGCATTTCCTAATTTTACTTCTGATATGAAATGACTTTATGCCTCCATCATGAACTCTGTTAATATTAATAGTTTTTACTCTCCCAAATTTTAATTCTTTATCATATCTGAACCCATGTTAGATATTTCTATGATGTCTCCTTAAGCTTCCACTGTGCTAACTTTACTAATCCCTTCATTTGGACAAGCCCATTGTCTTTTTCCTCCTTTCCTGCTCCTGACTATAAAGCATTATTAGAAGAAGAATTCAACCTTCTAAAAATCCACCCTGTTCACTCTCATTCCTGTTTAGCAATAACTTTGTCCTTTTAAAATGCTTTATGCTTCTTTTTACTTTGTATTTTTTCTGAAATTGTGTCTGCTTGTTAACTTGACATTTAAAAAATAACAAAGTGCTAAAACATTTTAGCAAGAAAGATATTTGTTTTTTAAAAATCATAAGATTAAACAACCATGTGATATTTTGACTTCAAAGATTGATTTCTCAATTACAGAAAGTACAGGTTCGGTTGGGAGGTAATGTCACTGTATTGTGAAATTTGTCACTGTTAAAAGTTTTACCTTCTCTGTGTCCTTGAGCTCTGATCCTATTTAAAAATAGAAATAGAATTTCTCTATTTACCTTCTCCAAAAGACTTTACAAGTCATTAGTCAGCTACAGAGAAGTAAATTTCATTTTCTCACTTTTAAATATAGCTTCTTTCCAAATCTGTAAGACTCAGCTTAGAACTCTGCCATTTGAAAAAGAATCAAGGTTAGCTGAGCAAAGAGAAGGGTTGAGGTCAAAATCCAAAGAGCCTGAAATCGAAATATCGCTGTAGTCCACAGGATATTGGGACCATTAAGCTCATGAGGATAAGAGAGAGATTAGTATAATATAAGGGGACAAGATTGGGATTGGCATTAGGGGACCAGGATCTGGTCCTAGCTCTGATGGACTTTAAGCCTGACCAAGTAGTTCATTGCTTGTGGTCTAAGTTTTCTCTCTTTGGTGAAATAAGGTTATTGGGATATATAATTGCTAAGGTGGCTCAGTCACTAAAGAACCTGCCTACAATGCAGGAGAGCCAGGTTGAATCCCTGGGTTGGGAAGATCCTCTGGAGAAGGAAATGGCAACCCACTCCAGTATTTTTGCCTGGAGAATCTCATAGACAGAGGAGCCTGGTGGGCTATAGTCCATGGGGTTGCAAGAGCTGAGCACAACTTAACAACTAAACCACCACCACCAGGTCACATCTTGGAGACCACAGAGAAAAGTCAATAAGGAAGATGCTTCTAGAGAACAGAGCAGGGGCAGCCAGGTTTGCTGTGTAAAGAAATTCTTTTGGTCACTGCAATGGCAGAGAGCCCTTGTTTTTCCTGTCTAGCAGGACCTCGTATACTTCATGGATAAGTGGTCAACTTTGTTTTTCAGTCTTTCCTTCCCTCAGTGAAATTTTAAAGCTGTTGCTGATCTTCAGCAGTGTAGAGTGGGTGTGTTGGTGATGGTTAAATTAACAGTGAGCCCATAGATTGAGAAAGTTCAAGGAAGGAATGATTTGAATTAAAGGAATATATATATCACACAAAAGTCCTGACCTTGGAGCTGGCTTCAAAAACCTGACTATTTTCTCCAAAGGAAGAAAATCTGAAGGATGGAGTGTAAGTTTTCAGTTGTACCTCTTACATTATGTTGTGCAGAGATGTTTTTGTGACTGTGTGAATGGGAAGAAGGGTGTGCTGGATGCTGGGCAACTACAGCATGGACTGCAGTTAGTTGATTACATGTTGGTTTAACAAAGACAGTTCAAAGTATATCTGTAAAGATATGGTATAACAGAACATGCATTGGATTATGAATCAAGAAACTTGGAATCCAGGCCTGAGATGTATACACAGAATTGTTCTTGGCATTTGTTGGGCTAGGTCAGTACTATCTCATTTATGGTAACAAAACATCATTATATCTTATGGTGCTAGGTAATGAATGAGCTTCCTGCACAGATCTTTTTGCTCATGGTTGCCCAGGAGTGAAGCATAACCTTTAGGCATCTGAACCTACCTTAAAAGCCATGGGTATTTCAATGATGTAAAGATCCACATAATCTAGCTGCAGGTCCTTAAGTGTCCTCTCCAGAGTTGGGCGGACCATCTCGGGGTCATGATTTGTAGCCCACAGCTGAAAGAAAAAAGGGGGATAGTTAATATCCATGGCATTTTTGTAAATAATAATGCACCACTTTAAAAATATTTTTAACTTTTTTTTTTTTAACTGCATTGCACAGCATTGCAGGATCTCAGTTCCCTGGCCAGGAATGGAATTCATGCTCCCGGCAGTCGAAGCATAGAGTTCTAACTATAGGATGGCCATGGAATCCCCCCACCCCAGTAGTCTTTACACTCATATACATTGTATTCACTCATTTCATTTCACAGAAATATGTTTAAACTGAAGTGTCATCTGAGTATAGGTTGAACTGATATAACTCTAGATACCCAGAGTATAACTTGACCCAAATATAGGACCAGAGATGTAAATATCCACCTGAACCACAGAGAACCTAATTCAGCAATAAACTCTTCCTCTGCCCTGTGCTAATTGCTGAATCCACCCTTAGCACTTTCACTTTTCCTCATTGTGTAATTAGGGAACATGGATCCAACTAGTGGTGCTGACCTGGCCTGGTGCTTTACCTTCATTTCACTGATAGAAGTTATGACTCATCTGAGTAAGAAATATGGTTGTGTAGAAGGTATGGCTCATCAGAGTAAGAAATATGATTGTGTACGTGACTTCACCAGTGCTTCACACTGTGATGGGTGGTGCAGATGCTGGTGAAATTTTAAATTATTGGAAAGGTTTAGATCCCTTTTGATAGCTCCTTTGTTCCCATTTGGTTCACTTCCTCATTTCCCCAGGAAAATTCTTCCAGTCCCTACAAAGAAATTACTCAATCTGAACTGGTGATGTCACCAAAATGGTGGCATGGGAGACTCCTTTGTTGGAGATCTTTGTCCTCCAAAATGATCATCAGTTAAACAGCTGTTCATGAATTAAACACCAGTAAAAATGTTGGTCAAGGATGCCAACTTCCTGTTATGAGTGAGTTCAGGGGATCTAATGAATAGCATGGTTGTTATAGTTAGTAATACTGTTGCTAAGAGAATAAATCTTCAATGTTTTCATCACAAAAAGTAATAGTAATTATGTAATGTGATGGAGGTGTTAGCTAACACAATGGTGGTAACCATTTTGCAGTATATAATTGTATCAAATCAGTGTGTTGTACACTTACACTTATATAGTGTCACACATCAGTTATATTTCAATAAAGCTGAAAAGGTAAATAAAAGGCAAGTAGATAGTTTTAACATATATAAGAAAAAAGAAAAAGAAATTACTCAGTCTCTAAAGTGCTAAGTAATGAAAAATTAGGCCTTTGGGTTGTCAGAATGGAGCATGTGTACCCTTCAGGTCTGTGAAACTTAGGGTACTGAGGGACACTCAGAGCCTCAGGATACATAAGGGTATTTTCTTGGAGCATCAAATTTGCTCACATATTTTTTTTGGCGGGGGGGGGGGGGGGACTTTTGAATTTCCATGCACTTTTTGCCACAAGTAAGGGCAAGCAAAATTGGTAAAATTTAATTTTTTCCTTTGTTGAACAATAATTTTTTTCTTGCCCTCAAAGCACAGAAAAGAGAAAACAATGCAAGAGTAGTGGAAAATGTGTTTTTGTTTTTAATGTGGGTCTTTTTGGATATTATTGACATCCCATCTAATTGAAAATTCCATTTTGTATATTTTAATCTATCTTTATTCAACAATTCTAGGTACTCTTTAAGTGCTTTATAAATGTTAACTCATAGCAACCTTATGAAATGGGCAATTTAATTCAGCTCTTTTCCAGTGTGACAGGTATTGCAACAACTGTAACTGTTTTCCAGGGAGGTAAAAAAGAAGGTTTTCTTTGTTTTTCATTTGTAACTTCAAAAATATTTCCATCTTTGGTTCACAGTCTCGGGATATGAGTTCAAGTTTATTCTTCCCCAGAAACTCTTGGTACGTCCTTGTGAGAGACTCTATAATAACAAAATCTTTAGGAATCAGATTGTAAAGCTGTAATCAAGTGACAAGCGTCAGGCTGGTATTTTGGGATGGTGGCCCCTTGAAATCATAGCCCGTAAGTGGCTGGTGACTTGGGGAACTGCAGGCTCCCAGAGAGCTTGGAAAGGAGTTGGGAGAAGGGGTTCTGGGCAGTGAGTGAAGTCTGAAGCACCATTTTGTTCTCCTTACAAAACTTAGGAGAATTGTGTTACAGGTTCTCTAAAGTTATTAAGTTTGATTCCTTCAAGGCTGCCTGTAAATATGTATTCAGTATTTCCACTGGCTCTCATCTCATCATGATACTTTAAATTTCTGATTGCTTTTCAATGGATAGTGATTTCTATCATCAGCTGGAGATTTCAATTTCTCAAAAGATTTAAACAAAATGTGGTATATCCATTCAATGGAATATTATTTGGCTATAAAAAAGAAATGAAATTCTGATAAATGTTACAAGGTAGATGAAAGTAGAAAACATAATAAGAGAAAGAAGCTACATGGAAAAGAATACATATTGCATGAATCCTTTTGTATGAAATGTCCAGAATATGAAAACTAGAGAGAAATAAAGTAGATAAGTGTTTACCAGTGATTAGGGGAGAGGGATAAATGGAAAGTGATTACTAGTAGGTGAGGGATTTCTTTTTGGAGGGATAAAAATATTCTGGAAAAGATATTGGTCATGGTTGCACAACTCTGTGAATATACTTAAAAGCACTGATTTTACATGGTGAGCTTTATGGCACATGAATTATATCTCAAAAAATTAGTGATCTATGGACAAACAGGCATATAGAGAAGGAAAAGACTACCTATTTTAAAGAAAAAAGTTGTGACAAATGCTTGTTGTAATATGAACCACTTCCTCATGTCCCTTTACTCCTCAAATCTACTTTTGTTGCAGGTGTGCCTCTTCCATATTGTCTTAAATCAATGCCTAAGTATGAAGAAAGAACTTTGCCCTAATATCAAGGGGCTATTTAGTCCCTAAATTCTTGGCAAGATTGAGGAATTTGCCAGTTCAGAACTCACTCTTTGGGACACCCCTGATGGTCCAGTAGTTAGGACTCTGTACTTCCATTGCAAGGGGTGTGGGAAACTAAGATCCCACAGCTGGTAGCTTGGTGAGTTTCTTAAGTAGGGAAAAGTGACATCAGGCCCACCATGTGGGTGAAGGGAAGTCTCACCTTTCCGCAGTAGAAGATATCCTCCCTCCGCACCTTTCCTTCTGCTATCTTCTCCCTGATGGCCTCCCCCACTTCATGCTCATTCTCGTAGAGGTGGGCCCCATCAATGTGCCGGTACCCCATGTCGATGGCAATCTTCACTGATGTTGCACAGGTCCCCTTAGGAGTCTAAAACGATAGGGAATTGGGATCGGGAAGAAGAGAAATACGTCCTTCATTTAGTTTAATCATTCTTAACCTTGCTCCTTGGAAGAAAAGTTATGACCAACCTAGACAGCATATTAAAAAGCAGAGACATTACTTTGCCAACAAAGGTCTGTCTAGTCAAAGCTATGGTTTTTCCAGTAGTCACGTATGGATGTGAGAGTTGGACTATGAAGAAAGTTGAGCGCTGAAGAATTGATACTTTTGAACTGTGGTGTTGGAGAAAACTTTGAGAATCCCTTGGACAGCAAGAAGATCCAGTCAATCCTAAAGGAAATCAGTCCTGAATATTCATTGGAAGGACTGATGCTGAAACTGAAACTCCAAAACTTTGGCCACCTGATGCAAAGAACTGACTCATTGGAAAAGACCCTGATGCTGGGAAAGATTGAAGGCAGGAGGAGAAGGGGACAACAGAAGATGAGATAGTTGGATGGCATCACTGACTCAATGGACATGAATTTGAGTAAGCTCTGGGAGTTGGTGATGGACAGGGAGGCCTGGCATGCTACAGTCCATGGGGTTGCAAAGAGTCAGACATGACTGAGTGACTGAACTGAACTGAACTGAATCAGGACACTTGGCACGTATGCTGTTTTGTAGCAAACATACAAATTGCCAATTCTGTGCTGTTGTGACTGGAAGATGGAGTCTGAAAACTGGAGAAATTGACCTATCATGTTGATTTCAACCCTTAATGGAAGATTCATCCATCCCAGGGCTGCCCTTAGCTTTGCAGCTTCAGAAATGTAACTTGACCGATTGTTCCCAAAGACAAGAGATTTCACGGTAGCCCTGTTGTAAGTGTGTGTATTAGTTGCTAAGTTGTGTCTGACTCTTTGCAACCCATGGACTGTAGCCCACGAGGCTCCTCTTGTCCATGGGATTCTCCAGGCAAGAATATTGGGGTAGGTTGCCATTTCCTTCTCCAGGAGATCTTCCTAACCCAGGGACCAAACCTGGGTCTCCTGCATTAACCATTTGAGCCACCAGGGAAGCCTAGTCCTGTTATGGGAGGGCACAAGTTCATTGAAGAAAGCGCAATTAATTATAAGTTAAAGGCATGGGTAAAAAAAAACTGAGATACAGCCACAGACTGGAATACCACTCAGTAATAAGAAGGAATGAGCTACTGTTACATACGACATGGATGAATATCAAAATAATTATACCAGAAGTCAGACAAAAAAAAGAATAAATACTTTCTGATTCTATTTACATAAAATACTAGAAAATGAAACCTAACCTATAGTAACAGTCATAGATCAGTAATGGGCTGTGGTAGTGGGTAGGGGCTGTGGGCCATCATAGGGAGGGAAAACAAGGGAGTTCAAACAAGCTTGCAGGGATGATATGTTTACTGTCTTGATTATGGTGATGACTTCACAAATATATACATGTGTCAAACTCATCAAACTGTGCACTTTAAATATGTGTGGTTTATTATATGTCAATTATACAGCAGTAGAGCTGGGATAAAAAGATTGTCAGGGGTGTGTTACCTCTTTCAAGATACAGTTTTATCAAATTTGGCAGCCAAAGCTTTGTTCATTTCATAAAACTGCATGAAGCATAAGACTGAGGATATTCAGGACCCCAAAACCTGACGTATTCTTAGCACTTGAGGTGTGAGTTATTCATTTTTCAAATTGCATATAAATTACTGTTCTTTAGTTATGAAGACATTTAAATGTACAAGAGTATGCTTCATTTACATTTTTTCTTACTGACAAATGAAGGCCTTGATGGAGTCTTTCCTTAAGACAAACAACTAATCTCATCAAATGAAAATTACAAGTCCTATTTTAGGTTTTGGCCTTCCTCAGTGATCAATGCAAAGAAATAGAGGAAAACAACAGAATGGGAAAGACTAGAGATCTCTTCAAGAAAATTAGAGATACCAATGGAACATTTCATGCAAAAATGGGCTCAATAAAGGACAGAAATGGTAGGGACTTAACAGAAGCAGAAGATATTAAGAAGAGGTGGCAAGAATACACAGAAAAACTGTACAAAAAAGATCTTCATGACCCAGATAATCACAGTGGTGTGATCACTCAGCTAGAGCCAGACATCCTGGAATGTGAAGTCAGGTGGGCCTTAGAAAGCATCACTATGAACAAAGCTAGTAGATGTGATGGAATTCCAGTTGAGCTATTTCAAATCCTGAAAGACGATGTTGTGAAAGTGCTGCACTCAATATGCCAGCAAGTTCAGAAAACTCAGCAGCGGCCACAGGACTGGAAAAGGTCAGTTTTCATTTCAGTCCCTAAGAAAGGCAATCCCAAAGAATGCTCAAACTACCGCACAATTGCACTCATTTCACACGCTGGTAAAGTAATGCTCAAATTTCTCCAAGCCAGGCTTCAGCAATACGTGAACTGAGAACTTCCAGATGTTCAAGCTGGTTTTAGAAAAGGCAGAGGAACCAGAGATCAAATTGCCAATATCCACTGGATCATCAAAAAAGAGATCCAGAGAATCAAGAGAGTTCCAGAAAAACATTTATTTCTGCTTTATTGACCATGCCAAAACCTTCGACTGTGTGTATCATAATAAACTGTGGAAAATTCTGAAGGAGATGGGAATACCAGACCACCTGACCTGCCTCTTGAGAAACCTGTATGCAGGTCAGGAAGCAACAGGTAGAACTGGACATGGAACAACAGACTGGTTCCAAATAGGAAAAGGAGTATATCAAGGCTGTATATTGTCACCCTGCTTATTTAACTTATATGCAGAGTACATCATGAGAAAAGCTGGGCTGTAAGAAGCACAAGCTGGAATCAAGATTGCAGGGAGAAATATCAATAATCTCAGATATGCAGATGACACCACCCTTATGGCAGAAAGTGAAGAGGAACTAAAAAGCCTCTTGATGAAAGTGAAAGAGAAGAGTGGAAAAGTTGGCTTAAAGCTCAACATTCAGAAAACTAAGATCATGGCATCTGGTCCCATCACTTCATGGGAAATAGATGGGGAGACAGTGGAAACAGTGTCAGCCTTTATTTTTTTGGGTTCCAAAATCACTGCAGATGGTGATTGCAGCCATGAAATTAAAAGACGCTTACTCCTTGGAAGGAAAGTTATGACCAACCTAGATAGCCTATTAAAAAGCAGAGACATTACTTTGCCAACAAAGGTCCGTCTGGTCAAGGCTATGGTTTTTCCAGTGGTCATGTATGGATGTGAGAGTTGGACTGTGAAGAAAGCTGAGAGCCGAAAAATTGATGCTTTTGAGCTGTGGTGTTGGAGAAGACTCTTGAGAGTCCCTTGGACTGCAAGGAGATCCAACCAGTCCATCCTGAAGGAGATAAGTTCTGGGTGTTCATTGGAAGGACTGATGCTGAAGCTGAAACTCCAATACTTTGGCCACCTCATGGGAAGAGTTGATTCATTGGAAAAGACCCTGATGCTTGGAGGGATTGGGGGCAGGAGGAGAAGGGGACAACAGAGGATGAGATGGCTGGATGGCATCACCGACTCGATGGGCATGAGTTTGAGTAAACTCCGGGAGTTGGTAATGGACAGGGAGGTCTGGCGTGCTGCGATTCATGGGGTCGCAAATTGTCGAACACGACTGAGCGACTGAACTGAACTCAACTGATAGGGTAAGTAAGCCTCTGGGCTTACTTCTATTGGTAGATTTTTGTTGACCTCATATTCAGCTGATGATCATTCCCATCTCATTCACAAATGTTGAAAACTCCTTGTGCTTGTGTCTGTATTTTCAGTGTTCTAGCCAAGTGCTTGATAATGTCATATCAGACAACTGTTGGTTTGCTGCGGAATGAATGAGACCAGGAATCTCTTGTTTGTCTAATGAGTTCATAGCTCTGGGCTGGAAACAGAAAGCGTTGGGAGCGTAAACTATTTTCTTTCCCGATTTCAGTTAAAAGTCATTACTACTAGTGTAAGAGGATATGAAAAATGAACCAGTTGGCTACACAGATGGTATTAGAAAAAAAGGATTCATAGTCACAAATGTAAAATAGTTGGGAAAGGGAGACACACTTTTCAGGAATGTTAGAAACACATCTTGGGTGATTTAACAACAATATCAATAAAGCTTGAACAGAAATTAAGCCCAAACCCCCCAAGCTGTAAAATGAGGTGTTATGGATGACAACTGTGACAACAAAAGCACAGCGGGAAGCGGAGGGTTCAGGTAGAATCAGAAATTTACTGGGGCAAAAGCAAAAATACTGCTTTCTTTCTTGGGTGTATGGGTAGTACTAACAAAAAAGACTAAAGTTCAATATGAGATACTAAATATATCTCAGACATATCACTGAGATTCTGTGGGTTGGAACTGATATTTTTAAATATGAAAAGTGAAAGTGAAAAATGTTAGTCGTTCAGTTGTGGCTGATTCTATGTGACCCCATGGACTGTAGCCCGCCAGGCTCCTCTGTCCATGGGATTCTCCAGGCAAGAATACTGCAGTGGGGAAAAAAAAAAAAAAAGAACACTGCAGTGGGTTGCCATTCCCTTCTCCAGGGCATCTTCCCGACCCAGGGATTGAACCCGAGTTTCCTGCATTGGCAGGCAGATTCTTTACCACTGAGCCACCAAGTATACAGCTAAAGTAAATTTAATACAAGGGGGAAAGCCCAAAACAATGCATATAGAAATATATGATTATATTTTCTTTAAAAAATTTTTTAAAATTTATTTGGCTGTGCTAGGTCTTAGTCACAACACGTGTGATCTTAGATCTTCATTGTGGCATGCAGGATGCTTGGTTGTGGGATGCTTGGTTGCAGCATGCAAACATTTAGTTGCAACATGTGGAGACCTAGTTTCCTGACCAGGTACTGAACCCAGGACCCCTGCATTGGAAGCACAGAATCTTAGCCATTGAACCACCAGGGAAGTCACTGTATGATTGTATTTTCAAAGGTTAACCCAAGAAAAGAAATAGTTAGTACAAAGAAAGGGTAAACAACAAGGGCGAAGGTAGGAGTGTGGTACTGATTCAGCCTGAGTAATATATGGCTGGTGCTTTTTTTAAACAAAGATTATGGCACAGCAGCAGGTGATCGTAGTGAAAAGTTTGATTATTCAGTTATCATTAAAGAGCCTTTTCTAAAAGATCTTTACTTGTTAAAAATATTTTGTTAGATGGCAGAAGCAGCAGTGAGGTAATTACTATTTTGGACTTAATTCTAATCAATATGGAGGAACTATTTGGAAACGTGGATGTGAGAAAAGTACTAATACTTCTCTGTAGGCCTTAAATGTAGCATAAGGGAATTCTGTATAAATTAAGACAGATTCTCTGGGGAAAATTCATTTTAGGGAAAATAAGAAAGCTCAAATAGAATACCATGTTTGTAGAGTCAAATAAGTGATAAGATCAGAGAATCTAAAATACAAAAAAATTGACTCCATACATAAGAACACTCTTAGTAAAATAAGAAATCTGTTTTCTGAAATGGACAGCAGCACCTTTTATTGAGTTAAGAAAGCAGGGAGTCCAGTAAGGATGAGATGTGTCATACCCTAGGTCAACATCCATCATCTGGTGTTGTGTGACCCACAAGTAGAATACAGGAGTCTGAAAACCCAACAGGCTTAGCATCACTCCCTTTGATGCCATTTAGAAAATGTGTGATTCCCATCCCTGAGTTTTAGGCTCTGTAGATTCTAGTTTCCAGGGACAAACCAGGCTCCTTATTTCTAGAGTTTAGCATTCAAGGTGAAAAGCTGCCATTCTGGCAGGGATGAGTGAGTTTTAAAATCGAAGGCAGTAGGGCTCCTCCATATTTACCCAGTGGGACAGGGAAGAAAGTGTTTAGCACCCAGGTCAATGATACACTCTTTCCCAATTTGATAGTTAATGGACAATGACCTGAGTAAATGATCTGAGAAGGAAAAGTTGACAAGAGACTCACACAATTCAGAGATGAGAATCTGGGTCATAATACCACATAAGCCACCTAGACCAGCAGAGATGTAAGCTAAGGGTGCAGAAATCTAGAATTGGGAGTCTCAGAGAGAGACAATAAGTATCAATTGCAGCTTGAAGACAGCTTTAATGCTTTAATATTTATTTATTTTTTAGCTGCACTGGGCCTTTTGTGGTGCATGGGTTTAGTTGCCCCATGGCATGTGGGATCTTCCTGACCCAGGGATTGAACCTGTGTCTCCTGCATTGGTAGGTGAATTCTTAACCACTGGACCACCAAGGAAGTTCTGAAGACAGTCTTAGTGGCAGGAGTTGTATTCAACTGATAACCTACCTCTTTAAAATTTTTTCCAGGAAAGAAACTAAACAATTCTGGAAGGGTTTTTCCCAGGGATGAACTTAGCACCCAAAGCCAATAAGTCTAGTTGGCACCAGAGGTAGACTAGTGGTTGGCATGGGGTAGCCCCAGAACAGAGGCACTCATTTCCTCAGCTGTCAGGAGTGCTGGCTGCTAATCATACATACCGATTCCCTCTAAGGAAGGTGCAACTGTGTAAAAGCCTTGTCCCTTTGACTTAGTACAACTCTCTGGCACCATTCCCATTCCAGAGCTCTCTGTGGGGTTGATGAGCCACTGTATCACAGTTCAACCCTCCCTTCTTCACAGACCTGCTTTTCTTACCCCCTTGCAGGTCTGGTTCCTGAGACTATGCCCCAGTAAGCCTCCTATATGCAAATTTCCTTCTCCCAGAGGCTGTTTCCCAGAGTACCCAAACTAAGACATTTGAGTAAAGGAGGATTTCTTAAACAAGCTAAAGAAAGTACTAATAATAAATTAGAAGAGTGATAAATGTGACCATATGAAAATTGAGAAACTCTGATCATCAAAGTCAGAAGTGAAGTTGCTCAGTCATGTGCGACTCTTTGCGATCCCATGGATAGTCTCTCCATGGAATTTTCCAGGCAAGAATACTGGAGTGGGTTGTCATTTCCTTCTCCAGGGGATCTTCCTGACCCAGAGATCAAACCCAGGTCTCCCACATTGCATCGACATCTGATCATCAAAAGGCACTATTAAAAAAGGCAATTCAAAAGAGATAATTTTACATGACATAATTGATAAAGAACTCATATCCAGATATTTAAAAAATTCACCATATAAATAAAACTAGAAAAATCCAATAAAGAATAATGCATAGAAGGCATATCCACTTTGCAAAAAATATACAAATGGCTAATAAAATATGAAAAAATATGAAAAATTGACCATTTTTATGTAAAGAAAATGCAAATTAAAACCACAATGAAAGATGATTTTAATCTTACTAAAGTTGCATAAATTAAAAAGACACCAAGTATTGGTGACAATGTGGAGCAAGAAGTTCACCCATGAATTCTTAGAGGGAATGTAAATTACATAACTACTTTGGAAATTGTCTATATTGATATCATCTATTAAAACTGAAGATACTAATACTCATACAGTGCATATCTTAAGGAAACTCATGTACTTGTGCAATAAGATGTGTGTAAGACTCTTTGTAGCAATATTGTCTGTGAAAGCCCAAAGTGGGAGTGATACAAATGCCCACCAATAAAATGCAGATACTGATATATTCTTTTAATTAAATATTATACAGCAATAAAAATGGTTGATGAAGCAATGACATGATGAATCTTACAACATAATATTAGGGAAAAGAGGCAAATCAAAAAATAGTGCATTCAGTATGTTTCCATTTATAAGAAATGCAAAAACTGTCAAAATTTGAAAAGATATATGCACCCCTATGTTGGGCTTCCCTGGTGGCTCAGGGGGTAAAGTGTCTGCCCGCCATGCGGGAGACCTGGGTTTGATCCTTGGGTCGGGAAGATCCCCTGGAGAAGAACATGGCAACCCCACTCCAGTATTCCTGCCTGGAGAATCCCATGGACGGAGGAGCCTGGGGGGCTACATATATAGTCCATGGGGTCGCAAGAGTTGGACACGACTGAGCAACTTCACTTTCACTATGTTCATGGCAGCGACAATAGCCAAGATATGGAAACAACTTAAGTGTCCATCAAGAGATGAATGGATGAAGATGTGGAAATATACATGTACAATGGACTATTAGTCATAAACAAGGAGTGAAATAATGCCACTTGCGCAACATGGGTGGACCCAGAGACTGCATACTAAGTGAAGGAAGTCAGACAGAGACAAAGATCATATAATATCTTGCATATATACAATCTAAAAAAATGACACAAATGAACGTATTTACAAAACAGAAGTAAACTCACATACGTAGAAAACAAAATGATGGTTACCAAAGGGCGAAGGGGAGGTGGGATAAACTAGGAGTTTGAGATTAGCATATAGTAGTAGTAGTATAAAACAGATAACCTAAAAGGACTTACTGTATAGCACAGGAAACTGAACTCAATATCTTGTATATAATCTATATGAGAAAACAATGAGAAAAAGAATGTATATCTGTATGTAAACTTTGTACACTTGAAATTAATGCCACATTGCAAATCATCTATACTTCAATTAAAAAAAATTTTTTTTCAGTTGTATGATCTTTAAAGAGAGTCAAGATGGCAGAAGAGTAGGAGGACGTAGAGTTCATCTCTCCCTACAAGTGCATCAAGAACACATCTACAAATTGAACAGTCCTCACAGAGCACCTGCTGAATACTAGCAGAGGACCTCAGACAACTAAAGGGACAAGAAAGATTCTTGCATAACCAGGTAGGATGGAAGAAAGAAGGGAAAAGGAAAAGGAGAGGAGATGGGATAGGAAGCTGCACCCCTGGGGGGAGCTGAAGGAGAGGAGATGTTTCCACACCTAGAGAAGCCCCCTCACTGGTGGAGACATCAGTTGGGATGGAAGGAGAGGTTTGGGGGCTATCAGAGGAGAGCACAGCAAATGATCTGTGGCAGACATTACTTTACCAACAAATGTCCATCTAGTCAAGGCTATGGTTTTTCCAGTAGTCATGTATGGATGTGAGAGTTGGACTATAAAGAAAGCTGAGCACTGAAGAATTGATGCTTTTGAACTGTGATGTTGGAGAAGACTCTTGGGAGTCCCTTGGACTGCAAGGGGATCCAACCAGTCCATCCTAAAGGAAATCAATCCTGAATATTCATTGGAAGGACTGATGCTAAAGCTGAAACTCCAAAACTTTGGCTACCTAATGCAAAGAACTGCTTCATTGGAAAAGACCCTGATGCTGGGAAAGATTGAAGGCAGAAAGAGAAGGGGCCAACAGAGGATGATGTGGTTGGATGGCATCACCAATGTGATGGACATGAGTTTGAGTAAACTCCAGAAGTTAGTGATGGACAGAGAAGCCTGGCATGCTGCAGTCCATGGGGTCTCAAAGAGTCAGACACGACTGAGCAAGCGAACTGACTGAGGCAGGACAGGCTGAGACCTGCAGATGGTCTGTGCCGCAGCCCTGCGTGCCCCAGCCTGAGAGGTGTGTTGCTAGTGCACGTGAGGGCTGGGTGCTAAACAGGGGGTTTGGTGAGCAGACCTGGGGAGAGCACTGCTCTTGGCTATGAGGAGACAGCCTAAGAGGATGAGAGTGAGAAAAAATGCAGCTGAGAATGCTTGTGGAGGAAACGCAGACCACTATGGAAGTGAAGCACCCATTGTTAAGTGACACGCAAGAGGTGAGACCACCACTGCATCCTCTCTCCCCACACATGGCCCTTGCCTCCCTGGGCACTAGGAAGGGCTTCCTTCTTGTGACCCTGGCCACCACTGCATCCACACTTCCCTCCTCACTAAGGCTGACTTAGGTGCACCAGGACAGCCTTGGGAGTGGACCCTTTGGGTGGCCCACATGTGGGGATGGTGCTCAAACTATAGCTGAGCCCCAAGGGCCATGCAACTAAGGAAGAAAAGCTGAAATCTCTTCTCACAACTGCAAAAACTGAAAATTGACACCCGTGAGACCAGCTTTGTGAGTTCAGGGCCTGCAGAACTTCTAAACAGACAATGAGGGCACCTATGTCCAAGAAGGGCCTAGCTTTAGCAGCTGTAGAGTTTGTGGGAACTTACACAGGGGGCTTGGGCCAGGCCAGAGTCTGAGCTGCCTCCATCGTGCCCACAGAGGGCCAAATCCATGATTACTGCAACCTGGCAGCTGACTTCAGTGGATCTGTGCTGGTGGCCTGGTGAAAATAACATCTGAGAGACACAAGGCCAACTGCTGGCATACCCATGGTTAAGGCGGGGCTGAAAGTACCAAGTGTGTAATCTGAGAGCTTGCACAACAGGTGAAAGGTGACACAACAGAGCACACCCATAGGTGACCAGCTCCAGAGGAGGAATGATCAGTGACTGCTCTCCCAGTGGGGTGCTCCACTTCTGCCTCCCTCGCACCACAGATCAGAAATACAACCAAGAAACAGATCTGGGGGACCACTACTATAACAATTAGGGAGCGGACCTCACCTTGACAGAGTAGGGACAACCACAGAGCAAAGGGGAGGCCCTGATCAATATCCAGGACAGCTCTGGTCACCAGAACCTCAGCCACATGCAGATATCTATACTAAAAACAACCCTCGCACCAAAAAATAGTAAACCCATGCAGGCTGCGCAGGGATGCTGCCACATAAAAATAGCCCTCCATGACAGTCAGAGTTTAGTATTAGGAGGAAGAACCCCAAGAGCATTTAGCCGTGAAGGCCAGTGAGACTTGAGTACAAGAGCTCCACAGGGCTAGGGAAACGGAAACTCCACTCTTGGAGGGCAAGAAACTGACAGACTTTATCTTCTTGGGCTCCAAAATCACTGCAGATGGTGACTGCAGCCATGAAATTAAAAGACGCTTGCTCCTTGGAAGAAAAGTTATGACCAACCTAGACAGTATATCAAAAAGCAGAGATATTATTACTTTGTTGACTAAAGTTCAAATAGTAAAAGCTATGGTTTTTCCAGTAGTCATGTCTGGATGTGAAAGTTGGCCCATAAGGAAGGCTGAATGCCAAAGAATTGATGCTTTTGAGCTGTGGTGTTGGAGAAGACTCTTGAGAGTCCCTTGGACAGCAAGGAGATCAAACCAGTCCATCCTCAAGGAAATCAGTCCTGAATATTCATTGGAAGGTCTGATGCTGTGGCTGAAACTCCAATACTTTGGCCACCTGATGTGAAGATTTGACTCATTTGGAAAGACCCTGATGCTGGGAAAGATTGAAGGTGGGAGGAGAAGAGGACAGCAGAGAACAAGATGGTTGAATGGCATTACTGACTGATGGACATGAGTTTGAGCAAGCTGTAGGGTGTGGTGAAGGACAGGGAAGCCTGGCATGCTGCAGTCCATGGGGTTGCAAAGAGTTGGTAACTGAACAACAACAACTCTTGGAGGGCACACACAAGGTCTCATGTGCACTGGGACCCAGCACAAAGGAGCACCCCCATGAGAACCTGGGCTAGACCTACACAGGGGTCTTGGAGGGTCTCTTTGGGGAGATGAAGGTAGACTATAACTCACTGTTGGGGCAAGGACACTGGTAACAGAAGCCCCAAGGAATACTGATTGGAGAGAGCTCTCCTGAAATGTCTACATTTCAGCACCAAGACACAGCTCCATCCAATAACCTGCATGCTCTAGTGCTGGAAAGCCTCAAGCAAAACAACCAACAAGGTAGGAACACAGCTCCACCCATTAGGAGTCAGGCTGTACTGTCTTTTGAGTACTGAGCTCAGAGCCACCTCAAAACACACCCATTGACAAGACCCAGCTTCACCACCAGAAGGCAGGCACCCAGCCCTTCTACCAGGAAGCCTGCACAAGCCCCTGGACCACCCGGCTGCACCAGTGGGCAGTGGGACAGAAGCAAGGGGAACGAAGATCCTGCATCCTATGGAAAGGAGACCAGAAACGCAGGAAGTTAGACAAAACAAGATGATAAATAAGTATGTTGCAAGTGAAGGAACAAGATGACAACCCACAAGAACAACTAAATGAAGAGGAACCAGGCAATCTACCTGAAAAAAGTTGAATGGCCTTTAGAAAAAAGCAAGCAAATAGTTGCCAGTAAGGTTAGAAGACCAATTACCTCTTGAGGAAGGGAGAGCTCTGGACTGGAAAGAGCCCACAGAGGGTTTCTGTGAGTGGGTATATCTAATTTTGGATCTGTGTGGTGGTTACTCAGATGTTGGCTTTAAAAGTATTCCCCTATTTTATAAATATCCTATGATAAACCATGATGGGAAAAAATATTTAAAAGAATGTATGTATATACATGTATAACCAAATCACTTTGCTGTACAACAGAAATTGACAACATTGTAAAACAACTATACTTCAATAAAAATAAATGAGAATGAAGAAATACTCACCCTCTGTATATTTCAGATTTTTAAATGTTAAAAAAAATAAGGAAGTAAGTCAAAAATAAAAGGTAAGTCAGTCAGATAAACTCAAAACCTTAGATCCAAAGAATGTAGTAACCTGGGCATGGAACATCCATTTTTGTCCTTGGATCTACTATTCATTCTCCTTTGTTTGGACCCAATTGGTAGCTGGAGCTTTGTAGAATCTACTCCATGATTTGTATCCTTCAGCCAGGTTATTTCTTTTCTAGGCTCCAGCCAAATTATTTTCCTCACAGCCACCAACCAAGTTCAAGTCCTTATTACTTTTTGCCTGATTTATTATGGAAGCCATCTCATTTGATCTCTGTATATTTCATCTCTGCTCATTTTAATCCATTTTAACTTTGGCAGGTTAATGGCTTTGAAATATGAATCTACATTTTTCTCCCTGGTATTTTTTTATTACCATCTACCTCAACCACCAAGCCCTTTTTTTTTTTTTTTTTTTTTTTTGCAGTTTGATGCACAGTATTCATTTCCTCTGGAGAGCCATGACACAAAATGCAGAAGTCAGTTCTTGGTATTTGATTTCTAAGAGCCAGGGCTTCTGTGGCAGGAGTGTGAAGGGGTCACAAGTGCTGCATGGAACTCAGGACATATGTTCTACTAAAAGTAAAGACAAACCCCAGCTGAATTACTTTCTTTGACCCTTAAAATACTAGCCCACACAGTGTTTTACACTAATATTAATGAGTTGCCATTACTTAAAAAATGTTAATTACTTTACAAAATTCTCTGAAAAAACGTGAGAAGATCAGGCCACACTGAACTTTTGTTTATGAATGACAACTGGCTGTAGTGGAGAAGTTGTCATGTTCATTTAGAACAGTGCATGAAGTCCCTGGTACTTTATTGTGTCTTGTACCAGCACTCGTCTCCTGAGTGTTACGTGCATGTGTTTTTGTTTGTTTTTTGTGTGTTTTGGTTTTGTTTTGCAGCGAAGAAGAAAGCATTTCTTGCACTCATACATACACGTGTGCATGCGCAATCGAGTCTGAATCTTTGCAACCCCCTGGACTGTAGCCCACCGGGCTCCTCTGTCCATGGGATTCTCCAGGCAAGAGTATGGAAGTGGGTTGCCATGCCCTCCTCCAGGGGAGCTTCCTAACCCCAAGATTGAACTCAAGCCTCCTGCATCTCCTGCGTTGGCAAACAGATTCTTTACCACGGCTTGCACTCATATCTATTATCAAAATGGGAAAGCAGAACAAAGCTGAGAAACAGACTTGGCTCTCCAGGACCATTTATTATGGTTCCTGCCTGTCCCTGGTCCCTTTAGGCAGAGATTGTGAAAACAGCCTCAAACCTGGCAAGGATTCTTTCATGGAACAACCTCTAATCAGGCTCCTTTGAACTCTTTTCCAACATGGACTTTCATACTTATTTCTGCTCTGCCCAAGTATAGCAAGAATTCTGCTATGTCAGTTTAACCACAACCTCTCACCCTCAATATTTGTTCACTCTTGATATGAAATCATGTTTCTCATACTCCACTGTGCCCCCCAAAACACCTGGAGTAACAGGCAAATTTGGCCTTGGAGTACAGAATGAAGCAGGGCAAAGGCTAATAGAGTTCTGCCAAGAGAACGCACTGGTCATAGCAAACACCCTCTCCCAACAACACAAGAGAAGACTACACATGGACATCACCAGATGGTCAACACCAAAATCAGATTGATTATATTGTTTGCAGCCAAAGATGGAGAAGCTCTGTACAGTCATCGAAAACAAGACCGGGAGCTGACTGTGGCTCAGATCATGAACTCCTTATTGCCAAATTCAGACTTAAATTGAACAAAGTGCAGAAAACCACTAGATCATTCAGGTATGACCTAAATCAAATCCCTTATGACTATACAGCGTAGTGAGAAATAGATTTAAGGGACTAGATCTGATAGACAGAGAGCCTGATGAACTATGGACAGAGGTTCATGACATTGTACAGGAGACAGGAATCAAGACCATCGCCAAGAAAAAGAAATGCTAAAAAGCAAAATGGCTGTCTGAGGAGGCCTTACAAATAGCTGTGAAAAGCAAAGGAGAAAAGGAAAGATAAACGCATTTGAATGCAGAGTTCCAAAGAATAGCAAGGAGAGATAAGAAAGCCTTCTTCAGCAATCAATGCAAAGAAATAGAGGAAAACAATAGAGTGGGAAAGACTAGAGATCTCTTCAAGAATATTAGAGATATCAAGGAAAAATTTCATGCAAAGATGGGCTCAGTAAAGGACAGAAATTGTAGGGACCTAACAGAAGCAGAAGATATTAAGAAGAGGCAATAAGAATACACAGAAAAACTGTACAAAAAATATCTTTACGACTCAGATAATCACGATGGTGTGATCACTCAGCTAGAGCCAGACATCCTGGAATGTGAAGCCAAGTGGGCCTTAGGAAGCATCACTACGGACAAAGCTAGTGGGGGTGATAGAATTCCAGTTGAGTTATTTCAAATCCTGAAAGACGATGCTGTGAAAGGCTGAGATGGTTGGATGGCATCACCAAGTCAATGGACATGGGTTTGGGTGGACTCCAGGAGTTGGTGATGGACAGGGAGGCCTGGCTTGCTGTGGTTCATGGGGTTACAAAGAGTCAGACACAACTGAGTGACTGAACTGAACTGAACTGTGTCCCAGGAGATGTCTAGTCACTCCCTCTTTTCAGCAAGAATCCTGTTAGGTTGGTTTAGCAAGAATTGTCCCTTATTCCCCAGAGAAGGCAATGGCAACCCTCTCCAGTACTCTTGCCTGGAAAATCCCATGGATGGAGGAGCCTGGTAGGCTGCAGTACATGGGGTCACAAAGAGTCGGACGTGACTGAGCGACTTCACTTTCACTTTTCTCTTTCCTGCATTGGAGAAGGAAATGGCAACCCACTCCAGTGTTCTTGCCTGGAGAATCCCAGGGACAGGGGAGCCTGGTGGGCTGCCATCTATGGGGTCACACAGAGTCGGACACGACTGAAGCAACTTAGCAGCAGCAGCAGCACAGTCCCTTATTCCCAAAGTTTCCTTTTAGTAATTTTGCTCTCATGGACCCAGGCCCTACTCCTTGGTTATAAATTCTCACTTGCCCATGTACTCAGGGTTGACACCAATCTCTCTTCCTCACTGCAGAATTCCATCACAGGGTCCCCTTGATGTTTTAGGCTCCTCCTCGGTTGGTACTTAAGGACTTGGATTTCCCTCTCTCTGCCCCATGTGCAAAGCCTTTGACTCACCCTTCAGAGTCTGAAAATTGTTTACAGTGACAGCAATCTTAACCAGGGTTACCCAGGAAGGGGTACTGCCTCAGTTACAACCCTGTAACTGTTGTTACTTTCATCTTCAAACAAGTGCTGTCTCTCTTAAAGAACTTCAGCTTTTCCTTATGTTTTATTTTTATGTGTATTTACTTTTTCTGCCTTAAGTCACCCACAGATTTTAAATCCCTGTTTCTAACCGATTGTTTTCATCCCTGTGTTACTTAGAAAAAATGCCTCGTACATTTGTTGCCTAGTCACTAAGTCAATTTGTAAAGAATCCACCTGCAATGCAGGAGACCCTAGTTCGATTCCTGGGTTGGGAAGATCCACTGGAGAAGGGATAGGTTACCCATTCCAGTATTCTTGGGCTTCCCTTTTGACTCAGCTTGTAAAGAATCTGCCTTCAGTGTGGAGACCTGAGTTTGATCCCTGGGTTGGGAAGATCCCATGGAGAAGGGAAAGGCTACCCACTCCAGTATTCTGGCCTGGAGAATTCCATGGGCTGTATAGTCCATGTGGTCACAAAGAGTCGGACATGACTGAGGGACTTTCACTAAGTTGTGTCCAACTCTTTGCAGATGCTATGGACTGTAGCCCACCAGGCTCCTCTGTCCATGGGATTCCCCAGGCAAGAATACTGAAGTGGGTTGTCATTTCATTCTCCATGGGATCTTCCCAACCCAGGGATTGAAGCTGTGTCTTCTCTTTTGCAGGAGGATTCTTTACCACTGAGCCACCTGGGAAACCACTCATACATGGTTAGGCACACAAAAATACTTACTGAATTATTGCCCATTTTCTGAAATACTAGCAGTTGGTCCTAGATTTGTGTCATTTACACACTGGTAACATTCTTGAGTTTTATTTGAAGTTTTTGAAAAACATTGATTATTAACTCATGGGCCAATATGCATTAAAAAATCAAATTAATTTCTATCAAAGCAGAAAAAAGAACAGGATTCAAAGCTCTTGCCTATCGGACTTTCTCCAATGGAGATATAGAGAGAGAGGAAGAAGAGTGATCTATTGGGAAGCTATTATAGATGATCTCATCCCTGTATGAAAACATTCTGGGAGGCTGTCCTAGGGAAACAGTACAGAGATGATGTGTACATTTCAGTTTTCATTAGTGATCATCCAGTGAGGAAGTGCACAGAGAACTTGGCGCTACTAAATGCTCATTCCATCTCAAACCCCCTGACTCTATAGGGATGAACAATCTTTATGAGAAAGTTGGGCATATTAAGAGAGAAAAAACAGTCTTTGTGAATCAGGAGAAGCTGGGCTGGGTGGCCTTACACAGCTGCGCGGTAGTGTTCCTCTGCACCGCTGATCTGCAGTTCCTACTGCCAGTGCGATGGTGGAGCCCCAGCTGGGCAGACGCCGGAGGAGAGCTTGCTGTTAAATCTTCATCTCTGCCTTTCACCTCTGCGCCCACCCAGCCCTCCCCCAAGATAAGCCTAGATCTTTCCCTGGCGCCTGCTGCTCTCTAACTTCTGTATCAACATGGAACAGCATCCCAGGCAAATCTTGACTGACTTATATACACAAATTGTAAAGGATTTCAGTCAACAGGTTACTTCAGCCTGTCATTCTCCTTCTATCTCTTGAGGGATGAAGGTTTTGTAAAGAACCTCAGGCCCACCCAGGGGAGAAGACTGAATCTGGGCCTCAGATTGTAGCCCTCAGACTGAGAGTCTGACATTAAATCGGATACGATGCTTTGATTTCCCAGCGATTGACTTGGGCACAGATACCCCTAGTGTCTGCCTCAACAGTCCTGGGTCGGTGGTGAGGGAATTGTCAGTTGTGTGGCTTTGAACTGAATGTAAGGAGTGCTCTGGCTGAGAGAGGCCTTGCTCCCTGTCTCCTTCTCCCCCAAATCTTCCACAGTGGGTTGTGTTCTTCACCTATGAATTTTGTGAGACGTAGGATTAGCTCTGTATTTCTGATCACAAATGTGGCTGGTGCCTCACAGTATAGTAGGCTACTAATGCCATATTCTCTAACTGCAGTATGTCTTATCTTCTGAAGTGAGTTACAACCCTTTTTGGGATGACACGTGACTGCTTTTGAATGTCTCTAACCTGTAGCATTTAATGTTACTAGACACATAATAGGCACTTAATTTTTATTGGTAAATGCAACACTTGGAGCCCCACACTGAGTTTCAGGAGATAGGTAGAAAGATAGAATGATAGATGCACAAGTAAGGAGTCATATAATTGATAGGGAGTCATTGAAATAATTAAACAGAGGAGTGAAATAATCAGATTCATATCCTAGAGCTATAATGCTACCCATCTACCTAACTATCTATCTATCGATGTATTCATCTAAGTACTTTCTGGATATATAGACCTACATACTTTCATATAGAGAAATATACATAGAAAGTCATAAAAATGTGCAGCCTCATTGACATAATACATAGTTACCACAGGCAATAGAGTATAGAGATTCAGAAGGTACCATCTGGGACCAAACTACATAAGTTCACATTCCAGTTCTCTTCTTGAGGTTTGGGGGATTTTATTTTATATCCCAATGCCTCTATTTTCTCATCTGTAATACAGGATAAAATAGTATTTCATAATGTTGTGAGGATTAAATCAGAAAATGCATGTACTATAAGTACTAGTTCCTGGCACATGGTTAGGTATTAAAAAAATTTAAGCTATTATTATTGTAAGCCTTTACATCTCCATTGCCTCCGATGTGCGCGCACACACACACACACACACACAGGTGTGCATGCACAGTCAGTTGTGTCCAACTCTGTAACTTCTTGGACTTGTAGCCTGCCAGGTTCCTCTGTCCATGGAATTTTCCAGGCAAGGATACTGGACTGGGTTGCCATTTCCTTATCCAAGGGATCTTCCCGACTCAAAGATCAAACTCGAGTCTCCTACATTGTAGGCAGATTCTTTACTGTGCCACCTGGGAAGCTATATATATGTATAAATATATATATATATATGTATGTATATATATATATGTATGTATGTGTATATATATATATATATATATATATATACATATATATATATATATATACACATCTCCTTTCACAAATTCATTCACTTAACAAGCAGTAGCTGAACACCCAGCACATACCAGAAACTATACTGGGAGTATAGAGCTGAACAAGAAATGGTCTCTGTCCTAATGGATTTTACATCTTGTGGGGAAGATTGCAGAAAAGCAATGGTTACAATGTAGTGTGATAACTGCTTCAATAGAATTGAGCACAAAGAGGTTCCTGCACACACAGGAGGGGCAAGTTGTGGCGGCTGGGAGGTGGGTTTCCAAGGAGAGGAATCCTTCAGCTGAGTCTTGCAGGTTTAGTAAAAATTAACCAGCTCAGGAGAAAGGGTGCTCCAGGTGGAAAGCAGCATGTGCAAGGTCATGGAGACAGCTGAGTTATTCAAGGAGCTATGTTTCACACATGCGGAGAGGTGGAAGAGGGGTAGATGCTGCTGAACTGCCAGGTGTTGACTGAACCATAAAGTCCCAGGTGCGAATAAGGAGTGTGTCCTCTACCCTATAATTGATAGGGAGCCATACTGAGTGACTGAGCATGCATGCACACACGCACGCTCATTGAAAAGTTCAGCAGAGGCATGACATAATTAGATTGATAACCTCGTGCTTCTGTGCTTCCTTCTCTGTCTACAATGTCCTGCCTCAACGCTGCTTAACTTATACTTAGCTTAACAGAGTTCACTCACTCAGGATCATTCAAATTTCAGTAGCATCTCTAGACATACTGCTCTTTATTCTGGTTCAGTTCAGTTCAGTTGTTCAGTCATGTCCAACTCTTTGTGACCCCATAGGCTATAGCCTGCCAGGCTTCTCTGTCCATGGGATTTTCTAGGCAAGAATACTGAAATAGGTAGCCATTTCCTTCTCCAGGGGACCTTCCCAATCCTGGGATCGAATCTGCTTCTCTTATGTCTCCTGAATTGGTAGGCGGGTTCTTTACCACCGTGCCCCCTGAGAAGCCCCTGAAGTAAGTGAAGTAAAGTCGCTCAGTCGTGTCTGACTCTTTGTAACCCCATGGACTGTAGCCTATCAGTCTTCTCCCATGGGATTTCCCAGGCAAGAGTACTGGAGTGGGTTGCCATTTCCTTCTCCAGAGGATCTTCCCCATCCGGGGATCGAACCCAGATCTCCCACATTGTAGGCAGACGCTTTACCGTCTGAGCCACCAGGAAGAAGCCCCTAGTGCTTCAAATATGGTAGGTTTTCATTAAAAGTTTTGCTAGACTGAGCTAAAAATTCTCAAATATGAACTTAAAGAAAATCATAAACCAGAAACTCAGAAATTTTATGTGCTTTAGTTCAATCTAATAATCAGTATTCAGGCTGAATTTCAGTAAAAGAGGCAGAAAGATCCCATTTATTAAGTCAAGATACTTTTAAATCGTAAACTGATTTAACCTCTGGCTCATTACTCATTCAGGCAAATAGCTGTCCTTCAAGGTTCCACTCATTACTACAAAAATTAAATCAGTGAAGTCCATTCAAAATGAATGACAGATTATCCTTTATGAAAGTGTTCATTTAAAAAAAGAGAGTGAGACGAGCTTACCAACTTAGGTTCCGAGTAGGTACCAAGTCCGATGATAGGAATGCTATTCCCATCACTTAGAGGTATGCGGTGATACACAGCACTGAGATGCATCTTCGAGAGTCTGAGGTCTCAAATTTGCAGAGATGATAGTGAACACCACAGAGCAGTCTTCTTGAGAAGGTGTGCTAATGCCTGTTTAATCAAAGAAAGGAGAGCTGGAGGGAGGAGCAGTGGGAGGGAAGAGATTTCTCAACCTGTTTAGTTAGTTTTTTTTTTTTTCAGGTTGTTCTGGAAATCCTAACTGAGGTTGTCCTTTGAACTTATGAAAGGCATGCAAATAATAACCCATTGAGATCTCATGCTTATGTCTCTACAAATAATTGATTTTAAAGATGAAGCAATCTGACTTCTGAGAGTTATGATGCTTCTGACATTTATGATGCTTTTGTTGGCAAGTAACAGAGCTATCACAAATTTAAAAATTTTAAAAAATTTTAAATTTAAAAATTTAAAATTAAAAAAAATTTATGGGCCTTAAGGCTAGCTCCAGGTGAGACTGCTGCTGCTGCTGCTGCTGCTAAGTCGCTTCAGTCGTGTCCAACTCTGTGTGACCCCATAGACGGCAGCCCACCAGGCTCCCCCGTCCCTGGGATTCTGCAGGCAAGAACACTGGAGTGGGTTGCCATTTCCTTCTCCAATGCATGAAAGTGAAGAGTGAAAGTGAAGTCGCTCAGTCGTGTCTGACTCTTAGTGACCCCATGGACTGCAGCCCACCAGGGTCCTTCGTCCTTGGGATTTTCCAGGCAAGAGTACTGGAGTGGGGTACCATTGCCTTCTCCACCAGGTGAGACTGGAGTAAGTTTTCCAGGACTTCCCTAGAGGTTTGAGCTAGCAGGACTGGGAAGAGGTTTGCAAATTTTATGACCTAATTAAGTAGGAGGGCTTCCCAGGTGACTCAGTGATAAGGAATCCACCTGCCAATGCAGGAGACACAAGAGATATGAGTTTGGTCCCTGGGTCGGGAAGATCCCCTGGAGCTGTAAGTGGCAACGCACTCCAATACTCTTGCCTGGGAAATTCCATGGACAAAGGAGCCAGCCTGGCAGGCTACAGTCCATGGGGTCGCAAAGAGTTGGCCATGACTGAGCGCATACACAAGGAAGGAAGTTAAGTGGGAAACTGGGCTGGAGGGAAAAATGATTTGACCAGGAACCAAATTCTCATTCTCCAGTTCATTTCTCTGTCTCCTTACTCTCTCAGCAGACTTTTCCCTCATCACTGAAAGATGGTAGCCAGTCCTTAGAGTGATGTGATTCCAAGTTCAAACCTAACAAAAAAAGAGACTTTACATCATAGCTCATGTGGTAATCCAGAAATAGGGTCCAGTTGGCCTCAGTTGTCTCTTTTAGTTCACAGAACCAACCACTAGGTCAATCATAGGGGTCAAAGAAAGTAAAAGACTGATTGCTTTAAATAAATAGAAGTCATTTCTAAATTTGGAGCTGGGTTTAATTCCACTTGGGGAGATTCTGAAGACTGTTAAAAATGGTAAGAAGTAGCAGTTAGCAAAACAAATAACACAAGTTTATTATCGTCTTCCTCCAAAGGATTGTGCTGTGTGTGAGAGTTTGGACCTGGTGATAAAGATGACTGTGTCCATGTTGGTTAAGTAGCTTGAAGTTTGTCTCTGTCTTGTTTTCTCTCTAGGACAACCTAATTCTTGCTTACATACACATGATCAGCCATCGGACACAGTAATTTCAACTGGGTTGGGGCAGGGTGGAATATGGGGAGTAGTGGTCTTCAATAATCATTTGTAATTCAATCCAACAAACATTTATGGTGCACCTTGGGGTGCTGAGATGTTGACTATATATATGTTTCTTTTGTAAAAATAGTTTATTTTATTTTGGTTGTGCTGGGTCTTTGTTGCTGCGTGCAGGGTTTCTCTAGTTGCAGTGAATGGGGGCTACTCTTTGATGCAGTACAAGGTCTTCTCCTTGTGGTGGCTTCTCTTGTTTTGGAGTACAGATCTAGGTACCAGGGCTCAGTAGTGATAGCACATGGGCTTAATTGCTTCAAAGCATGTGGAGTCTTCCTGGACCAGGGATCGAACCAGTGTCCCCTGCATTGCCAGGCGATTCTTATCCACTGTACCACCAGGGAAGTCCCCTATATATATCCTTATTTATTTTTCTAATTTTTTCCTTTTTTGGTGTTTAGCTCTATGAATTTTAGCACATGTACCAATTTTTGTAACCACCATCACAACTGGGATACTGAAAAAATTCTATAAACCAAAGAACTCCTCATGCTATTTATTTGTAATCATACTCTCCCCTACCCCCAATCCCTAAAAATCACTGTCTTCCACTGCTATAGTTTCATTTTTTGCAGAGAGGGCAATGGCAACCCACTCCAGTACTCCTGCCTGGAGAATCCCAGGGACGGGGGGAGCCTGGTGGGCTGCCGTCTATGGGGTCACACAGAGTTGGACACAACTGAAGCAACTTAGCAGCAGCAGCAGCTTTTGAGAATATCATGTGACTTGATCATATATAAATAGTATATATATATATTTTTAACTTTTGGGTCATCCCGCATGTGGCATGTGGGAGCTTAGTCAGGGAAGTCCCAGTATGTGATTTTTTGAGATTGGCTTCTTTCACTTAGCATAATGCCTTTGAGATTCACCCAGGCTGTTGCTGGTATCAATAGTTTATTTGTTTTTATTGCTGAGTAGTAATTTATATATACAGTACCTATATGTGTGACAGTTTGTGTCTCTATCTGATATACATTGGTTTGTTTCCAGTTTTTGATGATTGTGAATAGTGCTGCAGTAAATATTTATGTACAGACTTTTGTATGAACACTAGTTTTCATTTCTCTTGGCTAAATACCCAGGAGTGGGGTTGCTGGGTCATGTGGTATATTTAACTATGTAGGAAGCTGCCAAATTGCTTTTCAGAACAACTACATCATTTTGCATCCCCATTAGCAATGCATAAGAATTACTATTTTTCCATATCTTTGATAGCATTTAAGATTGTCAGTGTTTTTAAATTTTAACCATTCTGATAGCTTTGTCATGGTATCTCATTGTTAATGATGTTGAACACTTTCATATACTTATTTGCCATCTACATATCCTTGTAGTGAAGTGCCTGTTCAAACATGGGTTCGGTGCCCATTTTTTAATGGAGTTGTTTGTCCTTGCAGTCTTGAGTTTTAAGATTTCTTGGTAAAGTCTTGAAACATGTTCTTTACTGAATACATGATTTACAAATATTTTTTTCTCAGTATGTAGCTTGCCTTTTCATTCTCTTGACTGTGCCTTTCATGCAGCAAAAGATTTTACTTTGATAAAGTTCAGTATTTTTACATTGCATTTTGAATTTCATATAAAAGAACTCTTTGAACTCTAGGTCACAAAAGTTTTATTCTGATTTATCCCTAAAAGTTTTAGATAGTTTCATCTTCTCCATTTAGACCAATAATTCATTTTGAGTAAATTTTTGTATAATTTAGCATATTTAAGTAGAAGTATTTTGTTTAACATAAGGCAATCCTATTGCTCCAATTCCATTAGTTGAAAATATTGTGCTCTTGTCACTGAATTTCTTTTGCACTATTGTTAAAAATCAAGGGTCATATTTGTGTAAATCTACTTTTGGACTTTCTACTTTGTTTCATTGATTTATGTATCTTTTCCTTCACTGACACCACATTGTCTA
Organism: Odocoileus virginianus; assembly: GCF_023699985.2. Lineage (NCBI taxonomy): Eukaryota > Metazoa > Chordata > Mammalia > Artiodactyla > Cervidae > Odocoileus > Odocoileus virginianus. The sequence goes on from NC_069674.1 coordinate 16,655,618, forward strand.
GATACTTTTAACTTTATAAAAGGCCTTAAAATCATGTGGTGTAATTTCTCCCACCTTATTCTTTTCCAGAAGTGCCGGAGCTATTCTTATTTATTTAATTCCTATATAAATGTTAGAATCAGCTTTTCTTTGTCTTCAAATGTCCTGCTAGAGTTTTTTTTAATTGAGTTAAATCTGTAGATCAATTTCTTATTCTTTACTACACTGAGTCTTTGAATCCATGAAGACAGTATTTCTTTCTATTTATTTAGGTCATCACCATTTTGAACTTCAGCATACACATCCTATATTTGTTAGATTTATATCTAACTATAGGTATAAATACTTATTTTTTAGAGCTATTGTACATGGCATTTTAAAATCCTGTTTCCAACTGTACATTTCTAATACATAGAAATAGGATTAATTTTTATGACTTCAATCATTTTGAGTTTATTGAAACTTGAATTTGTTTTTGTTGCCTGACATACTATCATGAAGAATATTCCATATGCACTTGAGAAATATATGTGATCTGCTGTTTTGGTCTTCTGTAGATGTCTTTTAGACATAGTTGGTTCATAGCATCATTCAAATCTTCTATTTTTAAACTGATCTTCTGTCTAGTTGTTTTATCTATTCTTTGGAATGGGGTATTGAAGTTTCCAACTGTCATTGTAAAACCATTTCTTCTTTCAATTACATCAGTTTTTGCTTCATATATTTTGTGGTTCTTTTGTTAGAGGCATATATTTATAATTAGTATATCTTGACATGTTGACCTTTTTGTCAATATGTATTGATAATGCCTTTCTTTGTCCTGTAACAATTATTGTCTTCAAGTCTATGTTGTCTGATATTAGTACAGCCACCCCAGTTTTCTTTTGGCATTTTTTTGCATTGCATGGAGTTTATTTCTTATATTTTCAGTCTACTTGTGTCCTTGGATTTAAAGTGACCTTCTTTTTAGCAACATATATTTAGATCATTTTAAAAAATCTATTCTTCCAATCTCTCTCTCTTTTTGAATGTACTGATTGATTGATTTTTATTTTTGGCTGTGCTATGTCTCTGTTGCAGCACTGGGGCTTTCTCCAGTCGTTGCAAGCTGAAGGTACTCCAGCTACTACAGCTACTTAGTTGTGACGCAGTGGTTTCTCTTGTTGAGCACAAGCTCTCGAGGCAGGCACTTCAGTAGTTGGGGTCCTCAGGCTTAGTTGCCTGGAGGCATGTGGAATCTTCATGGATCAGGGATAGAACCCATATCCCCTGCATTGGCAGATGGATTCTTAACTACTGGACCATCAGGGAAGTCCAGTTATCTCTTCTCTTTCACTGGAGGGTTCAATCCATTTACAGTTCAAGTAATTATTGATAAGAAAACATGTACTTCTGCAATTTTGCTGCTTGTTTTCTTTCTGTCTTATTGTCTTTTTATTCTCCAGTTACTCCACTAGTGCCTTGTTCTGTGAGTGATTTTTTTTCTAATTTACTGTTCTGATTCCCATCTTGTTCTTTTTCTGTATACTTTAAAAGGCGTTTGTTTTTATTTACTTATTTTTGATACCCTTTAGTCTGCTTGAGCTGCTATAACAAAATCTCATAGACTATATGGCTTAAACAATAGCCATTTATTTTTCACGGTTACAGAGACTGAAAAGTACAATGTCAAGGTGAAGATACTGGCAGTGAGTTTCTGATGAGAGTTCTCTTCCTGGCTTGCCGATGGCTGGCTTCTAGTTATTTCTTCATGTGGTGGGAAAAAGAGAGAGACAGAGAGAGAGGAGGGGAGAAGGAGCACACTCTGGTCTCTTCTTATAAAGATATAAACCTCATCAAGAAGACCTCATTCCCATGACCTAATTACCTTCCAAAGATCCCATCTCCAAATGCCAAACACATTGGGAGTTAAGGCTTCAACATATGAATTTTGGGGAGACACAATTCAGTCCATAATAACAGTTACCCTAGGGTTACAGTTAGTATCTTAACTTATAAGAATTAAGTTGAAAAAAAAAAAAAACCTGTAAGATCAAGTTTGAATTAGTACCAAGCTACTCTCAATAGTATGTAAAAACTCCAATCTTTTAAAACTCCATCTCCTCCCTTTATGCTGTTATTTTTACAGATTACATCTTTATACATTATGGATCAATTAACATGCATATACAATTATTGTTTTAATTATCTTACAGCCATGTAGAAAAAAAGAGAAGTTATAAACAAAACATGCAGTTCTACTGGTTTTTATATTTATCTGTTTAATAAGTAGATACATTTACTGTTGTGTTGTTTATTTCTTCATATGGCTTCAAGTATCCCTTTATCTTGTAGCCTGGAGGACTCCCTTCAGCATTTCTTATAGTGCAGGTCTACTAGTAATAAGCTCCCTCTGTCTTTATCTGGCAATGTGCTAATTTCTTTTTTTAAAGGATGGTTTTGCTAGATATAGAATTATTGGTGAAATTCTTTTCTTTCAGCCCGTTAAATATTTCACCCTGGGACTTCCCTGGCAGTCCAGGGGTTAGGACACTGTAGTGGTTGCAAGTTTAATTCTTGGTCTGGGAATTCAGATTCCACACACCAACTGGTATGGCAAAAAAAAAAAAAAAAGGTAAATATGTCACCCCACTGCCTTCTGGCTTCCAGTTTCCACAGAAAAATGGGCTATTAATTGCACACAGTGTTTCCTGTATGTGATGAGTCACTTTCTCTTGCTGCTTTCTAGATTCTTTCTTTGTCTTGGGGATTTGACAATTTGACTATCCCTGGTGGCTCAGATGGTAAAGAATCTGCCTGCAGTGCAGGAGATCTGGGTTTGATCCCTCAGTTGGGAAGATCCACTAGAGAACAGAATGGCAACCCACTTCAGTATTATTGCCTGGAGAATCCCATGGACAGAGGAGCCTAGCAGGCTATACAGTCCATTGGGTCACAAAGAGTTGAACACGACTGGGTGACTAACACTTCGACTTCTTAAACTGGGTGTCAATTGATCTACCTGTACTTTTAATCTCCAAAATTTCTATTTTTTAAATTTCTATAAATCCTACTAATATTCTGTATTTGGTGAGACACATTCTCCTGGTTCCTCTAGTTCTTCCTCCATGATTTCCTTTGGTTCTTTGAGCATATTTAAGAGAGCTGATTTAATGTATATGTCTAGTAAGTATAAATGCTTATGTGTCCTCATAGACAGTCTATTAATTTCTTTTTTCTCCCCTGTAGATGAGCGAGGCTCCCTGTTTAGTCTCATGCTTTGAATTCTTCTGGTTCGTTTAGTCCTGGAGATTTTTAATATTAACATGTGGCAACTCTGGAAGTGAGATTTTCCTCCTCCCCAGTGTTTGTTTTTGCTGCTTCTTGTTGGCTGTTGCTGTTTGCTTGTTTTGTGACTTCCCAGACAATTTTGGTGAAGTTGGTATTATTTGGTATGTGAAGAAATCTGTGTTCCATTAATCTTGGGGTCACCTGTTGTTTTGACAGTGTTTCTTCCAATGTTTGGAGGAAAAAGAAAAGAAAAGAAAATACTCTCTTAGTCTTTGCAGATTGGTTCTGTATTACAGCACTCCTTCAGTGCTTAGCCAGGTTGCTTACAATTTTGCCTCAACCTTCACTCAAGGCTTGCTCAGAGCCTGAAGGCCAGCCAGAGGTGAAAGCCTGGAGTCTTTTCAGGCCTTTTTTTTTTTTTATCTTTAGCACATACGCAGTACTGACACTATGTATATCTGATTCCCTGGTATGCACAGGAGCCTTTAAAAATTCCCTTACACTTAAATACCCCTTTTCCCAATCTGTTGTTTCCTAGGCTTTTCAGTTTGTTTGTTGCTTGTCCCTTTAGCTCTTTGAGCCTATTGACAAGAGTTGATCTAATGTCTATACCTGGTAAGTCTAAATGCCTAGGTATCCTCATGGACAGGGTCTATTCATTTCTTTATTTTCCCCTGTGGACAAGACATTAATTGTTAATTGTTGTTTGTTACTATTATCCCTAGCCCATGGCTGCTACAGCCAATATTTCTGCCTTGAAATGCACGTAGCAAAAGCCTCCTGATTAGCCACCTTATCACTAGAAATGCTTTGAATCAGGCAAAATAAAGGCAAGCCCTTCACGGAGCCACTAGACGGGCTGGAACTCCACAGCCAAAATTCATTTGGATCAGTTCTAATGAGATGGATGAAACTGGAGCCCATTTTACAGAGTGAAGTAAGCCAGAAAGATAAAGACCATTACAGTATACAAACACATATATATGGAATTTAGAAAGATGGTAACGATAACCCTATATGCAAAACAGCAAAAGAGACACATGTACAGAACAGAATTTTGGACTCTGTGGGAGAAAGCGAGGGTGGGATGTTTCAAGAGAACAGCATCGAAACATGTATATTATCTAGGGGGAAACAGATCACCAGCCCAGGTTGGATGCATGAGACAAGTGCTTGGGCCTGGTGCACTGGGAAGACCCAAAGGAATCGGGTAGAGAGGGAGGTGGGGGGGGTGGGGATCGAGATGGGGAACACATGTAAATCCATGGCTGATTCATGTCAATGTATGACAAAACCCATTACAATATTGTAAAGTAATTAGCCTCCAACTAATAAAAGTAAATGAAAAAAAAAATTCCTAGAAAATTCTTTGAGAAATTCTGCAGTGCTCCCTCTGGCCATCCTGTACCCGGAATGTGGGTGCAGTCCTCACAACTGGCACCACACGTGGGGTACAGGGCGTGGTAGGTAGGAATTTGAATCATCAGCTCTGCATCTTCCTGCAAAGCAGCAGCTTCTTTCCTTATCAAGCTTCCCCCAGGTTGTAAATTTTGACTAGACACCAGAGTTCTGCAAAAAAAAAATGATTCTGACAGCTTTTACCAGCTCATCTCAGTTTTTTGTTGTTGTTTTTTTTTTATAAAGGGACAGCATTACTGTGGTATTTTAGTCTATTCATTTTTAAAAAATTTTTTTTATTTATCTGTTTGAGATTGGATTACTTCTGTTTTTCAAGTTCACTTTATCTGTCCTCTGTCATCTATTCCATTCTGCTACTGAACTCATCCACTGAGTTTTTTCTTAAGTAGACTTTCTTTTTTAGAGAAGTTGTAGGTTCACAGCAGAATCGAGCAGAAAGTACAAGAGTTTTATGCTTCTCCTACTATCAACACCCTTCCCCCACCCCAGAGTGGTACATTTGTTACAATCGAGGAATCTGTTTTGACACATCATTATCCACTGAAGTCCATGGTTTACATCAGGGTTGATTCTGGGTGTTGTACATTCTATGGGTTTTGAAAAATATATAATATTATGTGCTCATCATTATAGTATCATACAGAATTGTTTCACTGCCCTAGAAATCCTCTGTGGTTTGCTTACTCACCCCGACCTCCTTCCTAGTCCCTGGCCACCACTGATCTTTTTACTATTTCTGAGGTTTTTGCTTTTCCAAAATGTCATATAGTTGGAATCATACAGATTTTCAGACTTGGCTTCTTTTATTTAGTAATACACATATAAGAGTGTTCTACATCTCCCCCACACACCCCGTGTCTTTTCACTGCTTGATAACTCATTTCTTTCTTAGTCAGTTCAGTTCAGTTGCTCAGTCGTGCCTTATACCTGCTACTATTTACTCTTCAGAGTCCTGGAATAACTTCCTCACATACTATTTCATGTTTGAAAGCTGTATTCAGTGGGAGAGTCAGATAGAATATGCTTACTTCATCTTACCTAGAGTGAGATTATTCCTATTCCTAAAATTAATTTTTAATTTATTACACAAGTTGACTAAATTGATGTGAATTTACATATTGGATTACTTTTCTTGTGAGAAATGGCTGAAGCTACTCTTTATATATCGACACTTTCAAAATAAATTGACCTAATTTAAAATAACTCATTTTCATGCTCGCTTCAGCAGAACATATACTAAAATTGGAACGATACAGAGAAGATTAGCATTGCCCCTGCGCAAGGATGACATGCAAATTTGTGAAGCGTTCTATATTTTTAATAGCAAGCGAAGCAACAGACAAAGGATTAATCTCAAAAATATACAAGCAACTCCTGCAGCTCAATTCCAGAAAAATAAATGACCCAATCAAAAAATGGGCCAAAGATCTAAACACACATTTCTCCAAAGAAGACATACAGATGGCTAACAAACACATGAAAAGATGCTCAACATCACTCATCATTAGAGAAATGCAAATCAAAACCACAATGAGGTACCATTACAAGCCAGTCAGGATGGCTACTATCCAAAAGTCTACAAGCAATAAATGCTGGAGAGGGTGTGGAGAAAAGGGAACCCTCTTACACTGTTGGTGGGAATGCAAACTAGTACAGCCGCTATGGAGAACAGTGTGGAGATTTCTTAAAAAACTGGAAATAGAACTGCCACATGACCCAGCAATCCCACTCCTGGGCATACACACCGAGGAAACCAGATCTGAAAGAGACACGTGCATCCCAATGTTCATCACAGCACTGTTTATAATAGCCAGGACATGGAAGCAACCTAGATGCCCATCAGCAGACGAATGGATGAGGAAGCTGTGGTACATATACACCATGGAATATTACTCAGCCATTAAAAAGAATTCCTTTGAATCAGTTCTAATGAGATGGATGAAACTGGAGCCCATTGTACAGAGTGAAGTAAGCCAGAAAGATAAAGAACATTACAGTATACTAACACATATATATGGAATTTAGGAAGATGGTAATGATAACCCTATATGCAAAACAGAAAAAGAGACACAGATGTACAGAACAGACTTTGCACTCTGTGGGAGAAGGCGAGGGTGGGATGTTTCAAGAGAACAGCATCAAAACATGTATATTATCTAGGGTGAAACAGATCACCAGCCCAAGTTGGATGCATGAGACAAGTGCTCAGGCCTGGTGCACTGGGAAGACTCAGAGGGATTGGGTGGAGAGGGAGGTGGGAGGGGGGATCAGGATGGGGAATACATGTAACTCCATGGTTGATTCATGTCAATGTATGGCAAGACCCACTACAATATTGTAAAGTAATTAGCCTCCAACTAATGAAAATAAATGAAAAAAAATACATAAAAAATAAAATAAAATAACTCATTTTCATTCAGTAAAAGAAATGCTTGTGAATTATTACTTTGCTGTTATGAATTCACAAATAATTTTACTGATTACAATAATGGATTATTTTTGAGTATTTACTATGTCCTTTCCATGGGTTTTCTTATTATTTAATTTTCACAGTTTTATGTGATGTGTGTCCTGAGTTGTACAGAATCCCCCTAAAGCTCATGCTCACCCAAGCTCTCAGTGTGTGACCTTATTTGGAAATAGAACTTTTGCAGATATGATTAGTTTAGTCATAATGATATAAAATAACTTATTTACAAAACAGAAATAGACTCACAGATATAGAAAACAAACTTACTGTTACCAGATGGAATAGTGGGATGGGGGGAGACAAATTAGGAGTTGAGGATTAATGTACACAACACTACTCTGTGTAAAAATAGATAATAAAAAAAAAAAACAATACTTGGTGTATAGCACAGGAGACTATATTCAATGTTTTACAATATTCTATGATGGAATATATATGTACATATATATATATATATATGAAACTGAATCACTTTGCTGTATACTTGAAGCTAACACAGCATTGTAAATTAACTATAATTTTTAAAATAGTAAAACAAAAAAAAGAGAGAGAGATAAAGTCATAATGAATTTGACTGAACTATAATCCAATGACTGACGTAAGAAAACAGATACAGACACTTGAGAAAGAATGTCATGTATTGATAGAGGCAGAGATTAGAGTATGGATCTACAAGTCAAAGAATACCACAGATTGTTGGCAAGCCTCACTCATAGCTCAGTCAGCAAAGAATCTGCCTGCAATGCAGGAGACTCGGGTTTCATTCCTGCATGGGGAAGATCCCCAGGAGAAGGAAATGGCAACCCACTCCAGTATTCTTGCCTGGAGAATCCCATGGACAGAGGAGCCTGGTGGGCTGCAGTCCATGGGGTCGCAAGACATGACTAAGTGACTTTCATTAAGAAGAAGAAAAGTGTTTCTATCTAGAGCCTTCAGAGCGAGTACAGGCCTGCTGATATCTTAGTTTTGGACTTTTAGACTGCAGAATTCTCAAAGAATAAATTTCTTTTGTTTTAAGCTACCCAGTTTGTGGTAATCTATAATGGCCACCTACAGAAAAGAATGCAGTTGGTGATATTATTATAGGAAGGATCTTGAGGTCAACACAATTTCCTTGTCAAAAACTGCTGAATAACAGGAAAAATTGTCAGTCTGTCTGACTCCAGAGCTCACGCTTTTATCTAATGCCCTCTGGTAACCCTAAAGGAACTGTACTGTTGACAAATCAATCAGCCACAGAAAGTCTTTTAGAGACAGTGTGCTAATAATAACTAACTTATCTGACAGAAAAAATACCTGAAGAACTATAAACAGTGGTTCGTAACATTGGGAGGTACTGATCAAAACCATCCCCAAGAAAAAGAAATGCAAAAAGGCAAAATGGTTGTCTGAGGAGGCCTTACAAAGAGCTGAGAAAAGAGAATAAAAAGCAAAGGAGAAAAGGAAAGATATACCCTTCTACATGCAGAGTTCCAAAGAATAGCAAGGAGAGATAAGAAAGCCTTCATAAGTGATCAAGGCAAAGAAATAGAGGAAAACAATAGAATGGGAAAGACTAGATATCTCTTCAAGAAAATTAGAGATACCAAGGGAACATTTCATGCAAAGATGGGCACAATAAAGGATAGAAATGGTATGGACCTAACAGAAGCAGAAGATGTTAAGAAGAGGTGGCAAGAATACACAGAAGAACTATACCAAAAATGTCTTAATGACCCAGATAACCACAATGGTGTGATCATTCACCTGAAGCCAGGAATCCTGGAGTGTGAAGTCAGGTGAGCCTTGGGAAACATCACTATGAATAAAGCTAGTGGAGGTGATGGAATTCCAGTTGAGCCATTTCATCCTAAAAGATGATGTTGTGAAAGTGCTGCATTCAGTATGCCAGCAAATCTGGAAAACTCAGCAGTGGCCACAGGACTGGAAAAGGTCAGTTTTCATTCCAATCCCAAAGAGCTGAAAAAAACCAGACATGCAACAATGGACTGGTTCCAAATTGGGAAAGGAGTATGTCAAGGCTGTATATTGTCACCCTGCTTATTTAACTTATATTTAGAGTACATCATGCAAGATGCTGGGCTGGATGAAACACAAGCTAGACTCAAGATTGTAGGGAGAAATATCAATAAACTCAGATATGCAGATAACACCACCCTTATGGCAGAAAGGGAAGAGGAACTAAAGAGCCTCTTGATAAAAGTGAAAGAGGAGAGTGAAAAAGTTGGCTTAAAACTCAACACTCAAAAAAACTAAGATCATGGCATCTGGTCCCATCACTTCATGGCAAATAGATGGGGAAAGAATGGAAACAGTGCCAGACTTCATTTTCTTGAACTCCAAAATCAATGCATATGGTGACTGCAGCCATGAAATTAAAAGATTCTTGCTCCTCAGAAGAAAATCTATGACAAATTTAGACAACATATTAAAAAGCAGAGACATTACTTTGTCAACAAAGGTCCATCTCGTCAAAGCTTTGGTTTTTTCCAATAGTCATGTATGGATGTGAGAGTTGGACTATAAAGAAAGCTGAGTGCTGAAAAATTGATTATTTTGAACTGTGGTGTTGGAGAAGACTCTTGAGTCCCTTGGACTGCAAAGAGATCAAACCAGTCAAAGAGCTGAGAAAAGAAGAGAAGTGAAAAGCAAAGGAAAAAAGGAAAGATATACCCTCCTACACGCAGAGTTCCAAAGAATAGCAAGGAGAGATAAGAAAGCCTTCATAAGTGATCAATGCAAAGAAATATAAGAAAACAATAGAGTGGGAAAGACTAGAGATCTCTTCAATAAAATTAGAGGTACCAAGGGAATATTTCATGCAAAGATGGGCTCAATAAAGGACAGAAATGGTAGGGACCTAAAAGAAGCAGAAGATGTTAAGAAGAGGTGGCAAGAATACACAGAAGAACTATAGCAAAAAGGATCTTAATGACCCAGATAACAATGATGGTGTGATCACTAACCTAGAACCAGAAATTCTGGAGCGCAAGGTTGAACGGGCCTTAGGAAGCATCACTACAAACAAAGCTAGTGGAGGTGTTGGAATTCCACTTGAGCTATTTCAAATCCTAAAAGATGATACTGTGAAAGTGCTGTACTCAATATGCCAGCAAATCTGGAAAACTCAGCAGTGGCCACAGGACTGGAAAAGGTCAGTTTTCACTCCAATCCCAAAGAAAAGCAATGCCAAATAATGTTCAGACTACCACTCAATTGCACTCATCTCACATGCTAGCAAAATAATGCTCAAAATTCTCCAAGCAAGGCTTCGACAGAACATGAACAAAGAAATTCCAGATGTTGAAGCTGGATTTAGAAAAGGCAGGAGAACCAGAGGTCAAATTGCCAACATCAGTTCAATCATCCAAAAAGCAAGAGAGTTCCAGAAAAGCATCTACTTTTGCCTTATTGACTACGCTAAAGCCTTAGACTCTGTGAATCACAACAAACTGTGGAAAATTCTTCAAGAGATGCAAATACCAGACCACCTGACCTGCCTCCTGAGAAATCTGTATGCAGATTAAGAAGCAACAGTTAGAACCAGACATGGAACAATGGACTGATTCCAAATTGGGAAAGGAGTATGTCAAGGCTGTATATTGTCACTCTGTTTATTTAACTTTTATGCAGAGTACATCATGAGAAATGCTGGACTGGATAAAGCACAAATTGGAATCAAGATTGCCAGGAGAAATATCAATAACCTCAGATATGCAGATGATACCATTTTTATGACAAAAAGCAAAGAGGAACTAAAGAGCCTCTTGATGAAAGTGAAAGAGGAGAGTGAAAAAGTTGGCTTAAAACTCAACATTCAGAAAACTAAGATCATGGTATCTAGTCCCGTCACTTCATGGCAAATATATGGGGAAACAATGGAAATAGTGACAGACTTTATTTTCTTGGGCTCCAAAATCAATGCATATGGTGACTACAGCCATGAAATTAAATGATGCTTGCTCCTTGGGGAAAAAGTTATGACCAACCTAGACAACATATTAAAAAGCAGAGACATTACCTTGCCAACAAAGGTCCGACTAGTCAAAGCTATGGTTTTTCCAGTAGTCATGTATGAATGTGAGAGTTGGACTATAAAGAAAGCTGAGTGCCGAAGAATTGATGCTTTTGAACTGTGGTATTGGAAAAGACTCTTGAGAGTCCCTTGGACTGCAAGAAGATCCAACCAGTCCATCTGAAGGAAATCAGTCCTGAATATTCATTGGAAGGACTGATGCTGAAGCTGAAGCTTCAATACTTTGGCCACCTGATGCGAAGAACTGACTCATTGGAAAACACCCTGATGCTGGGAAAGATTAAAGGCGGGAGGAGAAGGGGACGACAGAGGATGATATGGTTGGATGGCATCACCAACTTGATGGACATGAATTTGAACAAGCTCTGGGAGTTGATGATGGACAGGGAAACCTGGTGTGCTGCAGTCCACTGGGTTGCAGAGAGTCAGACAGGACTGAGGGACTAAACTGAACTGAGTGACTAATTCAAATTCATCAGTTAAAATCAGTCAGCCACAAAGAAGTATTTTAAATATACCTGGCAAATGACTATCTAAAACAAGTCTTAGTTAAATGAAAATAAATTCAGACCTCCATATATATATATATGTATATATATATATAATATGTTTATAGTGTGAACTAGAAACTATTATCATTGTAGTCTGTTGATAGAAAAATTCTTGCATTTGATCAGATCAAAGATAAAAGTTTATCTCTTTCCTGGATAGCTAATATCAATAATCATTGTAACAACAAAAATGGTGATAAAAATATCTTGTGTATATCATATGTCAGGGGCTTTGAAAGTTGCTCAGTTGGGTCTGACTCTTTGTGACCCCATAGACTATACCATCCATGGAATTCTCCAGGTCAGAATTCTGAAGTGGCTAGCTGTTCCCTTCTCTGAGGGATCTTCCCAACCCAGGGATTGAACCCAGGTCTCCTGCATTGCAGACGGATTCTTTACCAGCTGAGTCACCAGGGAAGCTCAGTGAAAGTTGCTCAGTGCTTTACATTGTCCCATTTAGTAAATTATTTAGTGGTGCTATTGGTCAAGGACCACTAGAAAAATATCTGTAGACAAATAAAGTCAGTATCATAAGCTTCCTGTGCTTATGATAGACTTGCAACCTGCAGGGAAGCACAGGATATATTAGAAAGGGCTGATTGTAGGAACTGGGATCTGCTAGGTAATTTGGGGGGCAGGCTTGAGGATGCAGGTGTGTGTCCATGCGTGCATGCACCTTCATAAAGGCAGTATAGTGATTGGGTACTTTAAGAGTTTTTTTCTAGGAAGCAGAAGGAACAGAACGTGGCTAGAGCTGCCATTGGAAAAAAAATAGGAGTTGCTCATTAGCTGAAGATGGGATATTTGGTAATTTTGTGCTCGCCTAGTGACTCTGTTGTTATTGTTCGGTTGCTAAGTCATGTCCAACTCTTCATGACCCCATGGACTACAGCATGACAGGCTACCCTTCCTTCATTATCTCCAGGAGTTCGCTCAAACTCATGTCCATTGAGTTGGTGATGCCGTCCAACCATCTCATCCTCTTTTGCCCCCTTCTCCTCCTTCCCTCAATCTTTCCCAGCATCAGGGTCTTTTCAAATGAGTCAGTTCTTCACATCAGGTGCCCAAAGGATTGGAACTTCAGCTTCAGTATCAGTTCTTCCAATGAATATTCAGGGTTGATTCCCTTTAGGATTGACTGGTTTGATCTCCTTGCTGTCCAAAGGACTCAAGAGTCTTCTCTAGCACCACAATTCAAAAGCATCAATTCTTCAGCACTCAGCTCTAGCATCTCTTCTCAGGCATAATTATGTGTTGAACTTAGTTTCTTCTTATTCCATGAAGAGTCCTCATTTGATTTTGATAATCTGAAAGTATTTAGATTTAGTAGGAGAGCAGTATTGCCTAGTGGTAAAAATAGGCCAGCTCACAACTGATAGGTATTGGGCTGGTTTTCGTGTTTTTCTTTCTTCAGTCCCTACTTCTTGACAAGGACCAACGGAGTCAGGCTATTGTCGTTGTTCAGTTGCTCAGTCGTGCCTGAGTCTTTGTGACCCCATGAACGGCAGCATGCCAGGCTTCCATGGAATATTAATCTTTGACATTCAGAACTTTCCCACTGTCAAAATTCTTCTGGTTCGATTATTTGGGGAGTGTTACCTCTAAGTTGGACAAGGGTTGGTCCCTCCTGATCTTCTGTTGTAGAATGAATTTTTGAATCATCTGATATTAAAGTGCTATATAGTTTCATTTAAGACTCTAGACAGGATGCATTGACCAACTGGGATTCAGGCAATTATCAGAAAAATTTTTATCAGGCAATTACAAAAAAATTTTTATAAACTATTCATCAAGGGGTCTAGATGACTAAACTCAAGTCTCAAAAATGTGCTTAAAAATCTAGTTGGGTCTATTGTAGCATTTATGTATTTGCATCATGATATATTTGTTCTGGCATAAACCCTCTCTTGGTTAGTCAAGAAGAAATCAAGGGATATGTGACTGTCTCTGAATTTAAACCATTTAAATTAAGGGACATGAATTTGAGCAAATTCCAGGAGATCATGGAGGACAGAGGTGTGAGGCTCCTACAATCCGTGGGGTCACAGAGAGTCAGACAAGACGTAGGGATTGAACAAAACAATGGGCCTCTGGTGTACTAGTGGTAATATCCACTAAGGAATTATACTTTGGGTGGGGGGCGGGGGCACAGATTCTATGGACAGCAAAATTTTGCTTATCTCAACAGGAGTGCTTATCTTAACTGGGCCCTAAGGGCAGACATATTTTGAGTGAAGTTAACCAATTTCTACCAAGCAGGATACAGCGACTCTGAAGAGGGCACACTGACCTTTGCAGTGAGAGTGATTCCTGTTTCTCAGTAAACTGGGTTTGGTGGGCAGGGTTCAATGATCTCACAAGAAATGTTTGTTTATGTGGATGTGAAGTCCAGTTTTTACAAGGTTGATGGTTGGATTCATAGGATGAGATTCATATTATGAACATGGATTCATAGGATGAGATTCATATTATGAACATGGATTCTCATAAGTTCTCTAGTGTGAGAGAAATTTTAGATGAAGTCTGCGTAAGGAAGTCTATCCTGATTAATTTTTTTTTTTTTTTACAAATGGCTATTGATCTACCAATTAGACTTACAGCAGTGGCTATGGTCTGAGAAAAATGCATAAGAATGTTTTGTCTCTCCTTAAATGGCACCAAAAGATCACAGGGGTTTAGAAGGAAGAAAATGAAATATTAGGATGCTTTTGTCGTTTTCCAGGGAGCTACAATGTATGCTATGAGGCAAGATTAGTAAAAAAAAAATCAGACTCAAAGAAAAAGGGCATGAGTTCCCTGAAATTGAATCTTGTTTCAAAGATTTGAGCAGAAACTGTCTACTGTGTGTAATCATTAGTTTCAGCTGAGTGTTTTGAGTCAACTGTTATTTGGGGGGGATTGTCTACTTCTGGGAGATTTCAAAGAACTCTCAGCTTGAGGTCTACCAATGAAATGGAAGTCTGATGATTTAGAGAAACTGGGGTAAGTTTTTTTTAATGAAAAATATGAATCCAAGGATCATTTCCTTAGAGTTTTATTACTGTGTTAATCATTAACGGTGACTGATAAGGACATATTTGTTGGAGCCAAGGCAAATCTCCCTTTGTTATCTTTTCCAGAAGACTCAATCTTCAAATTTCAAGTCATTCAGAGATTCCTTCTGTGGATAATTTGGAAAGGCCACTTTCTGTTTCTGTTTAATGATAAGATTAGTAATATCAGCTTGCCGTAAGGCAAAGATAATTAGAGTGAAATTTCCAGTCTTTTAAAATTTCTGACAATTTTCAGTTTTAGAATTCCTTGACTTTCTCCACATTTTTGTAAAGATGAAGGATAAAGATAATGAGTAAAAAGCAAAATTCTTCAAATTTCTTTAATTGTCCGAGAAGAAAAGTTTAGTCTATCTTAAAAATAAGCAAATAATGATAAAAGCATAGTGATCAGATCAATATTTGCTCTTTTATTTCATGCTAACTGGCAGGATGGCCCAGGTAACTGTTATCTGAAGTGAATTTTCTTATTGAATCTGGGTGCATAACTTGCTTGACAACTGCTAATTTTTGTGTTTAAGTATGAGATAGTAATAGAAAAAAATTAAATTAGGGTTACCAAAAGGTTCATTATTTGTTCGATTACTGAAAGGATTCACAGGGCTCAGTTTATACTCACAGGCAACAAATATAACAAAATAAGAGCTATATGTATTATATATTATAGCAATAACAGCAGGAGAAGTATATGCACTGGGAGTTGGGTCGGCTGGGGATCTTGGTTTCAGGCTTCCTTACCTTTTCCACCACTGAGTTGCCCAGGATATATTTTGTCTTTAGGTTTTGAACCTTCACTGCCATGTGTGTGAAGCACCTTGATGCCACCTTGGTGCCAAATCCTGTTCCAGCTAAGCTGGTTGGTGGCCCAGGCATATTCAAGCAGCATGATCACTCTGAATTGGCAACTCCCAAATCAGGCGCAAGTTATAAATCCAATTATCATTGCTGAACCCTGCTGATAGGTTGGTATCTCTGTCCCCAAGTTACTCAAATCCATGGTTACAGAAACTTTACTAGGTTGGTACAAAGCTAATTGTGGTTTGGGGCCATGAAATTTGAATCATTATAACTAGGCTCAAACACAACTTTATTAATCAAAATGGGAACCATTACAATCAACACATTTTTGCCAATGAGAAATAATCTTGTTTATTCCTGTAGCATAAAAAAAATCTATGCTTTGGGATTTGATGAACTCTTGGAAAGCGTTTTTTTTTTTTTGCCTCCTGTTGGTTGTGTAAGTCTTTTCCCTTCAAAAAATTGTTGAGATGCTTGAAGAAGTGGTAGTCAGTTGGTGAGAGGTCAGGTGAATATGGCGAATGAGGCAAAACTTTGTACCCCAATTTGTTCAATGAAGCATTGGTTGTGCAACATGCAGTCATCAGGTGTTGTGAAGAACTGGACACTTTTCTGTTGACCAATGCTGGCTGCAGGTGTTGTAGTTTTCGGTGAAGCTCATCAATTTGCTGAGCAGACTTCTCAGACATAATGGTTTCGCCAGGATTCAGAAAGCTGTAGTGGATCACACGGGCAGCAGACCACCAAACAGTGACCATGACCCTTCTTGGGTGCAAGTTTGGCTTTGGGAAATGGTTTGGAGCTTCTTCTCAGTCCAACCACTGAGCTGGTCATCGCTGATTGTTGTACAAATCCACTTTTCATCACACATCACAATCTGATCAAGAAATGGTTCATTGTTGTTGCATAGAATAAGAGAAGATAACACTTGAAAATGATGATTTTTTTTGATTTTCGGTCAGATCATGAGGCAGCCACTTACCGAGCTCTCTCACCTTCCCAGTTTGCTTCAAATGCTGAATGACCATAGAATGGTCAATGACGAGTTCTTTGGCAACCTCTTGTGTGCTTCTAAGAGAATAAGCTTCAGTAATTGCTCTCAGTAGGTCCTTGTCAACTTCTGATGGCCCACCCCTGCACTTCTCATCTTTAAGGCCCTCATCTCCTTTGCAAAATTTCTTGCAACAACACTGCACTGTACACTCATTATCAGCTCCTGGGCCAAATGCATTTGTGATGTTGCAATTTGTTTCCACTCTGCTGCTTTATGACCTGTTTTGAACTCGAATAAGAAAATTGCTTGAATCTGCTTTTTGTCTAACATCATTTCCCTAGTCTAAAATAAATACAAAATAAATAGCAAGTAATAAGTCATTAAAAAGACGAAAAGTGAGAAACACACATTAAAATGATGCATAAAACAACCATATTTATTTAAGAATGTATTCCAATACCAAATAGCAAAGTTGAACACTGCAAAACCACAATTACTTATGCACCAATCTAATACGTCATAGTCCATCCTAAAGGAGATCAGTCCAGGGTGTTCATTGGAAGGACTGATGCTGAAGCTGAAACTCCAGTACTTTAGCCACCTCATGCGAAGAGTTGACTCATTGGAAAAGACCCTAATGCTGGGAGGGACTGGGGGCAGGAGGAGAAGGGGACGACAGAGGATGAGATGGCTGGATGGCAACACTGACTCGATGGACATGAGTTTGGGTAAACTCCAGGAGTTGGTGATGGACAGGGAGGCCTGGTGTGCTGTGATTCATGGGGTCTCAAAGAGTCGGACATGACTGAGCGACACTAAACTGAACTGAACTGAATACGTCATACATCTCTTAGTGTTGCCAAGAGTCACTATCATGCTCCAAGCAGTTTTGGAAATAAGCATTTGGCTAATTCAGATCACCTGGGATTAATCCAAAGGGACTATTCAAAGGTCCAGATAAGGCACAGGTAATCCTTACACAGATTAAACAATCAAGGGATTTTTCTTGGGAATTCCCTGGTGATCCAGAGTAGGACTCTGCCATTTTACTGCTGAGAGTCCAGGTTTAATCCTTGGTCTGGGAATTAAGATCCCACAAGCTGTGGTGCATGGCCAAAAAAGCAAAACAAAACAATCAAGGGATTTTTCTTGCTCAAGTGTGGAAGGGGATTGTTGGGTTCCAGATGCTACAGCTATGGATAGTTTGTTATGTGAAGAAGAATCAATGATGACAAAAACTTGTCTCTGGGCCTTTAATTTATCCTATAAACATATTATAATTATTTCCAACTGACAAGTCATTTAAGTCTAAAATCCAGGAAATCAATCTTTTAATACAGAATTACTAAAAAGCAAAGATATCACTTTGCCAACAAAGCTCCATATAGTGAAAGCTATGGTTTTTCCAATAGTTATGTACGGATGTGAGAGTTGGACCATAAAGGAGCCTGAGTTCAAAATTGATGCTTTTGAACTGTGGTGCTGGAGAAGACTCTTGAGAGTTGCTCGGACAACAAGGAGATCAAACCAGTCAATCCTGAAGGAATTCTACCCTGAATGTTCATTGGAAGGACTGATGCTGAAGCTGAAGCTCCAATACTTTGACCTCCTGATGCAAAGATCTGACTCGCTGGAAAAGACCCTGATGCTGGGAAAGACTGAAGACAAAAGGAGAAGAGGGCAGCAGAGGGGATAGCATTCGATACCATCTCCAACTCAATGGACATGAATCTGAGCAAACTCCCAGAGACAGTGAAGGACAAGGAAGCCTGACGTGTTGTAGTTCATGGGGTCGCAAGGAGTTGGACATGACTTAGAGACTGAACAACTTTACCAGCAGCCCTCTATTTAATAATATGTATGTTTCTTTTAGCCTGAAAAGTATACAATTATTGATATGTACTTACATTAATACATTTTATTTATTCATAATTAACCTGGGAATGCAAATTCTCATTTTGATTTATTAGATTCCCTCCTACGCCCCACCTTTTAAGTTTTGTAAACAAGAGTTTGTACAGTTGTTGCAACTTAATGAAAATTTGGAGAATGCCCCAGCAAACCTTATTATTTTTATCTATTTTTAAAATTAAATTTTGTGGTACTCAGCGGTCTTTTCAGGAAACTCAATGACACGTTAGTCATCAAAAGACACTTTAATTGAAAAAAAAGTCCCAACTTGGTATATCAGAAAGGACTCATGAGACCCCACAGAGTCAAGTCAGGTGATGCTTTGATTTAGAGGTTAAGGACAGAGGGCAGCAAGCAGTACAGGCAAGAATGACAGGTCGGAGAAGCGGCCCCCCAGACGCAAGCTCCCCAGGGTACACGTGCACACACATAGCATGCCTGGTGTCCTGGCAGAACCACCAACATCTGAGCGGTATCTTAGCCTCGGCTGGAGCTCAAGACCGAAGTTCCAGAATGGATGTTTATGACTCTGGCCAGCTAACTTAGCTGATTGGGCTAGTTGCACATCATCAGTAAAGAGACTGATCTTGGGGATAGAGCTGATTTCTAAGTGAAATTCTTTAGTGATTTCTAAGTGATTTCTTTAACTCACAAACCATAAAATTGACCCCTTTTTTGGCCAAGCGTCAAAAATGTCATCCAGGACTTCCCTGGGTGGTCCAGTGGTAAAGAATCCTCCTTGCAATGCAGGGGACACGGGTTCCATTCCTGGGTCAGGCAGGGCAACTAAGTCTATGTGCACAACTACTGAAGCCTGTGCAGCCTAGAGCCTCTGCTCTGCAACAAGAGAATTCAAGGCAAGGAGAAGCCTGCACACTGCAACTAAAGAGTACCCACTGCTCTCTGCAACACAGAAAGGCCTGCACGCAGCCAGGAAGACCCAGCGCAGCCCAAAAAACAAAAAAATGTCATCCAGGAGATCGAGATAAAAATAGTTTTTACATTCCATCTGTAAAGCAATTGTATTGTCCATATAGTTTTATTTTTCTGAATTTGGGACCCACATTTGAGAAAGGCAAATCAAGAATGTCTAAAGGATAAAAGTTTTAAGCATAAGACATAAGTTTCTAGAAGCAAGCACAAGTTATAAGGAATGTTTTATATTGTCCAGGCATTATTTTTAAAGCAAATCACAACCAGAAGCAACCATTAGTAGAAATTGTGACCTGGTAGCTCAGTGGTAAAGAATCCTCCTGCCAACGCAGGAGACACAGGTTCCTTCTCTGGTCCCGGAAGATCCCACATACTGGTGAGCAACTAAGCTCGACGCCACAGCTATTGAGCCTGTGCCTGCAACAAGAGTTGACACTGCAATGAGAAGCCCCTGCTGGCTGCAATTGGAGAAAAAGCCCACACAGGAACGAAGACCCAACACAGCCAAAAATAAGTAAGTAAATAACATTTTTAAATGGTTTAAGAACATGCCAGAATTAATGAGGGCTGACAGGGAGGCCTGGCGTGCTGCGATTCATGGGGTCGCAAAGAGTCTGACACGACTGAGAGACTGAACTGAACTGAACTGAACAGAATGCTATGACAATAAAAAGACATTTTTAATAGGAAAAAAAAGTTCCTTTTTACTATGGCACAAAATAACAAGTCATTTTACAGAAAGACAACCCACATTGTAATTTTCTTCTTTGGATTATTACAAATGTAATAATTTGTAATAAAATAACAGATTTATTAACATATAAGTATTTATATGTAAGTATTAAGGAAACTATAAGCAAGGTGAAAAGACAGCCTTCAGAATGGGAGAAAATAATAGCAAATGAAGAAACAGACAAAGGATTAATCTCAAAAATATACAAGCAACTCCTGCAGCTCAATTCCAGAAAAATAAATGACCCAATCAAAAAATGGGCCAAAGATCTAAACACACATTTCTCCAAAGAAGACATACAGATGGCTAACAAACACATGAAAAGATGCTCAACATCACTCATTATCAGAGAAATGCAAATCAAAACCTCAATGAGGTACCATTATATGCCAGTCAGGATGGCTGCTATCCAAAAGTCTACAAGCAATAAATGCTGGAGAGGGTGTGGAGAAAAGGGAACCCTCTTACACTGTTGGTGGGAATGCAAACTAGTACAGCCGCTATGGAGAACAGTGTGGAGATTTCTTAAAAAACTGGAAATAGAACTGCCATATGACCCAGCAATCCCACTCCTGGGCATACAAAGCGAGGAAACCAGATCTGAAAGAGACACGGGCACCCCAATGTTCATCACAGCACTGTTTATAATAGCCAGGACATGGAAGCAACGTAGATGCCCATCAGCAGACGCATGGATGAGGAAGCTGTGGTACATATATACCATGGAATATTACTCAGCCATTAAAAAGAATTCATTTGAATCAGTTCTAATGAGATGGATGAAACTGGAGCCCATTATACAGAGTGAAGTAAGCCAGAAAGATAAAGACCATTACAGTATGCTAATGCATATATATGGAATTTAATAAGATGGTAACGATAACCCTATATGCAAAATAGAAAAAGAGACACAGATGTATAGAACAGACTTTTAGACTCTGTGGGAGAAGGCAAGGGTGGGATGTTCTGAGAGAACAGCATTGAAACAAGTATACTATCAAGGGTGAAACAGAACACCAGCCCAGGTTGGATGCATGAAACAAGTGCTCGGACCTGGTGCACTGGGAAGACCCAGAGGGATGGAATGGAGAGGGAGGTGGAGCGGGGGGTGGGGATGGGGAACACATGTAAATCCATGGCTGATTCATGTCAATGTATGGCAAAAACCACTACAGTATTGTAAAGTAATTAGCTTCCAACAAATAAAAATAAATGGAAAAAAATAAATTTAAAAAGACACATAAAGATATTAAAATATACCAATAAATGATAAATGTAAAGGTTTTAACTTTAGTCTTAATATATAATTAATTTATAAGCATATTAAATAAAATTATGTTTATTATATTGAGTTTATAACCTTAATCTTGTGCAACAATTTCTTTGATGAATAGACAAATCAAATTTATTATCCTGTCTTACTCTTTGTGTTTTTCTATATTTACTGCTAAGTCTATAAAGATTACCTCTACATAAAAGGCTGTGCGTGTGTGCATGCTTAGTTGTGTCTGACTCTTTGGAACCCCAGGGACTGTAGCCCACCAGGCTCCTCTGTCCATGGGATAATCCAGGCAAGAATACTGAAGTGGGTTGCCATTTCCTACTCCAGGGGATCTTCCCGATCGAGGGATTGAACCCACGTCTCCTGCGTCTCCTGCATTGGCAGGCAGATTCTTTACCACTGAGCCCCATGGGAAGCCACAGCACACATCAAAGCCTAGGAAACCAGAATAAAAACTTGTCAATATTATGTGATTGATCAGTCTGGGTGGGCATCTGTTATTTGCCTAGGGCACTTACCATGTTTGGGAGGCAATCTTCCCTCCATCTTTTTGAAGTTGGCTGCTTTAATTAGTCATGTGGTTATTATAGAGGCTGCTAATCACAGTATTTTTCCCATTTTCCTGGCCAGTGTCAACTGGTCCAGAGCGTAAGCACATAAAAGTAGCTGCAGTCAGGATCACTGCCACAAAGAGGAAGATGATCTGAGAGAATGTAACTGACAAGCAGAGAAAAGCAGTGACAAGCAATGGAGCATGTCCCGCTTGTGTCTGCACTCCATGAGTCAGGCATTCCCAGGGCCCATCCAGCCCTTCTTGCTGCTACATGAACAAGAAGGAAGTATGTAAGAGGACTCACAAGGAGAGAGCTGTGAAATGTAGGAAATGTACTTGGCAAAAAAACATATCAGGGTGGTTTTCTATTAGTAGACAATATCAACATAAACAAGGTTTGAAAGATTCAGAAAATATTTTTGCATTATATAGGATATAACCCATTACGTATGATGTTTGTTGTTGTTGATTAGTTGTTCATTCATGTCCGACTCTTTGCAACCCCATGGAGTACCGCCCTCCAGGCTCCTCTGTCCATGGATTTTCCAGGCGAGAATACTGGAGTGGGTTGCCATTTCCTTCTCCAGGGGAGCTTCACAACCCAGGGACTGAACCAGCATCTCCCGCATTGGCAGGGAGATTCTTTACCACTGGGTCACCAGGGAGGTCCGTGCATGTTACCCCTACGCAAAATTTTCTTCCCGATTTATTCCCGGGTATTTACAGCAAGGGCAAAAAGTAATTCTACATGATTGTAACAGTAATGTTTATGCAGCTGCATTGTGATAATGCAGTGTGACAATTTCCCTGGGCATTGTTAAGAAAAGTTACATAAAACTTGGAAATCATATGGGAATATTGTTTAAAAGGGGCTTCCTTGGTGGCGCTAGTGGCAAAGAACCCGCCTGCCAATGCAGGAGACGCAAGAGACATGGGTTCAATCCCTGAGTCAGGAGGATCCCCTGGAGGAGGTCATGGAAACCCACTCCAGTATTCTTGCCAGGAGAATCCCATGGACAGAGGAGCCTGGTGGGCTACAGTCCATAGGGTTGCGCAGTCAGGCATGACTGAAGCAACTTAGCACATGTGCATTGTTTAAAAATTTCCTCCAAGGGTTATTTAATTCTCTAGGACTCTTTACTATTTGATAAAAAAGTCTAAGAGTTGAATTTACATGTTAACTTGTATATTTCTGTTAGAAAAAATAACTCTCCAAATTATAGCTGTATTGCTCTGTGGTACATTAACCAGTTTTGTGTCTAAACCAGCATTTTTTTCCCTAATTTTTTAAAATGTCTCTCCTGATGGATTACTTAAACCTTTGTTTTTAAAATCTTTATGGAACCAGCTGTACCATTTGTTCCCTTCTTAACAGGTGAAAGAAATCTTTGATATTATACTTCATATTATATATTATATATAATATATATTATTATAGTTCATATTATACTTGTATGAGTCATATTTTCTACACTTTGAAAATTACAATTTGACAGGATATTTGTGGAGAATCAGTTCAGTTCAGTTCAGTTCAGTCGCTCATTCGTGTCCGACTCTTTGTGACCCCATGAATCGCAGCACGCCAGGCCTCCCTGTCCATCACTAACTCCCAGAGTCTACCCAAACCCATGTCCATCGAGTCGGTGATGCCATCCAGCCATCTCATCCTCTGTCGTCCCCTTCTCCTCCTGCCCCCAATCCTTCCCAGCATTAAGGTCTTTTCCAATGAGGCAGCTCTGTGCATGAGGTAGCCCAAGTATCGGAGTTGCAGCTTCAGCATCAGTCCTTCCAATGAACATTCAGGACTGATTTCCTTTAGGATGGACTGTTTGGATCTCGTTGCAGTCCAAGGGACTCTCAAGAGTCCAACACCACAACCAACACCACAGTTCTCCAATACCACAGTTTGAAACATAGTCCTGTCCTTAAGTTTGGTGCCCAAATTTAGGGGTAAAGGTAAATTTGTTTTAAGTAATACACTCAACAAGTGGTCACTCATTATGTAACACAGGGCTCTGGAAATTAGAAGGGCTTTTTTAGCCACTTTACTCAAGATTTTATGGGAGACTACTAGAAAGAGCAAGACTATGATGCTAGTGTAGCGTTTGAGTCTCTCCAAATATAGAAGAAAAGTTCCCCATGTTCAAAATCTAAAGACAATAACAATAAAACTCTTGTGTGTCATCTATTTAGGACTTTAATTAGGGTTTAGGACTGATGTTCCTAACTAAGAACAGTTTCTCAAAAAAAAAATTGAAGAACATAATAAATGACTTGAAACAATGAATATTCTTTTTAGAAAATGATACAAATGAACTTATTTACAAAACAGAAACAGACTCACAGACTTAGAGAATGAACTTATGCTTACAGGCAGGGCCAGGGGGAGGTGGGGAAGAGGGATAGTTAGGGAGTTTGGGATGGACATGTACACAATGTGACATTTAAAATAGATAACCAACAAAGACCTACTGTATAGCACAGGGAACTCTGCTCAATATTGTGTAACAACCTAAACTGGAAAAGAATTTGAAAAAGAACAGATAAGATATGTGTGTAACTAAATCACTTTGCTCTACATTTGAAACTAGCACAGCATTGTTAATCAACTATATTCCAATATATTATAAAGTTTTAAAAATATTGAATATTCAGACTAAAAGAACTTAAAATGGCCCTTAAACATGTTAAAAGTAGTTCAACTTCTCTCACAATAATAGAAATGCAAATTAAAACTAAATAGATATTATTTTTCACATGTCAGACTGGAAAATATCTGCCCCACTGAGAGGCTGTGTCTGAGAGGCAGGCACTGTCATACTTTGATGAAGGGTATAAAAGAGGTACACCCCTATGTACCTCTAGGGAGGGAAATTTGGCAATGTCCAGAAAAATCACATACACATGTACTCATCAATCTAGCAATTACTGTCCTGGGAATATAGCAACAGATACAATGGCAAAGACATAAAATTATGTCTGCGTAAGTGTATGAATGTGAGGGTTGGACTGTGAAGAAAGCTGAGCGCTGAAGAATTGATGCTTTTGAACTATGGTGTTGGAGAAGACTCTTGAGAGTCCCTTGGACTGCAAGGAGATACAACCAGTCCATCCTAAAGGAGATCGGTCCTGGGTGTTCATTGGAAGGACTGATGCTGAAGCTGAAACTCCAGTACTTTGGCCATCTCATGAGAAGAGTTGATTCACTGGAAAAGACCCTGATGCTGGGAGGGATCAGGGGCAGGAGGAGAAGGGGATGACAGAGGATGAGATGGCTGGATGGCATCACCGACTCGATGGGCATGAGTTTGAGTAAACTCTGGGAGTTGATGATGGACAGGGAGGCCTGGCGTGCTGTGATTCATGGGGTCGCAAAGAGTCAGACATGACTGAGTGACTGAGCTGAACTGAACTGAACTGAAGTATTCACTGCATAAATTATTCATATTCTCAAAACACTAGAAAAAAATCAAAAGACCTATGTAACAAGGACTATTTTGCTGGCTCCGTGGCTGAGTCGTCAGTTGTCTATTCCAACTTTATTTAGCTAGATGTTTCTGGTTGATTTGATTAGACATCAACCAGAAGACCATGACTTGTATGAACATAAATCTATTGACATGTTTTCTTTCCAAATAAATATGATCTTTGGTCAGAGACACTGCTGTTTGGTAAGTAATTACAATACATGGAGATTCTGCAAATATTTCTATTCTGGAAGAAGTGCTGTGAGCAAAGAATGCATGTCTCAGCCAAAGTGTCAAATTTCAATGAGGACACTGTCCCCTCTTCGGTAGAAGGGGTCTGGTGTAGTCAATCCATCCAATAAAACCAACACAGTCTTCCAGAGAATAGATTAATTTCTGCCTTTGTCCTGTTTGGTACTAAGAAATATCTCATTCTCTAGGCATTTATACAACTAGCTAGACATCCCTCATGAGACTATTTCTCCTTTCACACAAAGTGGGCAACTAGATATATTTGCAACATTCCACCCACTGGGAGGATTTTCTTTCACCTATATCTTCAGGGCTACTCTGGAGTAAGACCATAATGTAGCAGTCATCCTGTAAGCAGGCATCTTAACAAGGGTGCATTTTACTGTATTTAAATTACACTTCAATAAAATTGAAATGTATCAGTTGTAACCTCTTCTAAGAGGTTTAATTTTAACTCCATTTACCACTCTTGTGATTTTTATATCATTGTTATAAAGAGAAGACTCTTTAGAGGCCCTTGAACTGCAAGGAGAATTTTTATATCATTGTTATAAAGAGAAGACTCTTTAGAGGCCCTTGAACTGCAAGGAGATCAAACCAGTCAATCCTAAAGGAAATCAACCCTAAATATTCATTGGAAGGACCATTGCTGAAGCTGAAGCTCCAACACTTTAGCCACCTGATGTGAAGAGACTGCCTCTTGAAAAGATAGCATTTACCTTTGCTTTGACTTTATATGGGGCTTCCCTTGTGGCTCTGCTGGTAAAGAATTTGCCTGCAATGAGGGAGACCTGGGTTCGATCCCCGGGCTGGGAAGTTCCCCTGGAGAAAGGAAAGACTACCCACTCCAGTATTCTGGCCTGGAGAATTCCATGGACTGTAGAGTCTGTGGGGTCACAAAGAGTCGGACACTACTGAGTACCTTTCATTTGGTTTTATATGATGTTTATTAAGTAAATGTGACATTGATCTGGGAGTAAATGTGACCCTATTCCAGGATTTTGGGGCCAAGGGTCAGGTAACTGAATAAATATAATTGTGAACACTTTTTTTTTTTTTTAAATAAACTCTGCTGAATAATGCAATGTTGTAGAAGAAGGAAATGTTTTGTTGGACTGTAATAATTGACTTATGTCTGTGTCTTTCTTAGAAATGAACTCTTAGGGGTGAGGTACACGGTCTGGAAAGTTTTGAATCCTCATTGAGTGGCATAGTTTCTACTATATAAAAGAGACTGGAAACAAGATTTATTTGAATTCAGTTTACATAGATGGTCCAGCCTTTGAATAATGAAGCTTAGAACTTCAGTGTTGGAATAAACTTTGAAAACATGCTGCGATATTAACAGAATAACACGGTATTAATGTCCTAATTGTTAATCTTAACACTTTTGGCCTCCTGAAAGGTTACAATTGGTTGCCTATACACAGTCAGTGCCTTTTGATTTTGAAAGAGTTGTTGTTCAGTCATGTCCAACTCTTTGCAGCACCAGGCTCCCCTGTCCTTAACTATCTCCAGGACTTTGCTCAAATTCACATCCACTGAGTCTGTGATGCCATCCAACCATCTCATCCTCTGTCGTCCCCCTCTCCTCTCGCCTTCAGTCTTGCCCAGCATCAGGGTTTTTCAAATGAGTCAGTTCTTCTCATCAGGTGGCCAAAGTATTGGAGTTTCAGATTCAGCATCGGTCCTTCCAATGAATATTCAGGACTGATTTCCTTTAGGACTGACTGGTTTGATCTCCTTGCAGTCCAAGGGACTCAAGAGTCTTCTCCAACACCACAGTACAAAAGCATCAATTCTTTAGCATTCAGCTTTCTTTATAGTCCAACTCTCACATCCATACATGACTACTGGAAAAAACCAAAGCTTTGACTAGTTGGACCTTTGTTGGCAAAGTAACGTCTCTGCTTTTTAATATGCTGTCTAAATTTGTCATAGATTTTCTTCGGAGGAGCAAGAATCTTTTAATTTCATGGCTGCAGTCACCATATGCATTGATTTTGGAGTCCAAGAAAATGAAGTCTGTCACTGTTTCCATTCTTTGCCCATCTATTTGTCATGAAGTTATGGGACCGGATGCCATGACCTTAGTTTTTTTGAATGTTAAGCTTTAAGTCAACTTTTTCACTCTCCTCTTTCACTTTCATCAAGAGGCTCTTTAGTTCCTCTTCAGTTTTTGCCATAAGGGTGGTGCTATCTGCATATCTGAGTTTATTGATATTTCTCCTGGCAATCTTGATTCCAGCTTGTGCTTCATCCAGCCCAGCATCTTGCATGATGTACTCTAAATGTAAGTTAAATAAGCAGGGTGACAGTATACAGCCTTGACATACTCCTTTCCCAATTTGGAACCAGGCCATTGTTCCATGTCTGGTTCTAACTGTTGCTTCTTGACCCGCATACAGATTTCTTAGGAGGCAGCTAAGGTGCCTCTGTTATTCCCAGTTTGTTGTGATCCACATAGTCAAAAGCTTTAGCATAGTTCATTAAGCAGAAGTGGATTTTTTTTTTTAATTCTTTTGCTTTTTCTATGATACTGTGGATGTTGGCAATTTGACCTCTGGTTCCTCTGCCTTTTCTAAATCCAGCTTCAACATCTGGAAGTTTTCAGTTCATGTACTGTGGAAGCCTGGCTTAGAGAATTTTGAGCATTACTTTGCTAGCATGTGTGACGAGTGCAATTGTGTGACAGTTTAAACATTCTATGGCATTGTCTTTCTTTGAGGTTGGAATGAAAACTGACATTTTCCAGTCCCATAGCCACTGCTGAGTTTTCCAAATGTGCTGGCATACTGAATTTAACCCTTTCACAACATCATCTTTTAGGATGAAATAGCTCAACTGGAATTCCATCACCTCCACTAGCTTTATTCATAGTGATGTTTCCCAAGGCTCACCTGACCTCGCACTCCAGAATTCCTGGCTTCAGGTGAATGATCACACCATTGTGGTTATCTGGGTCATTAAGACCTTTTTGGTATAGTTCTTCTGTGTATTCTTGCCACCTCATCTTAACATCTTCTGCTTCTGTTAGGTCCATACCATTTCTGTCCTTTATTGTGCCCATCTTTGCATGAATCTTCCCTTGGTATCTCTTGAAGAGATCTCTAGTCTTTCCCATTCTATTGTTTTCCTCTATTTCTTTGCATTAATCACTTAAGAAGGCTTTCTTACCTCTCATTGCTATTCTTTGAAACTCTGCATTCAGATCAATATATCCTTCCTGTTCTTTGCCTTTCACTCCCTTTTCTCAGCTCTTTGTAAGGTCTCCTCAGACAACCATCTTGCCTTTCTTTTTCTTGGGGATGGTTTTGATCAGCACCTCCTGTACAATGTTACGAACCTCTGTCCATAGTTCTTCAGGCACTCTGTCTATTAGATCTAATCCCTTGCATCTATTTGTCACTTCCACTGTATAATCCTAAGGGATTTGATTTAGGTCACACCTGAATGGTCTAGTGGTTTTCCCTACTCTCTTAAATTTAGGTCTAAAGTTGGCAATAAGGAGTTCATGCTCTGGGCCACAGTCAGCTACTGGTCTTATTTTTGCTGACTGTATAAATCAATTTCTTTTTTAAAGGACACACCTTAAAGTGCTCCACGGGGAGGTCAAGGCAGGATTCAGGCCAAGAGGACAGGGCAGGACCTGGGGCACATGTCCTCATTAGGGTCTATGGGTAGAAAGCTTGGGGTTCCCAGGCTGAGGCCAGATTGGTCAATTCAAACACAGACAAGTAAGCTTCACGAGGATCTTATGTAATGGGCACCCAATGGGGAGGTGCTGGGAGGCAGGGAAAAGTGCTTAGCACAGGGTAGTTGGGGAAGTCATATCAAGAATTTACTTTGCTTGTGATTCTGCAGGCTCTTATCTAAGGCATGCACTCATAGGAAGGGCTGGTGCCGGTTCAAAGCCTGTGCAGCAGCTCGGCCAGACATAATGGGTGCATCAACATCACGGACTCCTTTAGACTCAACACCTTCTCTCTACTTTCATTACCCGTCTGTTTTCCATTCTTCCCACTTTTCCCTTTAAAGCCTTAGCATGTTAATATAGGTGTTTTAAACTCCCGGTTTGATCATTACAACATCTCTGCCAAGTCGGAGCCTGGTTCTGATGCTTGCTCTGTCTCTTCAAAATGCATTGTTTTGTCTTTCGCCTGCTTTGGAATGATCTGTTGAAAACTAGACACAATGTGCTGGGCTAAAGGTATGGGAGTAAACAGGCCTTTAATGTGAGGTTTTAGGTTTACCTGGCCAGGGGTTAGGCTGTACGTGCTATTCATTGTCCCTGTAGCTGTCAGATGCTAAAATTTCCTCAGTGTCCTTGTGTTTGCTTCACCTACTGTCTTTGGGGTTCCCTAGATACATCTTCTTAAATAAGACCTGAGGCTTGAAGCTGTAACTTGTTATTACACAAGAGCCTTGCTGATGTGGAGATAAGGTACTGGGGGAGAAAAGTTTCCTTTTTCCCCCCAAAGATTTATGTATTAACATCTTTATTTTTGGCTGTGCTGGGTCTTCACTGCTGCGGGCAGGCTTTCGGAGTTGCAGCGAGCTCTGGCTACTCTCGGCTGCGGCGCACAGGCTGTAGGCACGTGGGATTCAGTAGCTGCACCTTGTGGGTGCAGTGACCACTGCTTACTGCCTCTAGAGTGCTGGCCCAGGAGCTGTGATGCACGAGCTTAGTTGTCCCACGGCAGGTGGGATCTTCCCAGACCAGGGATCCAACTTGTGTCCCCTACACTGGCACGTGTTTTTGTTTTTGTTTTTTTAACCACTGAGCCACCACGGAAGCCCAAGAGAAGCTTTCTATAGCGCTATGACTAGGTCTCCATGTTTTAGAGAGCCTGTGCCCTGGGGATGTGACCTTCACAAGCACATCTCAGTCTCCCTTCCTCCTTGGGAATTACAGGAAAGCTAGAGGGGGCTGGAGTCCCTTTCCCCAGGCCAGTTAGGCTCTGATAAAACAGTATTTTTTTTTAGATCAGGCCTTGTTAGGAAAAACAGACTGCTTTCTCCCTTGCCTTGCCAGGAGCATGAGAGAATTTTTCTCTTATCTTCACTGTAAGAATTTGGTTGAGCCTCTGGAAGTAAAACTCATAAAAATGTGGGGATTCCCCAAAGAGTCCTCTCCTGCTCTGAGTTTTTAATTCTTAAACTTGTCCACATTGAGCCTCCAGAAATCCACAGTTACAGTGTAGTTTCCCAGGACTGTTTCCTGTAAAAGACTGTACTTTAATAATTTGTGGTTGTTTGTATTTGCCCCTCTCTCCAATTTGGAGGACAGCGGTTTGCCCTGCTACCTCAGTTCTTTGGTAGATCTAAGAAGAGTTCTTGAATTTCAGTTTGTTAAGCTTTTCTTTTTTTAAAATCCTTTTTAAAAAAGGTTGTGCTTTTAAAAAGCTCAACGTTGTGTTAGCGTCAGGTGAATAGCAAAGTGATTCAGACATGTATGAACATTTATACATATGTATGTATATATATATTTCAGATTCTTTTCCATTATAGGTTATTACAAGACACTGAATATGTTCAATATAGTTCCCTGTGCTATGGGTTAAGCTTCTTCTTGTGCGGCTAGGAATGATGACTTCTAAGCTCCTTACGTGCTGGACGGGAAACCAGAAGTCTCTCTACAATTTTTACTACAGTGGGACATTACATACTGTTCTCTTTAGCAATTCCATGTTGCTTAAATAGGTGGCAGTCTCACACATCACTAGGAAACATGAATAAGAATATTCACAAGAGTATACAAAATAGGGGACTTCCCTTGCGGTCCACTGGCTCAGATTCCACATTCCCAATGCTGGGGGTGTGGGTTCAATCCTTGATCAAGGGACTACATCTCACATGACTCATCTAAAGATCTCGCATGCCTCAACGAAGATTGAAGATCCCAAGTGTGGCAATTAAGACCCAACATAGCTAAATAAATAAATAAGCCTTTTTTTTTTTTCTTTAAAGAGAGTATCCATAACAGGAAAAACACTGGAAACAATCAAATGTTAGTGACAGAAGGATAAATGTCTTGTGGTATACTCACACGATGGAATAGCACGCCTCAGTAAAACTGAGTGAACAGCAGCTACACGCAGCTGCATGCACGAGTCTCAGTAATATAACAGAACGGGGGGAAAGAGCCTCAGAGAAGAACAAACGGTAAAGATATCCTTTTTCTGAAGTTGAAAAGCCAGCAGTACTAGAATGTATATAACTTGGGGCAGATTATCTGTATTTCATTGATTGTAACATGCAAATTGAGGGAAAATTTTTGAAAGAGAAGCACTGGAACAACAAACTAGAAGCAAAAAAAAATAGTTCCCTCTAGTGGAGACAGTGATAGTTTGGTGTCATGGTGAAAGGCTTTGGAATAAAAGCAAATCTCCTGCGAGAACGTATGTATTTTTTTCCACAATACAAGCTTCTGCATAAGAAAGAGGCTCTCGTGGTACTAGGGCAATTAGATAACTATATTAAAAAATTAATCTTTATATAAAAATTATTTTCCTTATTTATTTGTTTGTATTTCCCCAGACTTTAAACTTTTTACTTTGTATTGATGTGTAGCCAGTTAACAATGTTGTGGTAGTTTCAGATGAACAGCTAAGGGACTCAGCCATACATACACATGTATCCATTCTCCCTCAACCCCTCCTCCCATGCAGGCTGGTACATAATATAGAGCAGAGATCCATGTGCTATACAGTAGGCCTTTGTTGGTTATCCATTTTAAATAGAGCAGTATGTACATGACCTTCCCAAAGTGTTCCCCACGGCAACCGTAAGTCATTTTCTAAGTCTGTGAATCTCTGTTTTATATGTAAGTTCATTTGTATCATTTCTTCTTAGATTCATATGAAGACCCTGATGCTGGGAAAGACTGAAGGCAGGGGGAGAAGGGGACGACAGAGGATGAGACGGTTGGATGGCATCACCGACTGAATGGACATGAGTTTGAGTAAACTCCTGGAGTTGGCGATGGACAAGGAGGCCTGGCGTGCTGCAGTCCATGGGGTCGCAAAGAGTCAGACACAACTGAGCAACTAAACTGAACTGAACTGAACTGAACTGTTGGAGAAGACTCTTGAGAGTCCCTTGAACTTCCAAGAGATCAAACCAGTCGATCCAAAAGGAAATCAACCCTGAATATTCCTTGGAAGGACTGATGCTGAAGTTGAAGCTGCAATACTTTGGCCACCTGATTCAAAAAACCAACTCCCTGGAAAAGACCCTGATGCTGAGAAAGATCGAGGGCAGGAGGGGAAGGGGACGACAGAGAATTAGATGGTGGGATGGCTCAATGGACAAACTCAATGGACATGAGTTTAAGCAAACTCCAGGAGACAGTGAAGGACAGGGAAGCCGGGCGTGCTGCAGTCAATGGGATCTCAGAGTCAGACCAGACTTAGCAACTGAACAACTCTCCGAACCCATCACTGAGTTTGCTGGCTGCAATGTTCTTCTATAGCCACATGGTGGCAGTGTTGTAGAAGTGAACAAAATTCTGACTGAAACTTCAATTCTTGTCCTTTGGAAAGATTGAAGGCAGGAGAAGAAGGGGACAACAGAGGACGAGATGGTTGGATGGCATCACCGACTTGATGGACATGAGTCTGAGCAAGCTCCAGGAGTTGGTGATGGACAGGGAGGCCTGGCATGCTGCAGTCACTGGGGTCGCAGAGTCAGACAGGACTAAACTGAGCTGAACTGTAGTTCAGAGGTTTAGTTTCAGGTTGATTGTGTCTTCCATCCTCCTTCTATCAATCTCTGGCCTCCACCACCTTCTCTTGTGACATATCAGAAAGAATATCCCAAGGTAAAAGCCCCTACACTGGTTTGAGGCAATAATCAGGTCAGTTCAGTCGCTCAGTCGTGTCTGACTCTTTGCCACCCCATGGACTGCAGCACGCCAGGCCTCCCTGTCCATCACCAATTCCCGGAGCTTGCTCAAGTCATGGGGCAATAATATAGCATAGCAAAGTCTTATCTTTCAGGCCTCTGTCTCTTCCCCACCCCTTCAAGACCTTTTATTTCCCTTCTCTTTTCTGTCCTCCACACCCGGCACCCCATCCCCTCTCTCTGGGAACTGGGAGTTCTTTTTTTTTTTTTTTTCCCCCTCAGAAACATTTACTTTTTTTTTTTTTTTTAATTTTTAAAAATTTTTTTTCCATTTATTTTTATTAGTTGGAGGCTAATTACTTTACATCATTACAGTAGTTTTTGTCATACATTGAAATGAATTAGCCATGGATTTACATGTATTCCCCATCCCGGTCCCCCCTCCCACCTCCCTCTCCACCCGATCCCTCTGGTCTTCCCAGTGCACCAGGCCCGAGCACTTGTCTCATGCACCCAACCTGGGCTGGTGATCTGTTTCACCCTAGATAATATACATGTTTCGATGCTGTTCTCTTGAAACATCCCACCCTCGCCTTCTCCCAGAGTCCACAAGTCTGTTCTATACATCTGAGTCTCTTTTTCTGTTTTGCATATAGGGTTATCGTTACCATCTTTCTAAAGTCCATATATATGTGTTAGTATACTGTAATGGTCTTTATCTTTCTGGCTTACTTCGCTCTGTATAATGGGCTCCAGTTTCATCCATCTCATTAGAACTGATTCAAATGAATTCTTTTTAATGGCTGAGTAATATTCCATGGTGTATATGTACCACAGCTTCCTCATCCATTCGTCTGCTGATGGGCATCTGGGTTGCTTCCATGTCCTGGCTATTATAAACAGTGCTGCGATGAACATTGGGGTGCACGTGTCTCTTTCAGATCTGGTTTCCTTGGTGTGTATGCCCAGAAGAACTGGGAGTTCTGTAGGCTGTCAAATGCAATAATCAGAGCCTAGTCTTCCAGTACTAGGAGAAGGTCACTTATTGGGAAATTCAAAAGAGAAAGCCATGTTAACCCATTTAATATATGGAAATGGAATAAATGCTCATCAATTGGGGAATAAAATGTGCTTTATCCTGTTAAAATAAGACAACAGGCCCCAAATGAAGTCACTTATGCTAAGATCCACCAAAGTGAGACAACATAAATAGAGTTTCTGCTTACCCAGAAATGGAATCTCCTGATTAGCATTCGTTAGGTAAACTGACTTAGAGATCACTGCCATCCCCTAAAGGAAAGTAACCTCACCATAACCAACCTGTTTTTTGGCCTAGTGTAACTTCCTTGTTCCTGCTCCCTTTTGTCTATATAAGTCTTTTGTTCTGTACAGCTCCCCGGAACTCCTTCTTATCTGCCAGCTTCACTAATGCCATGTTCAAATCGCTTTTTGCTTAAGCAAACTCTTAAACATTTTAAATATATTTCAGTTATCTTTTAACAGTCCTGTTTTTGTAAGTCATTAACAAAAATACATTAGATCTGTATTGGAAGAGTAGGAGGGTTTTCAAGATCTCTTGTTAAGTAAGAAACGCAAAATGCAGGGAAGTGCGCATAATTCAACAATGACCAAGTTCCTCCATATGCATGTGTATTTGTACAGAACTATATGAGCATAATGTAAAGTGTGGAAAGGTACATACAGGACTGTTAACACTGTTTACATATGATGGGATGGGAGTACAGGGAGAAACAATTTTAAAAGACCTTCAGTAGAAAAGATTCAGGGTAACAATAGCATATATAAAATCTTAATGACATTTATTTAAGTTACATATTCTCTGTGTATATATATATGTGTGTGTATGTATATATTAACAAATATATGTACATACATATTTTTGAGCTTCCCTGGTAGCTCAGATGGTAAAGAGTCTGCCTGCAATGCAGGAGACCCTGGTTCAATTCCTAGGTCAAGAAGATGCCCTGGAGAAGGGAATAGCAACCCACTCCAGTATTCTTGCATGGAGAATTCCATGGACAGAGAGTTTTGGAGGGCTACAGTCAATGGAGTCAGACACAACTTAGTGACTAACACTTTCACTTTTCATAAATACATTCATGAATGCTTGCGTGGGTGGCTTAGTCAGTCGTGTCCCAATTCTGGAAACCCACGGACTGTAGCCCACCAGACTCCTCTGTCCATGGGATTATCCTTGAAAGAATACTGGAGTGGGTTTCCATTTCCTTCCCCAGGGGATCTTCCCAACAAGGGATGGAACCCATGTCTCCTGTATTGGCAGATGGATTCTTTACCACTGAGCCTCCTGGGAAGTACACATATACTCAAACATACACACCTATATCTAGGTATACACACATCTAGCTTTTCCTATATGTTTTCTACCTTTTATATTGTGTCTAGCTCTCACACTGAAATTATAAAAGTATTTTATCTCGAAACAGCTGTTTCCTTTTACACTCATGTCCTTCGTCCATCTGAAGTGTATTTCCACATAAGTCGTAAGGCAGGGCTTATAAAATTTTATTTTCACACAGTTATCCAGTTGGCTGAGAAAACATTCTCTCACGTTTTAAAAGAAGCTGTAGGTTATTAGCCAGCTCAGTCTCAGTGGCAAATTACCATGAGCATGAGTTCAGACAGTGATTGAGAGGGAGGGTGTAGCTAAGATCTGAGGGGAGCAAAGGATAGCAGGGCCAGTGACACGTGGCTGCAGCTGCCGCATCTCTAGCAAGTCCTCTTCTTCACAGTGGCTCTGCCATCTCTGATCTTTCCAGGGTGGGAAGAGGTTTACAGACTTATTAGATTTTCCAAGGGTAGCCTGCTCTCTAGGCTTTCCTAGCCCCCTCTCTGAGTTGAGAGAGAGAGACAGAGAGGAAGAGGGGAGAGAGAGGGAGGGACTGGAGAGGGGAGGGAAAGAGACACTGTTTCCTAGGCTTCAGGCAGAAGGGCAGCACCCAGGACCCCCCTCAGGGATTCGTCTCTGTCAACAAGCAATTGTTTCTAAGGGTCTTATACCCTCCAGCCCTTTCTAGCTCACTGTCTCCTCAGGGCTAACTCCTGCGAGGTTGACAGCATCTCCCTTCATCTCCTCCTCCTGTGTGATTCTTTATCCCAGTGCTCAGGGTTCTCACACCATTTTTTTTTTTCAGGATCCCTCAGGGCTAAAGGACCCCATAGCCAATCTTGTAATCCCTGGTTTTCTATGGAGAGATTCTCCCAGATATCATCTCTCTTCTGGGTGCTATGTGCAGGAAACAATAATGACTGTGAAATGGAAAGACATCATTTCTAGTTAAGTAATGATAACTGAAAGAAATCCTCAAAGTTGGACACTGTCTTTGTTAAACTGAATATGATTCGAATATGGAGAAGTAAAAGAAGGAACGTTAAGTAGCAGTAAAAGTTTGCTCCCATTCCAAACCAGAGTTAAGGGATAGAACAAATTAAAACAGGATGAAAACTCTCAAAGGATGGTAGAAAATCAAGAGTCTTATAGAACAAAATAGATATTTACTTCTTCAGAAACTTTAAAACCATTAAAATGGCCTATTCAGAGATCATTTATTCATCAAGAATAGATAGGGACAAGATAATATGGGCTAAGAATGCATGCATGCTAAGTTGCTTCAGTTGTGTCCTACTCTTTGTGATGCTAGGGACTGTAGCCTGCCAGGCTCCTCTGTCCATGGGCATCTCCAGGCAAGAATACTGGAGTGGGCTCCCATGCCCTCCTCCAAGGGGTCTTCCCCACCCAGGGATTGAACCCATGTCTCTTACATCTCCTGCATTGGCAGGTGGGTTCTTTACCACTAGCGCCACCTGGGAAGCTCCATGGACTAAGAATGCCCCTGCCTTTAAGAGCAAAAAGGATATTGTGGCCATCAAGTCATCAGCCAGTACAGCCCTTTATGGTGAACACTGAGGGAACTCAGGATGGGAAAAAAACAAGTTACTGGCCTTAGATAAGGTGCATACCAAAGGAAGGATTTCAATGAGTGCCGACTTGCATCTTCCCATACATAGAAACGTGCTAAAGTCATTAATTTGAGATATCTGGTTTTCTTTAATAGTAATTTTTTTTATGTTCTGACAGCCTGGTTTTTGTTGTAAAACACCTATGTATTCTGGCTCCTCCTTTGCCTCTTCAGAGCAGCCCCACGGAGCTTTTTGAGCGGTCGCCTCTCAGGTGTATCCTCAAAGTCTGCCAGATAAAACAGTATTATCAACTTTTAGGTTGTGCATTTTTGTTGTTGTTGTTCAGTCACTAAGTCATGTCTTACTCTTTGTGACCCTATGGACTGCAGCACCTGAGGCTTCCCTGTCCTTCACAATCTCCTAGAATTTGCTCAAATTCATGTCCATTGAGTCAGTGATGTTATCTAACCATCTCATTCTCTGTCATCCCCTGCTCCTTTTGCCTTCAATCTTTCCCAGCATCAGGGTTTTTTCCAGTGAGAAGGCCCTTCACATCAGGTGGTCAAAGTATTGAAGCTTCAGCTTCAGCATCAGTCCTTCAATGTATACTCAGGACTGATTTCCTTTAGGATTGATGGTTTGATCTCCTTGCTATCCAAAGGACTCTCAAGAGTCTTCTCCATCACCACAGTTCAAAAGCATCAGTTCTTTTGCACCTAGTTTTATTTATGGTCTAATTCTCACATCCATACATGACTACTGGAAAAACCTAGCTTTGACTATATGGACCTTTGTTAGCAAAATGATGCCTCTTCTTTTTAATATGCTACCTAGGTTTGTCACGGCTTTCCCTCCAAGGAGCAAGTGTCTTTTAACTTCATGGCTGCAGTCACTATCCATAGTGATTTTGGAGCCCAAGAAAATAAAATCTGTCACTGCTTCCACTTTTTCTCTTTCTATTTGCAATGAAGTGATGGAACTAGAAGCTATGATCTTCATTTTTTGAATGTTGAGTTTTAAGGCGACTTGTTCAGTCTCCTCTTTGACCCTCATCAAGAAGCTCTTTACTTTCTCCTTGCTTTCTGCCATGAGAGTGGTATCATCTGCATATCTGAGGTTGTTGATATTTCTCCTGGCAATCTTGATTCTAGCTTGTGCTTTGCCCAGCCTAGCATTTTGCATGATGCATTCTGCATGGAAGTTAAATAAGCAGGGTGACAAGCATTATTTTTCAGTCGACAATAACGACATAGGAGGATCCTGAACTCACCTCCTCTTATGTATGCACCAAATCTACAGCTACACATGGAACAGCTTCCTCTGAAAGAAACCCCCAAAGGAGCTGAGTGACTCTTGCATGTTGAGCAAACAAGAAAAAACCCACGTCAAAACGGGTAGGAGAGGCTGAGACACAATCTTGTCATAAACTCACACCCAATGCAGTGACCCACAATCAAAGGTTGGGGGTGTCTCACAACGTGAGCTTCCCCTTGAGGAGTGAAGGGTTTGAACCCCACATCTGGCACCCCAACTTTTAAGACCAGCACCTGAGAGATGAGCCCTCTAACATCTTGGCTTTGAAAGTCAGTGGGGTTTGTATTCACAAGCCACACAAAATTATAGTGAACTGAGAACCAGTCATTAAAAGGCTCACATGAACTCCCCTGGCTCCCCTCCAGGACCTAATGTTAAAGCAGCTCCTGAAAACAATCAAGCAGCTCATGAAGCAGTCCTATTTGCTTATCTTAAAGCTCTGGAGTGAGGGGCAGGCATCTAATCTAACACTCATCTAGGGGGCTATGAAATACTTTCCAAGGACACTGGTCAGCAGGCACCATATTTGAGTTTTTCCTCTGCTTCACTCCAGTTGCCAGTATCTCCTGGAAAGGAGTTTGTGAACCATTAGGTTCACAAACCATCTGATGGGTGCCCCAAGTTTTGTGGTTGCACTGAGGAGAGACCTCTTGATCACCAGGCTTTGGTTGCTAGTGAGTCTTCCACTCTTGGGTCCCACAGAACTGTGTCAAATAGAGAGCAAGTTCATAATCAGTTATGGCCTTCCCCTATGAGGGCACAGTGAGGAGACAGCAGACTGGAATGCATCTCTAGTTTTTCTAGGAGTTTACCTATTAGTTTACCTTGATAGCTATGGCCCGAGGGGTAGGTTTCTAATTAAACACGTCTAGGGACTGATTATAGAGACTAGGGAGGCCAGCAAGTGCCTTTCACACTCATCCTCTGCTCCTCCCCAGGCTGTCTAGTCTCTAAGCAAAGAGCTGTGTACATGTCTGTCTCACTGACTTTCTGTGGTTGTCACCCAGAAAACACATCCCTTGATAGCCAGCCCGAGGGGAAAGTGGGGCTTGTATTCTTGGATTCAATGAAATGGTACCAAACAAAGCAACAGTTCTTAACTGGCGATTCCCCAAGGATCAGCGTACAGAGTGCAAACAGAAATGCCCATCTCTGGTCTTTCTGTGAAATTTGCATACTTTACAAGTGCTACCTGAGAGTCTGACCTCCAATCAGCCCGCATCTAGGTGCTGACTGAGATCCTTCCCTTTGGGATATTGACAGGGCTTGGCACAGCTTCAACCACTGTGAACTACTAAGAATAAAGTATGCTGCTTAGACAATCATAATGGTTTGAGAGACATCCAAGAGTTAAGGCAGAGTTGGACAATAACCTTCCTACAGGAGGCCACTCGTTCAAGACTGGGAGAGATGGCTGCTCTAGCAAATGTATAGAAACTCATACAGACTCAAAGAAAGAAAGAAGAGTATGTTCCAAACACAAGAATAAGATAAGACCTTAATGAAACAAAGATAAGTGACTTATCTGATAGAGTTCAAAATAATGGTCATTAAGCATCTCACTGAGCTTAAGAGAAGAATGGATAAACTAGAGTAAGAATTTCAACAAAAATAAAATATAAGAAAGCACCATATTGAAATCATAGAACTAAGAATACCTGAACTGAAAAGATACAATAAAGGGCTTCAACGGCAGACTAGATCAAGTGGAAGAAAGGATCACTGAACTCAAGACAGGTCAATGGAACTCATCCAATCAGAGCAGCAAAAAGAAAAGAAAAAAAAAAAAAAAAGAGTGAAGACAGTCTAAGGAACTTATGGAACAACAGCAAGTGGACCAACACTTGCATTATGGGGAGCCAGAAGGAAAAGAGAGAGAGAAAGGGGCAGAAGCACATGTGAAAAAATAATTGCTGAAAAATCCCCTAACCTGGAAAAGTAACAGACATCCAGATCCAGAAGCCCAGAAAGTTCCAAATAATATGAACACCAAGAGACCCACATGAAGAAACATTAAAATCAAAGTGTCAAAATTTAAAGACAAGGAAAGAATCTTAAAAGCAGCAAGAGAAAATCAATTTGTTACATACAAGGTAACCCCCATAAAAGTATTAGTAGATTTTTCAACAGAAACTTTTCAGGCCAGAAAGAAGTGGCACAATATTCAAAATGTTGAAAGAAAAAACTTCCAATCAAGAATACTCTTCCTGGAAAAACTGTCCTTCAAAACTGAAGGAGAGATAAAGAGATTTTCAAGAAGCAAAAGCAAAAGGGGTTTACTGACACTAGACTGGGCTTACAAGAATTACAAAAGAAACTTCTCTAAGCTAAAACAAAAGGGTACTAACAGGAAAACATAAGACAGTAAAATCACACTGGTTAATCACTTAAAAAGCTAGTATAAAGGTTAAAAGACAAAAATAGTAAATAATTGCAACTACGATAATTTTTAATGGACACATAAGATTAAAAGACGTAAACTGTGACCAAAAACAAAATGGGTGGGGGCAGTAAATGTAGAGATTTAGAAAGAATTCAAACTTACATTGTTATCTACTTAGCATTGTTTTCTGTAAGCCTGATGGCAATCACACAGCAAAAACACAAAAGATAAAGGAATCTAAGCGTTGCTGTTGTTTAGTCTCTTAAGTCATGTCCAAATCTTTTGTGATCCCACGGAGTGTAGCCTGCCAGGCTCCTCTGTCTATGGGATTTCCCAGGCAAGAATACTGGAGTGGGTTGCCATTTCCTTCTCCAGGAGATCTTCCTAAACCAGCGACTGAACCTCTTTCTCCTACATTGCAGGTGGATTCTTTACCACTGAGTCACCAGGGAAGCCCCATCTAAGCATGCCATTATAGAAAACCAAATAAAGAAAGACAAATACTGTATGACCTTACTTATGTAGAATCTAAAGAAACAAGCAAATTTATGGAGACAGAATAGATTGGCAGTTGCCAGAGGCAGGGCTTTCAAGTGGAGGTCGGTAGTGAAATGGGTGAAAGGGGCAAAAGGCACAAAGTTCAAGTTATAAAATAAGTAAGTCCTGAGGATGTAATATACAGCATGGTGACTGTAATTAAACATTGTGGTGATCCTTTCACAATAGATACAAATATTGAATCATTATGTTGTGCTCCTGAATTTGATATAGTGTTATATGTCAATATTAACTCAAAAAAACAAAAACCAGTAACAAAACCCAACAACAACAGACAGGGGAGCAAGGGCTGCTACTTTTTAAGGGATGCCAGAGAAGCTGAAAAAGAGTCAACTAAATTTTTTCAGTCCTAAGAATGAGAGGGAAAGGGACAAACTCTAGACTCAAGATGTAGAAGAAAAAATGTGCTGGTAAGAAGTCTTCTATACAGTGAACAGAAGGGTACATGAAATAAAGGAGGCTGAAAAAACTCACCACTGGGGACTGTGCCACTACTATGGCAATAGAAATAAATTTAATCAAGCATTTAGGACACCAATTATTATATTACTGATTTTATGAAGGAAAAACTCAGTGGCTTAAAACAATATAAACTTATTGCCTTTAGTTGGTGTGGGTTAGAAATCTGGGCATGGCATAGCTGAGTCCTCTAGATCTGGGTCTCTCACAAGGCTGTAGTCATCTGATGGCTCAACTTGGGGAGGATTTGCTTCCATATTCACTCAAGTTGTTATATTAGCAGGATCCAGTTACTTGTGGTTATTGGATTGAGGGACTCAGTTCCTTGCTGGCTATTAGATGGACATCTTCCTCAGTTCCTTGCTATATAGGCTTCTCCATAGGGCAGCTCAGAGCAAGCAAACAAAAGAGGACGAGAGAATGAGGAAGCCAGGAGTCAGAATGTTTTTTGACATCTCATCACTTTTGCCATATTCTCTTTGTTGGAAGGAAGTCCCCAGGTCCGACCACACTCAAGGGGAGGCAGTTATAAGAAGGTGTGAACACAGACAGGCTGGATCATTGGAGCCATCCTAGATTCTGCCGACCACATGGGCAAAACCAGGGTCTGACACTGCCTAGAATAGAAATGTTTGACAGATAAGTGTTTGTATTCCAGCATTAAGGAGGGTGTACATGTTTCTTACCTTGCTTGCTCATGTTGAGTGTTATGCTAAGAAAAATTGAAAAAGTCCTTAAAAATTGAATAGGTGATCTATGAAAATGACGTGGTGAAGGAGTTAGCTGATTGTAAAATAAAAACCAAGCACTAAGAGAAAGAAAAAGAAAACTATTATACAAAGGAAATGTGGGCCAACAAAGTAGAATTCTACTTAAGCACTGTTATATTAATTAATTTATATTTTAAGCATTAAAATATTCTCAAGTGACCCAAGAGATAGGTCCAGACAAATGGAATGGTTCCCATGATAAACTGCCTCATAAGGACACCCTAGAGTCCTAAGACAAAATTAGAATGATCCTATCCATCAAAAAATATTTGTGAAGGTGACAAACCTTCACACTGGAATGTGTCATTGTAAGGAAATTTTAGGGACAATTTGCAAAGACTCCTTTATATTTAAAATGAGCAAACTATGTACGCAAGCACTTTGTTTCTTTAAAAGGAGGAGTCTGAAAGGAGGAAGAAAAATCACAATGTTGGGGGGAAATATTTTAGAAGAGGCTTTTTCTTTCCCAATCTAGGCCTGTTGATCTGAGGCCCCCTCTCCCGGCACTCAGGGCTTAGCACATCCACATGTGTTTCCTTGCCTGTCAGTAAAACAGCAGCTTCTCCCCTAACCTCACTTCATTCAGGTCTGTGCTCAAACCTCACCTACATACAAAGAACTTCCCCGACTACTATCTAAAATATCATTTGCTTACTGTGCTTTTGTTTTTCTTTATAGCAGTTACCACTTTCTGACATGGGTTTCTTTACTTGTTTACTGCCCGTCACTTCCATTGAGTTAAGATTTATATCACCTGGAAAAGAAAGCCGTTGGCTCTCCTCAATAATGTATGTAAGGTAAATAAAAAAAAAACAAAATAAGAGCCCATAAAAAACACGACAGAAGAGCCTAACAGAAAGTGGGAGGAAAATGTGAGGAAGGACGAGCAATTACAGTTTGCCAGATATAAGCTAACCTGAATTCATGCACGAGAGAATATTTATATTTGTGTGCAACGTGTGACTTATTTTTTAAATGTTCTGAAAGAGTCAAATAAGCTAATCTACTTGAAAATACTTAAGACAGAATTTAAATCTGCGCTCACAGCACCGCGGTCTTCCAAACACGCGCTAATTTCTCTGATTTTCTCAGGAGACGGAGCGCACCCTCCCTCTTATAAAATGTATTCTTGTCGCTATCTGATTGGCTGTCCCTCCCAGGCTCTCCTTTCTCATTGGTTGTTCCCCCTGTCCTTCACTTTCGGATCCAAGCTCTCCATTTGTCTGCTGCCACAGACCGTGGCTGCAGGCGGCACCTCAGCCGGAGTAGTTCCCCGGTGACGTCAAAGGCGCTGTCTGCCCACATTCCAGGGCATGGGCGGGGACTTCCCGCAGTCCCTGCCTTTGGGCGGAGAGCAAGACTTTTGATTGGATAGGGCAGCGAGGTGATCATCCGATTGGTCCCCGCTCTGGAGGGAGGTGGAATCTTAGCTGCGTCCTGGAGCAGAGCTGAGGAGCTCTGGGGAGTCTCAAAGTTTTGAGTGTGGAGCAGTAGCGGAGAGTGGGCTTATTGAGAGGGGCTTTTCTTGGGATGAAAACTGATCTCCTGCCTTTATTTTGGATGCACACCCTGGTTTATTCTCCTCAGCCTACGATCTGATCTCTGGACAATCTGTCTCCTCAGGAGATTCTCAGATCTTCGAGGACACTGGACCCGGAGCCCTTGGCAGTTCTCTCTGAGGCAGAGGAGCGAACGTTTTGCTTCCTAAGTGCATAAGCTACACGCATACGCACGCACACACGGGCACACACACAGGCACACACCCTCACTCGGAGGCGGATCTCGCCCTCCGAGGCCGCGCAGTTTGCTCCCCTCCTGCGCTCAGCATCCTCGGCCCAGCGCGCCTCGGACCGCCATGGAGGTGCTGGAGAGCGGGGAGCAGAGCGTCCTGCAGTGGGACCGCAAGCTGAGTGAGCTGTCAGAGCCCGGGGAGACCGAGGC
The DNA here is from genome assembly GCF_023699985.2 of Odocoileus virginianus. Lineage (NCBI taxonomy): Eukaryota > Metazoa > Chordata > Mammalia > Artiodactyla > Cervidae > Odocoileus > Odocoileus virginianus. Next base: position 16,700,525 of record NC_069674.1, read on the forward strand.
TCTCATGTACCACACGGTGAGGACTCGGCGGGCCGGGGCAGGGGCGGCTGGAGCGGGGGAATTGTCATCAAAGGAACGGCTCGGGACCAGGAACTGGGAAGGGAGTGTTTGGGAAGAGCCTTCCCAGAATGGAGCAATCTGGGAGAGGTGTGGTTTTTCTAGCTGAAAGGTGAAGCTGGGCCGCTGGCCCTTTAAAATTTTTGATAACAGTAACGACCCTTTGTGTTCCTTTGGCAACTTATACTCTTCCCCGAGTGCTTTTCACATCTGCTATTTCATTTCCTATTGCTCCATAAAGCTGGAGAAGGGGTAGATGGTTTGATAATCTGTTTCGTTTGCTACTGATTTTTGTGGGAAGCTTTATAAAAACTGGACAAAGTAGCAGTTTCTTTCCTTCGCGGTCATATTCTCTCCCTCTCTTCTTTACTTTTTGATTTGTATTTTAAGAAATATACCTCTGTGTATGTGTGTGTGTCTTGAAAAAAGGCCCCTTCCTTTTAGAAGAAAGACTGCTTTATTTGACTCCTTCAACCATGCAGCCAAGAAGTCTGCTTCCTCCTTCAGAGGAAAGATCAGCAAAGGGGTATGGAAAATCTGAGACAGTGCACATTTCGGAAAGGATTTGGGGAAGGTGGGACAGCTCATCAGTTCCTTGCTCCGCTTTATGCCCCAGTCGACCCCTTTGAGCATTAAACTCTCATAGAGCACACACATTTCTTTAAAAGTTTTCAATTTCGAGTGTTTAGTATTAAATTTGCAACATGAAATTTTGTTTACAACAGCCAGCACTGAGACTATGACTTTATTGTGAGATCTCTTTGTTTCTATTTTCTTTTCACAAATGCAGATTTTGTATTGAGAGAGAGAGAGGGAGAAATACTAATAAAATGAGAAGCTTGGCTGTTGCCCCTTTATAATTCTTTTAGTGGGGTCAGTGCCAGGATATTTGAAACTTTTGCAAAATGGCCTGCAGGCTCCACCTCTCTGGCCTTGGCCTCTGGCTGACGTTATTTTGGGAAAAGGGAGGAGGGCCTCCCTGTGATTCCCACCAAGGCATTTGTGGTGGCTGAGAATGGCTTGTTGAAAACAGGCCGAGGGCGGGCTGAGAGGGAGTGGAAGCCCATGCTGGCTCAAAAGCCAGATGTGTGGTGTGATCTTCTGGGCTGTGCCTGTCCCGAGGAGACCACGTGGGCTGCGTTTGGACTGGGGGGCCCAGATGTGCTTCCTGTTGCCAAGATAGAACTAAGAGTGGGTTGGCCCTCAATTATCTCCTGATAGTAACTCCAGATGTTTCTCCTGACGTGGGCCACACTTTAACCATGTGCGAGGGGCAGCTCTTCTCTTTTGTCCTCACGAATGCTGTGAAAATGTCTCATCCAGCAGCTGTAATGCTTTGGGTTGTCTTTCTGCTGGTGGGATAAATTATGTGCAGCGTCCACATTCCCTTCCTTGGGCCTCAGAACTTATTTGTGAGATCTCAGGGTTTGAGATGCTACGTGTGACTGTGGCATTAACTCCAGGCAGAACTGCTTGGACTGGCTCACATCTTTATGCACAGTTTCAGGAGCAAAGACCTTACCTTTTTCTTTGTAGTAAGAGCTTCGTTTTTCTCTGTCATTGTGATGAAGCAGTGACGGGTGATTATTTTTCTTCTAATTTGATTTTTTTTTTCAATTATTTTTTATGTCTGCCACTTAGGGACTTGTCTCTCTTCTGGGCAGCTCTCATATGAAGTACCACTTGTCATTGTTGCAAGTCATGGCCCACAAACTGAGTATATGAATTAGTGTTGAAAGATGAGATTTAGTAGCACAGAAGACTGGATTATATTCCTTCTAAACTAAGGGGAGTTTGGCAGAGATTTGAAAATAGATAACTTTCCCATCTGTTTCTCGAACTCTGTTGAGTATCCAGTTGCAGAGCTGCTTATTATTGCCATTTGTGAAATGGCCTGACCTCCAAGTGGAAAAAGGGTGGCCTGATTATGCATTCATTCAAAGATTTATTTGTTCTTTCAGTGAATGCTAGTTGAGTCTCTCCTATGTGCAAAGCACTACTCTAAGCAGTTGTTGTTCAGTTGATAGTCATCTCGGAGTCTTTGCGACCCCATGGACTGCAGCACACCTGGCTTCCCTATCCTTCAGTATCTCCCAGAGTTTGCTCAAACTCATGTCCATTGAATCGGTGATGCCATCCGACAATCTCATCCTCTGTCACCCCCTTCTCCTCTTGCCCTCAAGCACCTGGGGTATATCAGTGAACAAAAAAACCTCACAATGCTTGACCTTGAGAAGCTTACACTCTATACGCGTGTGTGTGTTCAAGGAAAGATAAACAATGAAACGATAAGCATAAGAAGTAAGAGGTATAGTATGCTGAACAATAAAGTACTATGGAAAAAATAAGAGTGAGCTAAGGGGGACAGAGTGAGTTGAGTGATGAGAATAAGCCTCCCATGCAAAGTGGATCTGAACAGAGGCTTGAAAGAGGGGAGAAGGATCTCAGCAGGTTGAAAAACCAGAGCAAAGGCCCTCAGGTGGGAGTGCATCTGGCATGAGTTTATGGTATCATCACCTTCTGTCTTAGATCCCCCCATTTGGGTCAGTTTTTTCCTTGTAAATGCAGGTTACTCCTCAGGCAAAGTGCCTGCTTTTGGAAAGGCCCCCTGAAACTTTGCAAGTGGAGTAGATTAGGCATCACATAGGGAGTAGAGAGGCTGCAGGGAGGGAAACTGGTAAGGTAATAAAGTTACCGTCTATTGAACATTTATCATCTGAAAGGGAGGGGCCTTCATAGGCCTGCCACCTGTGCCCTCCCACAGGGCCCCGCAATCTGATGCTATGCTGTCGCCATCTTGAAATCCTTAATAATCTTTGAACAAGGGGCTCCACATTTGGATTTTGTATCAGGTTCCATAGATTATGTAGCTAGTTCTGATGAAAGGCATTGTACTTAGTGCTCTACAAAAATGATATCTCAATGGAACTTCCCTGTCAGTCCAGTGGTTAAGAATTCCTGCTTCTACTGCAGAGGCATGGATTTGATCCCTGGACTGGGAACTCAGATCCTGCACGTCCTGCGTTGTAGCAAAAAAAAAAACCCTCTATGTTCTAATGAAGGAGTTGTTTTACAGATAAAAAAGCTACAGCTTAATGAGTTGAAGCGAATTGGTAGAGGTCATTTAAACTCAAGTCTGCCTGCCTCCAGCACCCAAGTTCTTGCCCTCTGTGCTATATGAATGAAGGATCTAGACTTAAAAGGAACTGAGTCAGGGGATGGGAAAGGATATTTGGGGAGTCAGAAATTGCTGAGTCTGAAGGCAGCCAATATTTAACCAAGGTGGCTGTGCAGCCACCAGCCCTTCCTAGCGTGATCACTTTTTTGCTCTAAATAGGGATTTAGCTACTACATGCATGATTGCTAATGTCTGTTTGGCAAAACTGTCACCTACCTGATTTTAAAAACATAGAAGTTGCCAGAGGCTGGGATTGTCACATTTCCCAGGCACCTTCTGTGAGCCATCAGGTGCAATGAAAGGAGTACATAGATAGATTGAATTTGGACTTGCTCATTAGATCCTGAATTATTAGAGCCTTGCAGTTCATCTTGAAGCTTAAAAATTAGTTCCCATACAGATGATGAGATATTTTAAATCAGTGAGTACTTCTTTTGCTGCTGCTGCTGCTGCTAAGTCGCTTCAGTTGTGTACTTCTTTTGGATACAGGCTAAAAGTGATTTCATAAAAGATGGCAGATATGAAAATGAGAAGTGTGTATTTTATGGTTTCAAATCATTGTAAGACACCTTGTCAAATTCTCCTTAACCTGCTGGAGTATTGGACATTTCTAACGTTGATGTTGTGTTTCCTCTAAGATTCTGTGCAGATTACACTTCTGGGAATTTACTGTGGGATTTTGCAATTTAAAGAGCAAAACATTCTATAAATCATATCTATATATATTATTACATACACTAACTATATCTGGGATATAGTCCCTTGGACCACATGGAGATCAAACCAGTCAATCCTAAAGGAGATCAGCCCTGACTATTCATTGCAAGGACTGATGCTGAAGCTCCTATATTTTGGCCACCTGATGCAGAGCTGACTCATTGGAAAAGATGCTGATGTTGGGAAAAATTGAGGGCAAGAGGAGAAGCGAGTGACAGAGGATGAGATGGTTGGATGGCATCACCGACCCAATGGACATGAGTTTAAGTAAAGTCCAGGAGATAGTGAAGGACAGGGAAGCCTGGCATGCTTCAGTTCATGGGGTCGCAGAGAGTCGGACATGAGTTAGCAACTGAACAGCAACAACATCTGGGAGGATGCCCAAGAAACATAATTAATGGTTTTGTAGTAAGGCGACTTGAGGGACTAGAGGTCAAGAGAGGGAGGGAGAGAGAGGGAGTTGTTTTCACACTATTCCTTTTGTGCTGTTCAAGTTTTACCTCCTGAAAGTATTTAGGGATTGAATAATGACAACTTAAAGGCACCACAAAAAACTGGACTAGAGGTGATTTTAGCTTCCATTTCCTTGTAGGGATGGGGATCTGATGCTCGCTTAACACTCCCAGAATTGGGGGAGGCCTTAGGTAATGAATAGAGGAAGCAGGAGATCTTGGGGGAAGAAGGGCTTTGAGGCTGGAAGATTAGCAGTGGATTTGTGTATGATACTCCATGCTCCTGGTAACTTTCTTATGGCTCAGTTTAGCAATCTGAAAAACAGGGATTTTATCAATGTTTACAATGATTTTTTTTTTAAAGGTATACAGTTGGAATTACCAAGTGTTTTCCTAAAGATAATGACAGAGGTTCTGCTTGGTATTTAATTATCTTATTGAGATATTTCTGAGCTTCCCTGGTGGCTCAGTGGTAAAGAATCTGCTTGCCAGTGCAAGATTGGTGAGTTCGATCCCTGGATTGGGCTGATTCCCTGGAGAAGGGCATGGCGACCCACTCCAGTATTCTTGCCTGGAGAATTCCATGGACAGAGCAGCCTGAGAGGCTAGGGTCCATTGAGTCGCAGAGTCAGACACGGCTTAGGGCCTAAACAACTACAACAAAATAGTCGATTTACAATGTTGTGGTAGTTTCAGGTAGACAGCACAGAGATTTATTTATATATGTAATTTTTTTTCTTTTTTCAGATTCTTTTTTCTTATAGGTTATTACAAAATACTGAGTATAGTTTCCCATGCTATAAGTGGATACACACTACTGTTTTATTTATAGTAGTGTGTATCTGTTAATTCCAACCTCCTACTTTAGTTCTGCTCATTTTAAATGCTAAATTTGTGTAAATCTAGTTCTTTGTAGAATTATTTAGTGGTTATAGTGCTTAAATTTTATATCCAGTTAGTTCTTAAAGTTAAATGACTGAGCCCATCAGATATCTGTACCACATCTTCTTTATTCATTCATCTGTCAGATGGCCATCTACCTTGCTTCTATGACCTGGCTATTGTGATACAGCCAATTTACTTTGTTGTACAACAGAAACTAATTCAACACTGTAAGCAATTATAATCCAATAAAAGAAAGACTGAGCCCAGAGGGTTTTTGGTGGGGAGTGAGTTAAGAGGAGGGTCCTCCTGCCTGGGGTGAGAATGTGAGGCCATCTGGCTTCCACAGCCACAGTGACTGCTGGAAGGTAGGCGCTGATCTCAGAGGCTGGTGCTTTCCCCCCCCTTCTGGTGGCCCAGAGACTTGATAGGGCTCCAGTGGGATATGGGAGTTTTTACTGTGATGTTCATCTCTAACTGTTGGTCCCTGGTCAGATTCTGTGCGAGACTCTGGGTCCTCATGAGTGAGAAGTCATTACTTCTGGTCATCTGACCTCCACCAGCTGAATAAAGGAAATGAATTCCAGTAGGAGACAGAATTTTGAAGTCAATAGATTATGTCTTGGAGGCCCTATGTCACCTTTCTTCACCTTCACTCCTTTTGTGTTTCCCTCACTTCTTGGACCCCAAGTGCTTGCTGTAATGGTGCTTCCTTTCCAGCTCCTTCTCTTTAATTTTGCTCTCAGGAAAGATTTGATAAGCTTAACACTAAAAATATTAATATTCATTACACTTAACATGTGACCCTCTAAGTGGGCATTTATATTTAACAATAATTACTTTAGATTAAAAGGGTGAATCTCTAAATGCAGAACCCAAGGCAATAGCCAGGTAGAGGGGGGGAGAAGTATTTGGGGAACTCCCTCCCCAAGGCAGCCTTGCATTGTGTTACTGATTTAGTGATGATTTAAAGAATTTTCTTTGACGTGGTGAAACGTTTTTGACTCAATTACATTATTTCCTACAACGTTGTTGTCATGGGGTTGACATGGGTTGGGGGAAGATGGGTTTGGACACGGTTCTGGAAGATGAGAGGGCAATGCTGAGTTTTGTACTTGTTCACTTTCTTGAGAGATCCCTGAGTGATAATCTTCTCTTGAACTCTGATGTGAAGTTGCTTTGGCAGAAGAAATCAGGCCTTGCATCTAGATTAATAATCAAATTAAAGGACAATGCTTGCAGCTGTGAGCAACTGAAAATTGATTCAGATTGCTTACATAATGAAAGTGAAAGTAAAAGTTGCTCGGTCGAATCCAACTTTTTGCAACTCCATGGACTGTATAGTCCATGGAATTTTCCAGGCCAGAATACTGGAGTGGGTAGGCTTTCCCTTCTCCAGGGGATCTTCCTAACCCAGGGGTCAAACCCAGGTCTCCTGTATCGCAGGAGGATTCTTTACCAGCTGAGCTACCATTTCCTACATTATAAATGATTGATTATGTTCTGTTGCAAGATGCCTAAAAGTATAGCTACATGTTTGGCTGATTTGTGAGCTCCTCAGTGTCATTGTGGACCTAGATTCCATCTCCGGGTTTCATTTTCAAGTTGTTGGTGACTGGAAAGCAACTCATACCTATATGAGTCTCAAGTATTCAAGATGACAATATCCAGAGGAAGAAGAGAGGTCGTGCCTTGCCTGCGTCTGTTTTTACGATGGAAGAAACTTTTCAGAAGCCCACCAGCTGATTTCTCTTTAAACTTTATTATCAATGGTTGGCTGACATCATCATTTCTAAATCCCAATGGCTAGAAAGGGATTTACCTGATTGGTTTAGATGCAACCAGCATGACCATTTGTAATGATCATTGCTAAAATAGTCTGAGTTGCTAGACCTTTCCTTCATGAAAAGGTGTGTTCCTTTAGCCAATGGTTGTTTTCCTCATAAAGATGGGCTAGCAAATGTAAGAAGTTTTGAGACATTTAAATATGAAATAGCTCTGCATGCCTGGGCTTTCCAGGTGGTTCAGTGGTAAAGAATGAGCCTGCTGATGCAGGAGACTCATGTTTGATCCCTGGGTCAGGAAGATCCCTTGGAGAAGGAAATGACAACCCATTCCTGTATGCTTGCCTGGGAAATCTCCTGGACAGAGGAACCTGGTAGGCTATAGTCCATGGAGTCACGAAAGAGTTGAATATAACTTAGCAACTAAACAACTGCAATGCATGCAAAGGCTGTCATGGAGAGGGTACTGCTGTGTTCCAACTCAGGAAGGAGGAAATGTAGAATTACCTATATTATCTGAACTCTCTGCGTCATGTCAAGTATCAGGGCTGGAGGGAACTAGCCGAGCCTTATTCATGATCACCGTGCAGGACAAGAATGACTTGTTCTGTTTGGGGTCCGTGTAACCTCATCTCTGCAGGCAGAAAGCTGGATGTGTTTTTCCAAAGAAGTTTTTTTTCCAGTTGCATATGGCTGTTCAAACAGAGATAAGGCCAGGGTGTGCTTGTTTGCAGCTTAAACTGCCTGCCTCATCCTGGCATGGCTCTGAGCTCTCTGTAGACTGTCTTGGGGCAAATGGCCTAAGGCCTTGGATGGGCATTTGATAGGATTGAGGGCCTATGGCTGCAGGGTGTCTGAATTGCCCAAGTGAGTGAGTTTATGAATGAAGGAGTAGTGTTTACATTCCCTACCTCAGTAGAGGCAAGACTGAAAGGAAATGGTGAAATCCATCATTTGAGTCAGCCTTGAGTGTATTCCCCCCATGTGGCTCACCACATGCCCTTCATGGCTCTTTCAAGTGAAGTACCACGTGACCTCATTTTTTCCCCAAATGGAAGTGTCTGGGTTACTTGTGAGGCACTTAGGAGGTGATGGCCCATTTATCTGGGGAGAATCTGAGGCCTTGAACCAAAATAAGAGATGCTTAGCTGTAACACAAGTTCCTTGAAGGCAGGGAACATGACTGTTTCTTCTCTGCTCCCAAACTGATGCTGAAATTGGAGCTCTAGTGCTTTGGCCACCTGATGTGAAGAGCTGGCCCTTTGGAAAAGACCCTGATGCTGGGAAAGATTGAGGGCAAGAGGAGAAGGGGTGACAGGATGAGATGGTTGAATGGCATCATTGACACAAGGGACATGAGTTGGAGCAAACTCCTCAGTAGTGAGGAGTGAAGGACAGGGAAGCCTGGCATGCCACAGTCCATAGGGTCACAAAGATTTGGACGTGACTTAATGACTGAACAACAGCAACAACGAAGTTCACAGTGCTCAAAGATTTGTAGTACTTGTTTAATGCATGGTTACGTAGAGGGAGGCAGTCTTGGAGAAGCTCGATGGCCTTGGTCTCTTCTGTTAATGTATGTTTTTAAAACTCTGGATGCTTGTGAAAGCCTCTGCAAGTCTGAAAACTTAATATGAAAGTGAGTTGGGTAGTTTGATGTCAGTGACTTTTCTTGTTTAGTTTTGAGAATAAGATGGGGGGGCGGTGATTCTGTAACAGCCCCAGTTTCCACTGGAGTTGAAGGCAGCGTTGTGGAAAGGGTGGGCCTTGGAGCCAGGCAGACTTGGAACCCAGGGCCACTGTGTCTGGTGACCTGGGGCAAGTTCCCTCTCCTCTTTGGGGCTCAATTTCTTCCTATGTATCTGCCAGGCCCATAGTGGGCACACTTTTTCACCCTCTTCCCAGCGTCAAATGTCTTCTTTCTGGGGAGGAGGTGTTCCCATCGCAGGAGTCTGACATCATTCAGGAAGCTCAGGGACCTGTAATTAATCCCTCTCACGCATTTTCATTTCCTCTCCTCCTCAGTTTCTGCCTTCTGCTGTAAACACAGGTCTCTGCGTTGAACACATGTTTGCCAGATGCTGTTGCCCTCCTTCCTCTGCTCAGTGTTTCTCTGTCGTTTACTTCCAGGTTTTCTCAGAGAATGGCTGCGGCCTCCACTTCCTCACTTTTTACTTCAGCCTCCTGTGTGTTCTGGTGCCTACTGCTGCCTCAGGGGTCTCCAACTTCTCTCCGACCGCTCGATCCATTAATCTTCTCTCCATCCCTACCTGCAAGGCCTCATGGAGACATTTGGCGATATTGTCTGACCACATGGTCATCTTGTAACTCATTTTTGCTTTGGCTTTGGTGACACCTGGAACGCTTCGTGTTTCCTCCTTTGCCGGCTGCCTAACCATCTGTTAAATGTGAGCGTTTGGTACTTGATCTTTTGTGCTCTCTTGGGCTCCTCTATCAGCTTCAATACAGCTGGTTCTCAGATCTTTACATCTGTTAGTTGTCAGTGGATGGAAACTGGGAGATCTTTGGAATATGACCCAAGATTCTTCTGGGCCATCATGAGCTGTCGAGCAGCTCTGGCTGGATGACTTTTGAATCTTCCTGTTGCAGTACCTTGAGAAGAGCTGGGGACACTTTGATCCCCCTGATCATTGCACCCCTGTGATCTTAGGGGATGTTTAGTGACCCAGCTCTACTGCAGAGTAAACCCATGAGATGATCACAAATCACCGCTGGGACCCAGCTGTTTCTCAAGTCAGTGTCACCCATCTGGTGCAGGCTGGGATGGACTTGTGCTTATTCTTCAGCTTGGGAAACCCTTTGTGGTGTTCCACAGTGGTATGTCTAATTTTTTTCTGGAACTAAGTGGAAGGTCCATGAGAAAGTCAGACATCACCTCTTAGATCGTGCGCCATTGATTCCTTGGGTGTATGTAAATGCTGTCAAGCCCAGTTGCAGTTGCCCCGTGTTGAATTGCCTGCCTTTGATTTGCTCTGTTCTTGTGTCATTTATTTATCTAAACTTTATTGACATTATTGAAGAGCTTTTAAAGAGTTGAGATGGGTTACTCTGAGCTACTCAAATGTCTATGCCTCCTCCTTCTTAGAAGTATCTTGGAAGAGAGTTTTTCTTTGGTAAAACACACTATAGTACAAGTTACTTCACATCCTCCTCCTTGGGTTGTGCTGCTTTGAAATGCAGCGTTTGTATTACGATCCCAGAGGTTCCTTTTAACTCCACTGTTCTGTGCTGAGTATCATGCTCCCACTCTTGATCTTTAAAAAAGAGTGATTTAAAACAGCAACAACAAAGTTCAGTTGATTGCTTCTTTCGTTTGGGTAACTCGGTGGATATAGTTTTGCATTTCATAGCCTCTTGTCTTCTAACTTAAAAACCTTGCCTCAGTAAAATCCAGACAAAATAAAGAATGGAAAAACAGAGAGGCACAGAGGTAGGAACATTTTTTTTTTTTAACATCAGAAACACACACACACATAAAACCCTCTTCAGACTTCTTGGCAAGTAAGAGGAGTCGGGAAAAAAAAACCTACAAACAGTTTTCTAGTCGTCTGAGTGGAAAATCTTGTTTTTCTTTTTTTTAAATAACATTTCATATCTTGGAAATGTCTGAATAGTTTTTGTTTAAAGGGAAATTCCTTTTGGCTGAGAAAGAGCCTGCAGGATTCAAACTGATAGGGCTATGTTTTTAGAAAACTTGAAGGAAACAAGGATTCGTGATGAAAATGCTTTTTCACCGGCCAATTGTGATAAACAGAAATTTAAATCCAAGGTTACCAGTCATAGCATTTGAACGGTTCAGCCATTAACTCCTTCCTTCCCCTTTCTTCCTGTCTGTACATCCTGGGGAAACATCTCTCATTGCTGGTCCTTCCTAAAGGAACTTAGTGATTAGTGAACTGCTTTTCTAAACCTATGTGTTCTAGGCAAGAGGGTATGTATTCTTGTCCTCATGGTTCTCCCAGCCAAATGGAAAGGAAGATATGCAAATAAGTAATTAAATCACAAGTCATTAAATACCTGGTGTATGCTTTAAAGCCATATTCAAAGTCTTTCTTGAGCACACAGGTGGAGTAACGGATCTAAAGGAGATGAAGAGTTGGAGAGCCTCTCATGAAAAAGATGATATTTGCATTGGGTCCTGAAGTATAAACAGGAGTTCTCTGGGCCATAGGAATAGTAGGTACAGAGTAGGACTGTATAAAATGTCATAGTTGATTCTGTGAATTCCAAGTCTTTTTTTTATCATTTCAGGTAGGGTGTTCTGTGGGGAGTGTTGGGAGATAACGATAAGATCGTACAAAGTTTGCCTGCTTTGTTAACCCATTTGGATATTCTTTTGTGGGCTGCAGGGTGGGAAGCTCTTAAGACTTCTAACTGAAAAAGGGGAAGAAATGTGTTTTCGCATGGAAACCCTAGTGGTTATAAAGGATGGGTTGGAGGGGAGAATTTGTGGCAGCAAGATGATCTGCTGGCTGGTTGTGTCCTTCATGAAAGTAGGACAGGACACAAGAGGGCCTTGAACTTGTCCATACAGAGGAGCGTACGGATGCAAGAGAAGGTTAGGAGCTGGATGTAGAGACTTGGTGGCAGTGGGCCATGAAGGGATATGGGAGACGTCCTTTTAGCTTTTTGTTTGTTGGGCTGCACATCATTCAGGAGCTTAATTCCCCCACCACGGATTGAATTCGTGTCCCCAGCAGTAGAAGCTCAGAGTCTCAACCACTGAACCGCCAGGGAAGTCCCAGCGTCCTGTTTTCTGATGTAGCAGACAGAGTTGATGGTGCTGCTCTTGGTGGAGAAAGGAGGAGTTTGGTGGGGAAGAAAAGGAGTTGAGTTGTGGACATGGTGATATGATGTGTTCATGGAACATTTGGGAGAGATATCTAACGGCGTTTGGAAACATGGGTCTGGAGTTCTGGAGAAGGGTCTGGTGATGCAGAGTTGAGTGTTATGAGCCTCACGGGGGAGAAGTGAAGCCAGTAGTCCAGGGAGATCAGGGAGAGAGTGAGGAGTAGGAGAGCTGGGCTGAGAATGCAGCCCTGGGGACCTGGGGAGGGTTAGCAGAAGAGAAATCTGCAGATGGAACGCAGAAGGAATCAGCAGAAAAAGTGGAGAAAATCCAGGAAAATCCCATCACAGGGTCCAAAAGAGGGGAGGGTGGCTCCAGAGTGGTCAAGATAAAGAAGGACTGTGTGCTCTTCAGCGGCCCGCCAAGCCCCGGACCACTGTGTGGTGTCAGTTCAGGGTGGGACTGTGTCCGGAGTCGCCAAGGCCCCAGGGGTCTATACCTGTGGGCGGCTCTGTGGCTTTGTGCCGATGGAGTGGAGGCCTTGCTGCCAGCCGAGAGCAGAAACTGCAGAAGGGCGGGCGCTGGGAGTAAATATGCGTGGTGGATAATCTATACAACAGTGCCTCTTTCTTTCCTTTTGTTTTTGTAAATTTCATCCTCAAAATTAGCCTTGGAGACTGTCCTGGTGCCTGTGCAGTATTATGAAAGTCCTCTCTTCATTCCCTTCTGACTGAATCCCTGTATTCCTGACATTGTTCTCATCCTTGAGGAGGAGTTCATGCTGGCGTCCCTTTGTGCACCTGTCATTTACGGGTCTCAGGCTTTGGGGCGTGTAGAAGGAGGGTTCTCTGGACTCATGATATCTGTATAAGAGGGTTAACAACTGCAACATTAGTTGCTCAGTTGTATCCAACTCATGGGCTTCCCTGGTGGCTCAGCTGGTAAAGAATCCACCTGCATTGCAGGAGACCTGGGTTCGATTCCTGGGTTTGGAAGATCCCCTGGAGAATGGAAAGGCTACCCATTCCAGTATACTGGCCTAGAGAACAGTCCATGGGATCACAAAGAGTTGGACACAACTGAGCGGCTTTCATTTCACTTCATCCAACTCTTTGCAATCCCATGGACCGTAGCCCGCTAGTCTCCCCAGTCCATGGAATTTCCCAGGCAAGAATGCTGGAGTGTGTTGCCATTCCCTTCTCCAGGGTATCTTCCCCACCCAGGGGTCGAACGCAGGCCTCCTGCATTGCAGGCAGATTCTTTACCGTCTGAGCCAGCAGGGACTCAGAGAGTTGAAATTTATCAAACGCCTGTAAAGTTTGAACATTTTCCTTTCTATATTTCTGCTGACTCTTCCAAATGAGAAAGTATCACGTGGACACAGTAGTTGCCAAAGACGAGTTTGATCACAGAGACATCAACACTATTCACATGGTAGAAAAATACAAAAAAAGCCAAATTGGCCCCATTTTTAATGACATAGTAACAGGGGGAAGGTGAGGACAAGTGGTTTTTGTAATAAATATATGAACCCAAAGGCTTTCCAGTGAGAGGGACATTAAAATAAATGATGCCGCTTCAAAGAAAACATGCAGCTCCAAGCAGTGCCTGTTCCTACAAGGGGAACTCTGGGTGGGGGACATCTTCCAGTCCTCCCCATGCCCCCTGCATGCTGTGGCTCAATGCTGTCTTTACTCTCTGCTGCCCTATGTCCAGGATGTCATTTTCAAGGCTCTCAAACCTCCCCAGGAGGTGTAGAACAGGAATGGGAGGAGGACTCTGCCTCCAGGACTGAATTTGGCCCAAGAAAGAAGAGAGTAGAGAAAAAAGAGAATTCTGCATCCTGACTGCACAGGGAAGAAGCAGCGGGGTTCAAGTTAAAAAAAAATAGGCAACTTTTTTAGAACAGCTTTAGGTTCACAGACTTCCCTGGTGGTCGAGGGGTTGAGAATTGCCTTGCAGTGCAGGGGACACAAGTTCAGTGCCTGGTCGAGGAACTAAGATCCCACATGCTGTGGGGCCACTAAGGCCATGTACCGCAATTAGAGAGCCTGGGTGTTGCAACTAAGACCCCCTGCAGCCAGATAAATAGATAAGTAAATCATAAAAATAAAAAGTTTTATGGGTTTCCCCAGTGGCTCAGATGGTAAAGAGTCTGCCTGCAGTGCGGGAGCCAGGGTTCAATCCCTGGGCTGGGACCATCCCCTGGAGGAGGGTATGGCAACCCACTCCAGTATTCTTCCCTGGAGAATCCCATGGACAAAGGAGCCTGGTGGGCTACAGTCCATGGAGTCGCAAAGAGTTGGACATGACTGAATGACTAACCCACTTTAGGTTCACAGCAAAATTCAGCAGAAAGTACCGTTTCCATACACTCCCTGACCTCCGCACACCACACACAACCTACCCCAGCATCAACATCCCGCCATTACACACTTTGGGAATGTGGATTCATAAACCAGAGTTACCTGTGACAGCTTTTGATTTTAACTTTGTTTTTTAAAATTAGTCGCGGACAAGCTTCCTTTTGTAATCCCAACAAGAAGCCAGGTTGGTCCAAACAGCCTCAAACCTGTATTTGTGAGAGTGTGTGTAGGCTGTTTTTTGTTTCCTTTGAATAAAAATTTATTTTAAACAATTTAGGAGAGGATGTAAAGATTTCGGTTGTTGTTGTTCAGACACTCAGCCATGTCTTTGTGACCCCATGAACTGCAGCATGCCAATCTTCCCTGTCCTTCACTATCTCCTGGAGTTTCCTCAAACTCATGTCCGTTGAGTCAGTGAGACTACAATTAAAAACTTAAAATATGGTGTATTTCCCTCCTCAACCTCTGCCCCCTTCCATTTACAGGTGGCTTAGGAGCTGGGCATTGGAAAGGAGGGTGGGACTGAGTGGGAGAAATACTACAATTTTTTGTAACCATAGAACCCGAAGGCAATCTTTGTAGCTGTGACTTTTAACTTCCTACAACCATGAGGTTGTGTTCATTTCTCAGGCATTACCAGGAGTTGTTCTTCTGGTTCTGCTCTAGATTTTCAAGTTTTCTTCCAGGGCTTCCTTGCAGCCCATGACCTACATTTTGGAGCAGCTGGAAGGCCTAAGATTGTGGGCTGAGGAGGCGGAGGAGGTCAAGCCCAAATCCAGATGGAAACCAGCTTGACCCCCTGGGGTTCCAGGGCATCATGTTCTAACTGAAGGAGCCAGTGACCCTGGCAGTCTTAATGTACACATACATTTTGGTCGCATTTTCCTGTTTGATGAGAAAGAAAGGCAGAGAAGGAGAAGTAAAAAAAAAACTATTTGGTGTTTCAGCTGTGTTTACACCTTAGGAACATGAGGTGGGTTTTAAATCAAAAGGAACCCAGTGTTTCCTTTCGACTTATAGGAGAAAACTGAAATTAAGCTCGGCCCAGCTGAGAGGTGGATGGTTGAGCAGATTGAATATGATGAATTTTCATCTTTCTTATTCCTGCTCTTCCTGTTTCTGTTGTGGATTCTGAATGTCCTGTTACCTGCTGATTGCTCAACCACTGGGGCAGAGGGCTGGTAGGAAAAAAACAGGGATTTTGTAGTCAGCACTGACTTCACAGTCCTCATCACCACCGACCAAATTATTTATTCAGTGCTTCCCAGTGCTGTCAACTTGGCACCAGGAGAAAATGATGTTATCCGCCCGGGTCCCTGAAGTAATGGAGGAGGCCCATCACAGCCCAGGGGCTCTGTGAGCTCCAGCCCCCGCTCAGAGCAGTCCATAGACGCACTCTTGAGAAGCTACCAGAACACTGGTAAACATATCATAGGGATCCAGTGAATTATTTGCTGAGTGGATGAATGAATGATTCTGGCCTTATGATCTGGCACTGCCTACCCTGGGTATCTTTCTGAGGCTGTTTCGCAAGGCCATGATAGAGGATGAGTGGTATGATGTAAATGAAGTGTCTGTCTCCAAGTACATGGCCTCTGCTTAGGAGGTAATAGGTTCCTGTCCTCCCTTTTTCTTTTTTAAATTAAAAAAAAATTATAAAAAATTTTCTTTGGCCTCACCATGCAGCGTGTGGGATCTTAGTTCCCTGATCAGGGATCAAACCTGTGCCCCGTGAACTGGAAGCATGGAGTCTTCACTGCTGGGCCACCAGGGAAATCATATTTTTCTCCTCTGGTAATTTCAGGGAGGCATAGGAAGGAAACACTTGCTCAATTCTAATCAAAAGGAACAAAATTAGTAAATAGAATAAAGCCTCTCTAATGTGACCTATTTATTTTGTTTATTTTCTCTAGTTTTATTGGGATATAATTGACATAAAACTTAGGAATTTCAGATATACAACATAATATACATATATATATGTATTGCAAAACGATTACCAAAATAAATTTGGTTAAATCATCTCACAGAGTTACAATTCTTTTTTCCTTGTGATGAGAACTTGTATGATCTACTCTCTCAGAAACTTTCAAATACCTAAGACATTATTGTTAAATAGAGTCACCATGCTGTAAATTATATCCCTAGGATTTATGTATCTTTTAACTAGAAGTTGGTACCTTTTGACCACCTTTACCATAATGTGGCCTAATTGTGATGACTTTTAGGTGTGGGGAGTGGGGGAGAACTCTAAAAGTTTAAAGGAAAAGACCCTAAAAGCTTTTTCAGTTCCTATATGAATCTTTTTAGGCTCAAGGCCTGGTTTTGATTTGCATGACTGGGTTCACACTTTGGTTTTTCAGGCACCTGCTTCTGCAGAACTGAAATTCTGTGTAGGTTTTGAGGAGGTGGGTTGGCGGCAGGTGTTAACATTCTTCAAGTCACAAGAGGGAGGGCATGCAGGGGCTGGTCCATTCGCTATTCCTGCCTTCACCTGAAACAGCCATCTGTGACTGAGATTGCTTATACTGCTTTTAAAAAAAAAATATAAAGAGCATTTCTGGGGCTGATTGTGATAAAGTTGGGAATTCATTTAGTAGGAAGAGAGAGGGAAAGAACGGTAAGTATGGTGTGGGATAGCAGTAAGGCTGTCCACTGTGACACTGTCTGGCCTCTGGGCCTCCCAGCCGAGCCACTGTGAGTTCTGTTGGTAAGCTGCAGCAAAAGGTGTTTAAGCCACAGTCTCTCCTTCTGACCCATGACCTGAACTGACCTTCCAGAGGATTTAGTGTAAGTAGTTTAGCGAGGGAACTTCCTCTGACTCTGCTTTTTTGGGAAGCAGAATTCAAAGTTGGTTTTCTCTGACTACTTCTTTTTAAAAAGTGTTTATTGGAGTATAGTTGATTTACAATGTTGTGTTAGTTTCAGGTATACAGTAAAGTGAATCAGTTATACACATACATGGACTCATTCCTTTTTAGATTCTTCTCCCATATAGATCATTACAAGGTATTGTAAAGAGTTCTCTATACTGCACAGTAGGTCCTTATTAGTTATCTGACTGCCCTTTATGTGGACCAACTAGCATTCAGTCTATCAGAAGGTCCATAGAGTTTCTGGCATGTGACTGGATTCACATCCATAATGCCTTGTTATTTTGGGGGGGGGGGTTCAGTAGAACTTCGAGAGGGAGCTGTTAGAAAACCTGTGTCCAAATCTTCATCCCCTCTGGAAGGTATAATTTTTATTTAACAAACGCACACAAAACCCATGGCTAATGATGGAGTGAACACCGCAGAGAGCAAAACCCTTAGCTGTAGAGGCTGACAAGTGTGAATGAGCTACCTGATGGTTCTTCTCTATAGGGCTGCTTTATTGCAAAACAGCTGGCAGTTTGGGAGACTGGTTAGCCCTTCACTGGTTTTTCATGAAATGCAGGTGATTTTCATGGAGAAGTTTGTTCTTTGGTATTTGCCAACCAAAAGAAAAATATCCTGGTAGGTAGATTTTTTTTTTCCTGTTGCCCTTTTGAGAAACTATTGCCTAAGCCAAATTTAGAAAAAATAAAACAAAACCAGGAACACAGGTTTCAAGATTGCAAGTATATATGTCACTTGGCTTCAAAATGTAGTCATTGAAATGTGTCAGGGGGACCTTCTTATCTTATGAACCAAGAAGTCTTTTATTGTTGTTTGTTTGTGGCTGTTCTGGGTGTTCGGGGCTGCCTGTGGGCTTTCTCCGGTTGTGATGTGCAGGCTTCTCACTGCGGTGGCTTCTCTTGTTGTGGAGTGTCGGCTCTAGAGCCTTCAGGCTTCAGTCGTCATGGTGCACGGGCTTAGTTGCTCTGAGGCATGTGGAATCTTCCCGGACCAGGGATGGAATCTGTGTCCCCTACATTGGGGATTCTTAAGCACTGGACCACCAGGGGAGTCCCCAAGAAGTCTTGATGGAGGCCTTTTAGGATTGGTGTAGTGGTTGAACAGTGTCAGTGGGGCCTAGGATTGTCCTATCTTTTCATTCTGCCATCTTTTCATTCTACATTGCCTCCTGACTGCAAAATGATTACTTCATCTCCTGCATAACGTCAGCCTCCCTGGCAGAGAGAAAGTGAGACAGCAAAGCAGAAAAGGGTAACGCTTGTATTAGAAAAGCCAAGGCTGGCTGCACTTCCCTGGTGGTCTAGTGGTTAAGGCTTTGAGTTGCCAGTGCAGTGGGTGAGGGTTCGATCCCTGGTCAGGGAACTACGACCGCACATGCTGTGTGGCTCCACCAAAAGATAAATATGAGAAAAGAAAAGCCAAGGCTTGCTCTGAGGTCCCCAGCAGAATTCCTGTTAGGTTTCACCGGCCACCCCTCATTGAAGAGAAGCCAGGAAGGTGCTTTAGCTGGACACCTTATTACCCTGAACAAGATTAGCATGTCCTCCTGTGAGGAGGGAGGGCAGGATGGATACTGAGGGGTTAAGCAGGAGTGTCTGCTGTACCACAAAAGAACATTTTCCCAGACTTATAGGATCCTAGGTCTGGTGGGGCGTTTGGGATGGCCGAGGACAACCCTTCTTGCCAAGATAAGGGTTCATTTTCTTCTGTAATACTTTGGCTGCATGTGTGCCAAACCCTCAGTTGGATTTTGGGCACTCCTGGGCTGAGCTTCGCATCCCCAGATGTGTAAACTGTGCCCAGAATGTGAGTGTCTGCGAAGTCTCTTTCACGGGAGAGGAGAGGGGCAGGGACAGGGTAGTGTGTGTATGGGAATCCAAAATTCTGATTATACCTTCTCAGGAAAAGC
Source organism: Odocoileus virginianus (assembly GCF_023699985.2). NCBI lineage: Eukaryota > Metazoa > Chordata > Mammalia > Artiodactyla > Cervidae > Odocoileus > Odocoileus virginianus. The sequence goes on from NC_069674.1 coordinate 16,719,559, forward strand.
AGCCAGCCAACAATAATTACTGGGCCGCCTCTGAGTGAGGAACCTGGGATCCGGCTTCCTGGAACGCTCGCTCAAGCCATGGAAGACTCAGCTCTGCCCTAGGGGAGCAAGGCCTAGCAGGGTTCTCAGTTCAACGGCACATGTGTGATGAGTGCTGATGGTGGGGAGTGGTCTTGGCAGACCAAGGAGCCGGCCCAGGAAGACAGCCTGGAGGAGCTGGCTTTGAGCAGGGCTTTGTAAAGATCTGTTATTTGGTGGAGAGCGATGGTATGTAAAAACACTGATTTGAGGGTAAACAGCTTTGCCAGGTTGGAGCCATTTAATAACACCAGCCTGTGTAGCCTGGTGTGTTTCCTTTAGAAGAGCAGCCTTGAGTCAACAGAGTTTATGGTGTGTGCAGAGAGGGTGTTATGTTAGGCAGATTTACTAGAACATGTTAGAAAGACCACTAGCTCCATGCTGGCTTTCCCTGTGCATTTTCAATTTCAGTCTTCCCATTTCCCAAGGACTGCCTGGCAGCCCTGACATTTCATTTCTGTCCTTGCTTCTCATTGCTTGATTATTCCTTCTTTCCAGGGTGCAGCCAGGCTCCACAGCGCTGAATCTGTGGGCCCAATAGTGCGCTGGAGGGCATCCCGATTGGAGTCTCAGCCTCATCACCTCATCTCACCCTAATTACCTCTCAAAGGCCCTGTTTCCAAAAACCATCACACTGGGACTGGGGGCATCACCGTGTGAGTTTTGGGGTGTCCACAGCACTGGGGGTCCACTGGAGTGTCACGAGGCTCCTACCTGACAAGTAGGGGGGACCAGGGCAGTGTGTTTCCTGTTGGAAGAAACCTGTAAGAGTTGAAAACCTGTAGAGTGGCAGTTCTTTTCAGCTGAGATCATGGACTCAAGTGGGTCTGAGAACCTCCTGGAATGCTCTTCAGGGTATTGTAGGTGTAGTACGTGATGTACATTTTTCATCACATTTTTAAAAGAAATTCATGACCCAAAATGTTAAGAGCTACCGTCCTGGAGATTATGTTTCTAAAGTGAAGGCTGAGAGGAGTCAGGTCTGTGCACAGCCGGTGTCCACTGTCAGCATCCCGAGTGCACGGATGAGGACCTCTACCAACGCCACACCCCTGCCCCATGCTGCCCACCCCACCACCCCAGCATTCCAGAGAAGTCCTGCCTGCTCCTGCTGTGCACTAATTAGACGCTGGCTGCTGACAGGGAGCTCTTCTCCCAGAAGCTGCATTGTTTGTACCCTAAACCCTTTGTTTTTATTTGGGGGGGGGGTGGGGAGAAAAGCCTTTTGATTTTTTTTTTTTGGAGCATGTGTAAAAAATGAATGGCTTGCATCATAAGCCCCCCAAAAAATCTTGTTTATTATAAAGATATTTCATGGTATTCTCAAGATTCTGACTCAAAGTAGACAAAAGTTGAAGCAGTCTTTTCTGATCATAAGGGAAAGCCCATGTATTCATTCATCATAGCCAGTGCTAAACCCTACATTGCTCTTAATTTTTTCTCCTTCCCTTCTTCCTGATCCTCCCAGGAAGGATTTCTTCTCTACATGTAGGAATTCTTCTCTACATCCATTTTGAGTTTTATTTGACTTCTTATTATATATTTGTTTCAAGCCATTTGAATCATTTTGGAAACATGGTAAACATTAATACATTTAAAAAGCACAGACCTGCCTAGAATCTGACTGGCTCACTCCTGACCTGGGCACAGTCCCTGAAGGATGCTGGTGGCATTGACCTGGGTCCTATTCCCCATCCCAGCTTCCTTCTTCTCATCTCCTTCTTGTCCTTCTTTTTCTCCTTCTGTGTCCTTTGCTTTCCTGGGTCTTTCCTTTCTTCTCTGATTGTGCCCTAACTCTGCCACTGTTTCCAGAGCTTTGTTTAGGCCTGATGGTTTGAGGACCCGCAACTCAGGGTTTGGAATCTGTTATTTGATTCTCCTGCTTCATTGCCAGAACCTGTGGTCCCAGCTGATGGTGGCATTCAGGAGGTTGTCACATTAGTGGTGTGCATTGTTAAAGGTAGACTGGAAATTGCAGTATTGACTTTCCAAAATATTCAGGAGCTAAAGACCCAGAAGGCGCATTGTGGAGTAACTGGACCGAGATATAAATAAAGAGCAGAAGTGGTGAAGGAGGGAGCTGGTTGTTCTTAGAGGTCACTGAGGAGTTTTACTGGTTGACAGTGGAAAACTTCTTTCCTATTTTGCTTTTCTTGTTATTCCCCCCGCCCCCACCTTCAGTTGGGACACTGGGGACCTCTAGGTCTAACAATTCTGTCACCTACATTGAGCAAGCCTGGTTCCCTGGTTTTGGAAATCTGGATCTAGGTTTGCTAGTTACTGGTGTCCGTAATGCTTGGCCCTGGGCATCAGCAACCCTTCCCACTCCTTTCTCCAGATGTGTTCCTGCAGACCTAGAGGTGTGGCTCACCAGTCTAGGTTCTTATGGGGCCTCTGGCCACCTCCTTGGTTGGCCTCACTCCCCAAAGTGTTTTAAACCTGATGAACCCCTTGGAATCATGAGGTTCCTGATGTGACCACCTCCATTGCCTGTAGCAATGGTTCTTGGTCTTCACTACACAGCACGATTACCTGGGAGCTTAGAAAATATCAACCCCTGGGTCCCAGCCTACGTGATTCTGATCTCCTTGGTTTGGGGATGAGGCCTGGGCAGTAAGATTTTTTTTTAGCAGCTTCCCTGGTGATTCCAAAATGAAACCAAGGTCGGGAACTGTTGACTGGGGGCCTTGCTACTTGACACTTGGTCCATGGACTGGCAGTATCAGCATCTCCTGGGAGATTGTCCCTGATGCAGGATCTACTCCAGACTTTCCAAGTGATAATCTGAAGATCCACAGCTCCTGGCTGATTCCTGTGCACGTTCGAGTGTAAGAACTACGGGCTAGAACGTCCTCCTACCCTACCTTGGAGGGGTATGCTCCCCACCCAGAACACCACAGCAAGTGCTGGTGCCAGATCTGGTTAGAAGGACCCCAAGACACTGGCTTTCCCTCCATGTACCTTTCTTGGGGGTCGGTTCTGTATCTGAGTTAGATTCCCTCCCATTCCTGACCAATCCCTTTTCTACCTGTCCTCTTGGAAGTCCCAGCATATTTCAACAACAGGGATGCAAGGGTCTGGTGTGAAATTGGAGGCCAGTGGAATTGGTTGCAGTCTGTGCTTTGGGAAGCCTTGGCGTGATGGCCTGACCTTGTGGTGGTTTGCTTGGTCAGCCCAGCAGTTTGCCTTGTCCTGACCCTGGGGGTTGGAAGTAGGGAAATAAGACTAAAAACAGAAGTTTCATGAAAGACCAAAAGAGAAAACAAAAACATGCTAGAGCTGGGATGGTTAAAACAGAAATGACAGGTGCACAGCGGAGATATGACTCTTCCCCGCCCTTGCCTGCAGCAGACATCGCCAGCTCCTTTACCTTCTGAGCTCACATGAGACCGACCCTAGTTTCCCTGCCTATAGGGCACTCCACGCAGGCAGTGCCAATTCCTCAGGTTTTGCCCTTAAGATACAACTACTGTGAATTTTCTTTTTCCCGGAGCAGCAGCATTTACTACTCCGGAGGTGATTCTTGGGTTTCTGAGCACAACTTTCGAGTTCTCACATTTCACCCGAGATGCTGTCAGCATCTTTGGCTTCAATTTGCTGCTCTTGTATCTCTCAGCCCTCACAGGCAGTTGGTAGAATGAATGTCCACGTCTCTGAGATTGTTGTTCTTATCTCTGTCCCACAGGTCTTTCTGGAGCAGCCCTTGGCGCAGGGCTGCAATGGGCTGGGACTTAAGGAGGCACACACTTAATGAGCACCCAGCCTCCTGCCTCATTGCCTCACCCCTGCCCGGTTCCTTTCTTTCCTCATCACTCAGCGGGAATAGCAGTGGGTTGGGTCATTCTGCTTCCTGACCCCCAGCATCACTGCCTGACCAGGGTCCTCCTTATTTGTGGGTTTTTTTTTAATATTTATTTTTATTTGACTGTGCCAGGTCTTAGTTGTGGCACTCAGGCTCTTTGATCTTTGTTGCTGCATGTGAACTTTTAGTTGAAGCCTGAGGGATCTAGTTCTCTGACCAGGGATTGAACCCAACACCCACCCCACCCCCCCCCCCCCGCCCTCGAATTGGGAGCTCAGAGTCTTAATCATTAGACCACCAGGGTCCTCATTGTTTGAACACAGTGTGATTTGACTCACTAACCTTCATGTAGCATCAGTGCTGTCTATTCCCACCTTTCTGGACCACCTGCTTTTATGTTGATTTGAGCTCAGGAATCTGGCAAATAAAAGACTGAAGCTGATCAGGGAGATTGTAGGGGCTAGCCAGGACTGGAGAGACTAGGGGGCAGGGTGGCGGGTGGGTTTGAGACCTGTTGGGTGGAATCAGCAGCCCCTCAACTCTGTGGTACCAGATGGGAATGTGGGCCCGGTATTGACAGATGATTTGGTTTTTAAAGAAGCCAGAAATACAGATTTTTCTGTAAATCTCTTGCTTTCTAGAAGTTGCCCTATACCCCACCACCAAATTAAACCAAGCAACAAATGAGAAAACACAAAGTCGAGGTAAATCCTTATGGGCCATTCAGAGATAAATCTTGGACTCCCCTCTAATTCACGAAAATTGAGCAAAGGCTCTAATGTGTGTAAACTGAGCTGCCTTGGTGAGACTCACTGAGGCAGGACTGTCCAGGTTGCAGTTTATTTGTATTACATTAGAAAAGTTCTGTTTTTGTACCTATGGGAGATGCTTCTGAAATCAGAACCAGAAATGACATCAGGACATTTTATTTGCTTTCTCCTGCCTGCGTTTCAAGCTCATCTTTCCATTATTAAGTCTGTTTTAAGAGAGATTATTTATCTGACCTTGCTTTTGATTTTTCTTTAAAGTGTTTTCGGATTACAAAATGTGGCCAGAAACCAGGTCATTTATATTTTGGATTCATTAAGCTCAATAGTCTCTAATTTATCTTGGCCTACTTTGCTCCATTTATTAAGTGGAATGATAATGCCCACTGATTTCACAGAGTTGGCTTGAGGATTAAATGAGATTTTTATGTAGGATCATTTGAGAAAAGGTTGAGTCCTCCCTAATTGTAAAGTACCAAATTCTAATTAAAAGGCACTGCTGAACATGGTTTCTGCATTTCTTAAACAAAACAAAGTTTATCGGTGTTGTTATTAACACATTTAATCAACTTATCTATCTATCCATCCATCTATCTATTGTCTATTCTATAGCATGAAAGTAATATCCTGGCTTTTCTGATAACTGCTACTGATTATACGATTAGATGTCCAGTGGGTTACACCAAGATTCTTGCCATAGTCACTGTTATTCGTTTTCCTGAATTCCTGTAGGCATGATCTACACCCACTGTTTTACTTTGAAACAGTCATGTTGCAAAACCATTTCCTATGTATGCTCTGGGTCTCTGTGAGAACAAAACTGGGGATGCTGCTGCTACAAGAACTGCTGCCACCGGAGTCTTCTGCTCCTGGATCATCTGGACTGAAAAACCTAGCCAGGGTTTTTTGCTAATCCTCCATTCTCCCCTATTGCTAGATTTTGAGAATACCTACAACCTCATCTCCAAGCAGACTTCTACTGTACATTGGAAGCAGAGTGAGGGGGAGAAGGACGCTATCAAGGATGAAGGGAGGCAGGGGCCATGGACCAATGTGTCAGCTCAGGGAGCGTCTTTAGACCTGAATTTCCCCTACTGCAGCCTCGGTTCTAAAGAAATTACGGCAAGTCATTCCAACCCACCCCCACATCCTTTGCCCTTTGTGCTTGTCTATGGTTGGCTGTGTGTGTGGCGTGCACCCTCCCGTAGGCAGTGCTGAGGGTAGCAAAGCTTGTTGCATTCTTTTGCCCTTGCCGGCTGGCCTCTCCCACCCTCACCCAGGGCTCATGGGAAGCAGATATATGCTCTCACCAGTCTTTTTCCTACATGTTTGAATTACCTGGGGAGACTGGAAAAAAAAAATACTGGTATCTGAGCCCCATCCAAGATTAACTAAATCAAAATTTCTGGACATGGGGCATATGATTTTTTTTGAAAGGAAAAACTTTTCATTTTTTTTTTTTAAATGAATTTCGACTTGTAGAGAAGTAGAAAGTGCAGAAGTTAGTGTCAACAACTCATATGGCCATAGTATAATTATGGGAACTAGGAAATTAATATTGATAAAATATTGTTAACTCATGTGCAGATACTTATTCAGATTTCACCAGTGTTTCTACTGATGTATTTTTTTCTGGTCTAGGATCTGATTCAAACTTCCACATTGCATTTAGTAGTGATGTCTCTTTAGTTTCCTCCAATATGTGACCATGTTACATTCTTTCATGATACATCTCCTGACACTTTTGTGGATAACTGATAATTATTTTGTAGCACATTCTTCAATTTGGGCTTGTCTGATATTTTTTTTAGAATCAGTTTGAGGTTAGGAGCATAAGGCTTTTTAAAAATAGTTCCAGATCAGGTCTGTATTTATCCTGAAGATCTGTAATTTACTATATAACACATAAAAAAAAATAGAGTGATCAATGAATAGATTGGTGGGTAGGTTTGTGGTCAAGCAGGAACGATGGAATGTTAATGACAGCATCAAAGTGGTAAGCATACAGTATTCACTATAAAATTCTTTCAACTTAGCTCAGATTTACATTTTTCAAATTAGAATACTGGGGGGAAAGTTCCCTGCTTCTTCAGATGATGAATTTGGGGCTGATGCCCCACAAGGCTTGGTGGTGAAGATGAGTAGAAAGAAGCCGTGTCTGTCCGGTGGGAAAAGAATGTAGGGTCAGCAGGTCTTAGCCCATGCCTGGTGGCTGGGTGGCCACTGTATATTTAGAGAAGTGACCCCAGCAAGGCCCCAGAGAGACAGGAAGTGAGAGCACACTCCGGTCTGAAAAAATACCCATCTGAACCCTGAACTTGGTTAATTGGAATTCTGAGTGGCATTGATTCACATATGAGCACAGAGAAAATAGATGTTTTTGAAAGATGCTGACTCTTTTTAAAGAACATCTGGTTCTTAAGTTCAGGAGCAGAGTGTTGGAGCTGGAGAAACCATTGAGGGTCATCTGGTCAGCTTCCCACTCAATGTCTTTCCCAGCGGCCCTGCGCTGAATTGCATTTGATTTATGCAGCTGGATAGAATGAGTCTAAGGTCACTGTTCTGAGGATGAAATCACTTTTAATTCCAGCAAATGAATATAGTTTAAAACAGCTTTCCTAGGAGAAAAATAAAAGCTGTCTTGTGCAAAGCTTGCTCGCCTCTCTCTCTCCTGCTATTTTAAAATTGGGCGTCAAGGCAACAAGAAATGAAGAGTGCTTTAAGGAAAAGTGTGTTGTGTGATGCTTGTGTTTTACTTCTCACTGAGTCATGGGTCCCGGTCCTCCCTGAAACGGGCAGAATGAAGTCTCTCTCTAACTTCCCTGCTCCCCAAACTTCATTCTGCTTCGAAGGGCTACAGAAGCAAAGGTCCTTCTGTTCTGCCCGTGGGGCTGGGGAATAAGTGACAAAGGCCCTTTAAGAGAGAGAGAGGGCGAGAGCCCTGCAGATGTGAGGTTACAGTGAGTCAGCCAGGCCCCTGGGAGCCGCAGCCAGCTCAGTGCAGAGGCCTGAGTACGGGGCTCATTTGTGGGTTCTGGAAAAGAAATACCCTGCTGACTATGGATAGTGCTGAGCCGCCTTCCCCAGCCTCTTGGGCTCACAGAGAACTCAGACAGTCTGTTCTCCTGGACTTTTTGAAGCTTTTATAGATTTTACTCCAGTCTGGTCCTGTCTGTACAACTCCCAGCCTCTCTGAGCTTTATCTGTAACCTTTCTTTCAGTTTCTACACCTATGAAATGCAGAGAAATTTAGTTGGAGAAATGTTAGCCTGGAAGAGTCTCCAACCTCTTACAGAGTTTTTGTTATTGTTGTTCAGTAAACAAATGTCTGACTCTTTAAGACCCCATGGACTACAGCACGCCAGGCTTCCCTGTCCTTCACTATCTCCCGGAGTTTTCTCAAACTCATCCTTGATACCATTCAACCATCTCATCCTCTGTCACCCTCTTCTCCTCCTGCCCTCAATCTTTCCCAGCATCAGGGTTTTTTCCAATGAGTTGGCTCTTCGCATCAGGTGGCCAGAGTATTGGAACTTCAGCTTCAGCATCAGTCCTTCCAATGAATATTCAGATTTCCTTTAAGATTGACTGGTTTGATTTCCTTGCTGTCCAGGGGACTCTCAAGAGTTTTCTCCAGCACCACAAAAGCATCAATTCTTCGGCTCTCTGCCTTCTTTATGGTCTGGCTCTCATATCCATACCCGACTACTAGAAACTTACAGAGTTTACAGTAACTAATTTTTATAGTGTTTTATGTTTTAAAATCCATTCATAGATATTCTCGCCTTATAGTCACCCAACCTTCTCAAAGGGTTTGAGGGACTTCCCTGGTGGTCCAGTAGCAAAGACTCCATGATCCCAGTACAGGGCACCTAGGTTCCATCCCTGGTCAGGGAACTAGATCCCATAGGCTGCCACTAAGAGTTCAGATTATACAACTCAAGATGCCTCAACTAAAAATCCCACTTGCTGCAACAAAGATTGAAGATCCCTCATCCTGCAACTAAGACCCAGTGCAGCCAAATAAATACATAATTAAAAAATAAATAAATATAAGGGTTTGAGTACCTCAGGGCTCAATGCTGAAACATCATCTCTTCTCACTCTGTAACCGTTCCTTTGGCAACTTCTGTCTTGTCAATTACCATCTATATTATGATAGGACTGTCGTTTATATCTTTAGCCTGGATCTCTCTCTGAGACCTGATTATCCAGCTGCCAGCTGTCTCTCCACTGAGCTATCTCAGAGTTTCCTCCATGAAATGCATCAAAGACTGAACTGATACTTCTGTCTCCCAGGCTCCACTCCAAACCTGTCCTCTGTCACAGCACGTGGTACAGCCATTGGGACAGGCCAGGAACCCAGGAGCCATCCTTGATGTCTTCCTCCCCCTAAACCCTCAGATCCAATCTGTCACTCAGTCTTATGGACTTTCCTCCTAAACGTCTCAACTCCATCCACTTCTTTCCATCTCCCCAGCTGCCTTTTAAGACAATGAAGCCCCCATTTTTTATCAGGATTACTGCAGCAACCTATTTACAACTCTCCTCACATCTCTTTTGCTCTCTTGCCTTCCCATCATCCCTGAATTTGGAAGAAATCTTTACAAATTGCAAATCCAAATAGGTCACTGTCACTCCTTAAACCCCTCCATGACTTTATACTTCTGTTGTGATATAAACACAATCTCTAACAAGGCCTACAACTCCTCCTGTGGTTTGACTCCTGAAGAGCTCTGCCCTGGCAGTTTGCACTGCCCTTTTTAAGTTCTTTAAATATATTCCTTCCTGCCACAGGGGCTTTGCACTTGCTATTTCCTCTGTTTGAAACGCTCTTCCTCCCCTCCCCACTCTGCCCAATTAACTGCTACTTAGCCTTTGTCATTGTTTAGTCTCTAAGTCATATCCGACTCTTTGGGTTGAGCTCAAGCCTTCAACAAACTCTCCTTGCAATTAGAGATCTGGTTCCTGTCTTTCAGGGAAGTTATAACAATCTATCTTTCATATCCATTATTTTGATTGATTGACATCTTGTCTCTGAGTAGTGTAAGTTCCAGTTGAGTATGAATCTGTTTGCTTTTTACCACCATTCTACCCCAGTCTCTGTCACACAGAAATATTTGTTCAGTGAATGATTCCCAGTAGGGTAGGTAGGACAAGCCTAATTACTCATATTTTTTTTAACATAAGGAGTTTTTTTTTTTAAGGCAGACACTTGGCTTTATTTCTTTTCTAATCAGTTCCTTCTACCATCATTTCTTTTTCCCAACTGATACCAGCTTCATCCCAGTCATCAGTGATGAGCAATCATTGGTTTGAAAATGCTTCCCAGAACATCAGTGCCAACTCATAACATGTTTTGAGATTGCTGGAAATCTTGTGAAAACTTGCTTCATTCACTATTGGAGAATTTATCTGTGACTATGGATGGGAGAGTCATTAATTAGAAGCTCCATATGGATAATTGTTTAAGTTATGAAAAGTGGGTTTTTAAGAGGAGGGCTTTTCTTTTTATTCATACATTTCTTTCATTTCTTTTCTTCCTTCCTCTATCCCCCTCTTTCTTTCTTTCTTTGCAAATATTTGTTTATTTGGCTGTGCCAAGTCTTAGTTGCACCATGTGGGGTCTAGTTCCCTGACCAGGCATGGACTCTGGATCCCTTGCACTGGGAACATGAAGTCTTAGCTGCTGGACCACCAGGAAAGCCCCTTAAAAGGAGAGTTTTGAGACTGAATTGTGAATCTCTGGCTGACTGAGGCCTGTCTTGCCATTCTCACATTCTGCCTGCATCCAGGGTCTCAGATCCTTCCTATGAGCTCTCTGAGCACAGCAGCACATCTGGTACCAGTCAGGCCCTCAGCTACTGCCTTCCTGACTTTGGAACGTCTCCCATTATCTTTTGCTGCTGGGTCCCTCTGGAGACCATGGAGAGTAATTTACTCCATCTGTGCTTTCTTCTAGCTCCCAAGGCCCATGCCTATCTCCATCGTGTTCAGAGAGAAAAGGTGCCTGTGGACCACTGTCTAAGAAACTCTGTGTTTCTTGCTGTTGTACTACACTGACTTTAGTAAAAGCTTATCAACTTTGAGCACACGCCCACTGTGAGCTTATAGCTTCAGAGAACAGGTGGGACTTCTACCCCTTAGGACCTAGGTCTTCTACCTAAGAACATATAGGGAATAAGGCTCTTTATGACTGATTTTGTCATTAGTTGAGGGGTTTCAAGCCATTTCAGTCCTCCATACTAGCCTATTTCTTCCCAGTTTTAGTGTGTGTTCGCGTGTCTGTTTTCTCATGTATAAATATTTTTGCCCCTTGCATTGCAGTGTTTTGGGGGACAGTCCCCAAATCAAACAGGTGGATTCTGTTGCCAGGGTGTCCATATGGGAACTGGCTGGTGTGAAAATACTCGCTGTGTTGATTGATCCACAGTGTATTTATTAATGACTCTAATGGGTACCTGGTGTTTAGTTCCCTTAGGTGATTGTGGAATTCAAAATAAGAAATCTGCCCTTATTCTAGATTCATTGTTTTGTTTTTTCTTTTCAAGAAAAAGTGTTATTATTGTTCACTACAGAAAGAATATTACCCCATTGTAGAAGCTGAAAAATAAAAACTACATCTCTTAAAAATTCACTCTCCCCCAACTACTATTAACTTCTGTTGCATTAGCATTCAGAGATATTTTTCTATGAATATTTCTTTTATATACTACAGTTAAAGTTTTTCGTGAAACTTTTGTGTCATACTCTTTTATATTCAATGATAGACATTTAAAAATTTTAATACTTCCTATCTATTACTTTTTAATGCCAGTTTTTTTATTGTGTTTATATTTTATAGTTTCTTAACAAATATCCAAGTGTTTGAATTTTTTTCTCTTTAAAAGAGATTGGGGGACTTCCCTGGTGGTCCAGTGGTTAAGACTCCATGTTTCCACTGTGGGAGCATGGGTTTGATTCCTGTTCAGGGAACTATTAATAGAATCCCCGCATGCCACACGGTGTGGCCAAATAAATATATATATATATATGTTGGATTAATTTTTAAAATAATTTTAGAAAGGTTAAAAGAGACAGAATACGTGTTATAAACATCCTATGGCTTTTTGTGACTGTCCAGAGAAGTCCATGATTAGGCTCAGAAGGACATATGATAAGGTGGTTTGCAGCCAGAAAGGAGACCTAGGGTGTTCTGGTTGTAGGAAGTAAGGGCTAGAGTCCTGCACATACCCAGACCTCAGAGCCTTGCCTCAGAGAGAGTGAATTCTCTGTCCTGTATGATAACCTGTTATGTCACCCAAAACTTTAAAAATATACATATTACTCAAATTCTGGGAATAAGTGGTCACCTTTAGGCTCTGTGTAGACTTGATTGTTTTCTTTTAGATTTGCATGTCTCGGTATTTCTGCCAACTGAATTCAGGGACTCGGTTGGTTCTGATGCTGCAAACACCCCACTCTGGGAGGCTTTTAAAAAGATGCGGATATTCGGGAGAACCTCACACTGCGGCCCTCAGTGTTCAAGTTAAGTGCAGTATAGGTGGATGTCTGCTGCCTAACAGCTCCTCTGTCTGCTGGAGAGATGCTGGAGGAGAAGTCTGTTCTGAGAACAAGGCATGGGCTGTTGCTTCCAGACATTCTTTCTTCCTGGAGGACACAAACGTGGTGTTTAACGGCCACTGGCCACACGCCCACACTCCGGCCCGAAGGAATGTGCTCTGTCTGGGCCACACTCCAGTCATCAAGGCAGTTACTGTCGGGAGGGAGAAGCCAGCTCTCCAGGTCCTCGCCCTGAGCTTCTCCTGCCGAAAGAAGGAATGTGTTTTGACTTCGGACTTCCCACCCCGCCCTTTCTCTGATTCCATGAACTGTCCTACTTGCACAGGAAGCTTCAGTTTTCTTTCTTACAGCTGCTCTTTCTTCACTACAAGGGCTTTACCTGAATATAATGTTAAAATACAGAATTCAGAAGAAACACAGTTTGGTAGAGAGACACCACCCTACCCCCCTGTTAAGAGCTGTGACAAGTAGATCAATTCCAGTATCTGGCACATGCTCTCTTTCTGGGCTTGCTTCTCTGTGTTTTATTTAAGAGGAAGAGAGAGAGAAAATTTTAAAACAAAATAGTTTATTTATTTATTTTTTCATTTATTTTTATTAGTTGGAGGCTAATTACTTTACAATATTGTAGTGGGTTTTGTCATACATTGACATGAATCAGCCATGGATTTACATGTATTCCCCATCCCGATCCCCCCTCCCACCTCCCTCTCCACCCGATCGCTCTGAGTCTTCCCAGTGCACCCAGCAGGCCCGAGCACTTGTCTCATGCATCCAACCTGGGCTGGTGATCTGTTTCACCATAGATAATATACATGTTTCGATGCTGTGCTTTTGAAACATCCCACCCTCACCTTCTCCCACGGAGTCCAAAAGTCTGTTCTGTACATCTGTGTCTCTTTTTCTGTTTTGCATATAGGGTTATCATTACCATCTTCCTAAATTCCATATATATATGTGTTAGTATGCTGTAATGTTCTTTATCTTTCTGGCTTACTTCACTCTGTATAATGGGCTCCAGTTTCATCCATCTCATTAGAACTGATTCAAATGAATTCTTTTTAATGGCTGAGTAATATTCTATGGTGTATATGTACCACAGCTTCCTTATCCATTTGTCTGCTGATGGGCATCTAGGTTGCTTCCATGTCCTGGCTATTATAAACAGTGCTGCGATGAACATTGGGGTGCACATGTCTCTTTCAGATCTGGTTTCCTCAGTGTGTATGCCCAGCAGCGGGATTACTGGCTCATATGGCAGTTCTCTTTCCAGTTTTTTAAGGAATCTCCACACTGTTTTCCATAGTGGCTGTACTAGTTTGCATTCCCACCAACAGTATAAGAGGGTTCCCTTTTCTCCACACCCTCTCAATAGCATTTATTGCTTGTAGACTTTTGGATAGTAGCCATCCTGACTGGCGTGTAATGGTACCTCATTGTGGTTTTGATTTGCATTTCTCTGATAATGAGTGATGTTGAGCATCTTTTCATGTGTTTGTTAGCCATCTGTATGTCTTCTTTGGAGAAATGTCTGTTTAGTTCTTTGGCCCATTTTTTGATTGGGTCATTTATTTTTCTGGAATTGAGCTGCAGGAGTTGCTTGTATATTTTTGAGATTAGTCCTTTGTAATCTCAAAAATATACAAAATAATAGCAAAATAGTTTATTTTTTAGAATTCTATTTGGGCAATTTGAGTAGGGATAGTAATAGTAATAATGGTCTTCCCAGGTGGCCAGTGGTAAAGAACCCACCTGCCAATGCAGAAGACATAAGAGACATGGGTTTGATCCTTGGGTGAGGAAGATCCCCTGGAGGAGGGCATGGCAACCTACTCCAGTACTCTTGCCTGGAGAATGTCAGGGATAGAGGAGCCTGGTGGGCTATAGTCCGTGGGGTTACAGAGTCAGACACAACTGAACACGCAGTAATAATAAAATTAATAGTAGTGGTAGTGTTAGTTGCTCAGTCGTGTCTGACTCTTTGTGACCCCCATGGACCATGTAGCCCACCAGGCTCCTCTGTTGATGAAATTCTCCAGGCAAGAATACTGAAGTGGGTTGCCATTCCTTTCTCCAAATAATAGTAATAGTTTTGTGAATAGCTAAATTTCATTTAGCTCTCGCAATCAACCCCTGGGGTTAGGTCCTAATTTTGGCTGCATTTTATGGGTGAGGAAACTGAGGCTTGGTGGGGTTAGGTAGCTTGTTCTGCTCATTAGTGATAGATGGTGTCCTAGCCCAGGCAGCATGAATCCAGGGTTGGATGAGCCTTTAATCCCCACAAAATAGTGCCTTCAAGGCCAGTAGGTAAGGCTTATGGAAGTTTTGCCCCTTAGGTAGGGACTAATTTGTAATTTTCCCCCCTACACTTTCTGTTTTGAAAAATTTCAGACCTGAGAAAAGTTGTAAAAGTAGTATGATGAAGTTACCAAGCATTAATATTTTACCCTTTTAGCTTATTTGTCTTTCTGCATGTGTATGTGTGTGTATGTTTTGTTTTGTTTATGCTGACCTTTGAAAGTTAACCGAGACATTGACATTGTCTCTCTAAATATATTAGCAGGTATCTTTGAAGAATAAAGACATGCTTCTAAACAACCTCAATGAAAATCCTATCACTCCAAAACATTTAGCATTGATTTACTGCTGTTTTCTAATGTGTCCATGTTTAAATTGCTCCGGTTGTTCCCCAAATGACCTTTATAGCTGGGCTTTTAAAAAACCCAACATCCAATGAAAAATCAGACTTCGCTTTTATGGTTTGTAATCTTGATATCAGGCACATTCTCTTCTCAGACTAGGAACAGTTTGCTTTGGCTTAACTAAAAGACCAGGGACTCTGAAGCACTTCCAGATTTTCCTGCCTGTCCTGACTAAGCAGTCTCACAAATGACCTTACTTGACACATGTTGTTTTACTGGGTACCCCGTCCCTTTCTTCCTTCTCTCTCCTCAGCTCTGCTTTTGTTTTATTTCTTCTCCTTCTCTTTTTGCCTTCCTCATTTTCTTTTCTTCCTTCTTCTCCTTCTCCCTGATGCTTCCCCCACCATAATGTACACAAGACGTGGTGTTAAGAACTATAATTATTTCGTGCCTCAATCTAGAAGCTGATCGTGTGGCAGGTGGGAGCCACTAGATTGGATCTTATATAGGGGTTGGGATAGAGACCACATGATGGGGTCAAGGAGGGTGTGATGGGGGACTGACCTTGGATAGACCCTGTTGCAGGGGCTCAGACAGTCTCTTGGCACCACATGAGGCTAAGAGGAGGTGAGAAGGGTCAACTCCAGTCCAGGGAAGTGTCAGCAGTGGGAGATAGGAAGAGGATAGGGTGTGCCAAAATGGGAAGAAATAGCATGGTTGTGAATTGGGAGGACTGTAGACTTTATAGTCAGACAGAGAGCTTAAAATAGCAAGACTTTACCAATGAGCTATGTGATTGTAGGAACATTATTTAACTTTCTAAGTCTCATGTTCTTTACCTACAAATAGGAACATAGAGCTATCTTACAGCTCTATGTTGAAGGTTAGAGATAATGCATGTTAAAGCCAAGATCTAGCATAGAGTTGTTACTCAATAAACTGCATTTAAAAAGCCCACCTGACAATGCAGGAGATGTAAGAGATGTGGGTTTGATCCCTGGGTTGGGAAGGTCCCCTAGAAGAGGAAATGGCAGCCCACTCCAGTATTCTTGCCTGGAGAATCCCAGGGACAGAGGAGCCTGGTCGGCTACAGGCCTTAGGATCATGAAGAGTCGGACATGACTGAAGCAGCTCAGCACACAGCACGGGTATTTACAAGGTGGTTGTGTAAATGGAGTTCTGCAGTGAAGGGAATCCCCGCTGGGTGACAGTTGCTACGTTCATGCAGATGACCAATTTGAGGCTGAGCTGTCAGTGGGTAGAAGAAGGTCATTTGGAATGGAGTTCATGGCAGGCTGCCTGTGATATAAGGTAGGTTCCAGTGATCAGAAGCATGATTCTTTGGGGCCTGGGATCCAGAAGAGAATCCAGTTGCCAGAACCAAACTGTCCCATTAGGTTCAAATGAAGGGCGAGGGTGATTTGTTGTTGAGCCTTCTGGAGCATCTTTTGTTTGGGGTTAGCATTAGGGAGGGATTGGGGGTTTGGGTGGAGCCACTGTGAGGGGGCTGGGACTCACACTAAGCCTGGGATGTATTCTCTTTTAGAACTGCTGTTGATGGGATGACACTATTACATTAAAGAGGCTCTTCTTCCTGGGTACTTGGCCCAAATTGCCACTAGGTCGATGATGATACCTTGATAATGAGTCCAGAGCCCAAATTGTTGGGTTGATCTAGGTTTATTCCCCTTCCATATTTGTGAGAGTTGCCATAATGAAATACCATAGTCTGGATTGGCTAAACAACAGACATAATTTTCCCTGGTTAAGAGAGAGAGACAGGGAGGAGGAGAAAGAGAACAAGCAAGCAGGCTGTCTGGTCTCTTCTTATAAGGGCACTAATCCCATCATGATGACCCCACCCTCATGACCTCATCTTAACCTAATTGCCTCCCAAAGGCCCCATGTCCAAAAAACATCACGTTGATTGTTAGGGCTTCAACATATGAATTTTAGGGGGATGCAGATATTCAGACTATAACCCCTGTCTTCCACACTTCCCAGACACCTGAGAGTCTGTGTATAATGAGAGATGTTACCTTGTGAAGAGTGCTACTCATAGTGTTACATGGAAGCAGAAAAATTATTCAGAACCACAGTTCTTGCAGCTTGTCAGTATAAAGCCTTTAGAAGGAAGCTCCAGTTAACTCTGATATAGGTTCTTTCCTCTGATCTCTCTTCTTATACTTTCCTTATTTTTATTAGTATTCATTCTAGAGTCATGAAATTGTGGCAAAACATGTTATTGCCTGTTCTTTGTAAAATCTCCAGATTAAACTTTCTATGGCCCAAAGTGAGGCATGTGCCACTTCTCTCCAAAAGATTGGCTTATTCCAAGCTTTCCCTGTTCTATTTGAGGCTGGCAAGAATCAGCAAGCACTTATGTTTTTAATTTAAATTCATTTATTTTTAATTGGAAGATAATTGAATTGCTTTACAAAATTGTGTTGGTTCCTGCCATATACCAACATGAATGAGTCATGGTTCATACATATGTCCCCTCTCTCTTGAATCTCCCTCCCACATCCTACCCCTCAAGGTTGTCACATAGCACCTGATTTGAGCTCCCTGCATTATACAGCAAGTTTGCTCTGGCTAATTTTGCATATGGTAATATATATGTTTCAATGCTACTCTCAATTCCTCTCATCCATGCCTTCCCCTACTATGTCCACAAGTCTGTTCTCAAAGTCTGTGTCTCCATTGCTCCATTGGCAAGTGTTTTGGGAGCCAGGATATACACTTGCTGGTCCATCAAATACAAGTTTGCTTAATGGTAATTTTAAAGAAGATAAGGGGACTATTTACACTTTATAGGATCTGTTTCTGCTGGAAATTGTGATAAATTTTTATTTTGATATTGTCATCATTTGCTGACTTTTATTTTTTATTTCTTTCTTCAGCAAATATGCCAAACACTGAGCAAATAGTCTAAAACAAACACCCCACCAAAAATAAGAGGGGAAGATGGTTTCTATTTTAAGACTATAAAAACACATCAAGTAATACTTGAACATAATTTTGCCCGTATCAGAAATTGCATAGCATTTCTAATGATCCAGGGGAAAAAAATAGGTAAGCTCCATGGCCAAAGACTAATGTAAATAAAATTTGTGAATAATTGGATTAGAACACAATTTAAATTTAATCTATAAAAAACATGAACAGGAAAACACAGATAGGGAGTCATGTGACACCAGAGAGTAGTTAGAGAATTTCAAAAGAATGTATCCAAAAGACAGAAGGATTGCCGTTTATCTTAGGACAAATACAGGGAGGACCATTAAATTGTAATGAGGATTACCAAAGTAAAGTATGAGTTTCTAGAGCGCTAGAGAGAGGTAAGTCCAGTATAGATGTTTGAAAAGTGAAAAGCTTAACATTCATCGCTGGGAAACATCTAGAGCTTGTGATTAAGCAGGTTCTTGAGGAATGAAAGAAAGCAGTGCTGGCTGAGTAGTTGCATGGATTTGCTAAGAGATAGTCAAGAGAATCTTTATGTGCCACATCTTTAGCTATTCCTCTGTTGATGGACATTAGGTTGCTTCCATGTCCTGGCAATTGCAAACAGTGCTGCTATGAACCTTGGGTGCATGTTTCTTTTGGGATTATGAGTATATGCCCAGGAGTGGGATTGCTGGGTCATACAGAAGCTCTACTTTTAGTTTTTTAAGGAACCTTCACACTGTTCTCCGTAGTGGCTACACCAATCCACATTGCCACCAACAGTGTAAAAGGGTGGAATCTAGAAAAATGGTACAAATGAACCTATTTGCAAAGCAGAAATAGAGACATAGATATAGAGAACAAATGTATAGGCAATGAGGGGGGTGAGGGGGATGAGATGAAAGGGAAGATTGGGATGGATGTATATACATTATTGATACTATGTATAAAACAGATAACTAATGAGAATTTATAATGTAGCACAGGGAACTCCACTCAATGCTCTGTGATGACCTAAATGGAAAGGAAATCCAAAAAAGAGGGGATATATGTGTAACATATGGCTGACTCACTTTGCAATATATCAGAAAGTAGCATATTGTAATATAACTATACTCCAATAAAAAATAAAAATTTACATCTAATACATTTTTTTTTTTTAGGTAGAAGAAAAAGAGAATGTAGATTCTGGCTTAAAACTAAAGATGAGGAGGTTCTTTAGGAGGGCTAAGTCTATGCATCTTTCGTATCAGTAAATCGGAAGATTACATAGACCATATGCTTTTTATGACTTTCTCTGGGGTAGAAGGTTCTAGATCAGGAAGAGGAGTAAAGGAGGGGGCTGGTGTGAGGGAGGGAAAAAAGGAAGGAGAATAGAGGATAGAAGACCCAGGGACTCATAGCTAAAACGGACTGCCCATGTCCCAGAATCGGTGTTCACAATCCCCTTGCTGGCTTGGCAGGACAGGCCTGTGGGAGAGAAAGCAGATGTGTGTGTGAGTGACAGGGAATGGTGAGCAGGGGAGGGGTGGGATTCACCTATTGAATAAATATTTATGGAGTACTCACTTTGTGCTGGGTGCCCCATTCTGGATGCTGGAAGTGCAGCAGACAGAGGTCCAGCCCTCCTGGAGCTGACACGCCAGTGAGGGAGAGAGAAAAGAAGGGAATTAGATAAGTACTTAATTTCTTGGGCTTTCCAAGTGGCTCAGTGGGTAAAGAATCTGCCTGCAATGCAGGAGACCCAGGCAGACACGAGTTCAGTTCCCGAGTAAGGAAGATCCCCTGAAGGAGGGCATGGCAACTCACTTCAGGATTCTTTTTTTTTTTTTGACTTCAGTATTCTTGCCTGGAGAATCCCATGGACATGAAGCAACTTAGCATGCATGCATGCACCTAATTTCTCAGGAGGTGCTAGTGTTATGGAGAACAGTAACAGCAGGGTGGGCAGTGGCTCATTGCCCAGGGTGGTCTGGGAAAGCCTCTCTGAAAATGTGGCCTCTGAGTTGGAAGCTGTGAGGATGAAGGAACACTCAGCCTGATGTGTGTTTCCCCAGAGGAGCCACAAGATCAGAGAATAAATACTGAATCTTTCTGTAGGGCAGTCTTCAAAGACATTCTCAAGTCAGAACCAAAGCCAGAGTTAGAGGGAGATGGCTTTTAGTTTATCATGTGACAGTGAAATAATTCATGTTGCTCTGCTCAGCCATGGTCCACTCAGCTCCGTCAGGGCTTCGTCTTCAGGCTCGGCATTGGCACTGAGCCTGGGTTTACATTGGAAAACTGCAAGAAGCCCTTTGACCTGAGCACTCTCTGGTTCTTTCCCACTTGGAGGACCAGAGTTCCTTGACTTTGGCGTTGACTTTTGATGTGGTGGCAGATGGGAAAGTGGAGTGGGGCCTGGAAGTGAGTGGCGGTGATGGGAAGGAGAAATGAAGAGCTGGAGACAGGTTTGTGGAGCAGATTGAATTTCTGAGAAAGGGTCTCTGTGGGTCAGATAAATTAGAGCATCAGGCATAAAGGGATGGAGTGAGCTGAGCAATCCGGGTGTGAGGAGGGTGTCACTGTCATCATAAGGTCAGATGAGAGAGGCCTGGAGAGTGTGCTGCGTGGGAGGGGCATGGGGGTGGGGGTCTTTCAGCAAAGGATGAGATTCCCTGAGGTTTTGGGCCCTTGATGTGGGCAGAAACAGTTGACTCAACCAGAGAGACTCAGACTCATCTTTGCTTTGTCCATAGAGGGGGACATCCCCCTTCGCTCCGCCGGGGTGGTGTTCTCTCCCTGGTTTTAATTCTGAGGATTTGTACACTTTCCTCCATATATGCTGGCCTGATCCCCAGAAGACTGGACTAATCAGTTAAAATTGGGAATATTGGGGACAAACATTTAAAACGTTTACATCTTTCCCCTCTGGTTTATAAATAATTTGGAAGAAGGAAATAAATTTAATACAGAACATAAGATTCAGTTATGTTATTGTTTAGTGGTGGATTTACTTTTTTAAAGCTGCCCTTCTTTTGGAGTAAAAGATAATTTACTTTTAAGTTTAAAATAGTTGATAAAGAAGTTTCTTTGTTAATTTAAATAAAATGTATGTTTGACTTTAGTAGTGGTTGTGTTATGCAATACCTTTCATAAATGTGCATAGTCAGCAGGCTGCATTTTTGTGAATTTTAGATGTTCCCCTCTGATGTCTTCACACAAGTATACTTCACGTTCAGAGAGGATTGGGCCAATGATGTCTTTTATTGATGGTTTCAGACAAACACACCATGAATTCTAACCATTGTATATTCCTGCTTCTTTCTTTCTAAGTGATAAAAAGGTTTTGGCCAAAATCAGTACAATTCCAGTTCTTTTGGTAGAATTTCAGTTTGCACAGCCACTTCTTTCTCTTTTATTCTTTTTCACACACACTCTCTTCCCCTACATTTATGCGTATATCTAAATACTTATTTTGAATTGATTTATAGTCACTGAATTTTATTTATTTATTTACTTTTGGCCACACCACAGGGCATATGGGATCTTAGTTCCCCAACCAAGGATCAAACCCGCGTTCCCTGCATTGTAAGTGTGGAGTCTTAATCACTGGACCACCGCTATAGTCCCTGCATTTCAAGCTTCCTTTCTCATGAGAAGCCTATAACAGGTCTCACTGTCCCATGGAGGCAGTGTTACATAATGGAAAATTCGTGAGCTATGTAATCACACAGTTAGTGGTTTAAATTCTGGCTCTAGCACCTTCAAACCAAATGACCTTGGCAAGGTAATTAACTTCTTTGAGCCTTGGTTTACAGCTCTATAAAATGGGTCTAATTATACTCACCAAAAGGAGCGGTTGTGTGAATGTACAATATCATGTTTTTAAAGCATCTATTGAGGTGCCTCCATAAGTGGAAGTTACTGTTGTTCCTTTTGTTCTCGTTAGAAAACTACAATGGGGAATACGAAGTAATGGGAATTAGAAAAAACTAGGGAGAGGGAACACAGAAGACCACACTTCTGAGAAATAAAGGGAATGGAGTGAAAGTGAAACGTTATTGAAGTGAGTGGTTTACTATTTGATTTTCTGCTGCACTGGTAAATTAGTAGTAAAATTACTTAAAATTTTAAAATGTTGTACCTTCTTCCCTCACTGGATAGTGAAGAAAGCACTTTCCCGAGGATAATTTCATTTGGTCTTTGTGACTTTGATTTTCATCATGATTTCATTCACCCAAGTTTGTAGACTGTCTGAGAAATCAATGGTCTGGTTCCCTGTTTTCAAGGAGTTGAATGCCATTCAGACATATGTTCATCTCTCCTAAAAAGTTTTTGAGACTGATATATGAGTTTTTGCTGCTAATAACTGATCAATAAATTAGATGATTTAATAACATACATCCATTTTATTTAGGCCACAGTTCTGTGGACCAGCTCAGATGGATGTTTTTGCTGATCTCAGTGGGGCTCACAAGTGAGCCCATGGCCAGTTGTTGGTCAGCTGGGACACTCTCCTTCTGGATGACGAGCTGGAGGAAAGAAGAAGGGAGTGGTGGGGACACTGGACCATGGGTCTCCCATCATCCAACAGACCGGCCTTGGCTTGTTCATACACTAGACCGAGTTTCCAAGAAGGAGATTGGTGGTACCACAGATTCTTGAGTCCACTTCTGCCCAGTTTCAGAAGTTGGACAATATCACTTCTATCACATCCTCTTGGCCAGAACAACCTAAGAGGCCATTCCAGAATCAATGAACAGAGAGTGCTTGCTTAGTCGCTTCAGTTGTGTCCGACTGTGCGACCAAATGCATGGTAGCCTGCCAGGCTGCTCTGTCCATGGGATTTCCCAGGCAAGAATACTGGAGTGAGTTGCCATTTCCTTCTCCAATGAATGGAGAAACAGAGGCCATTTCTTCCTGGGAGGATCTGCCCAGTATTGACATTTTTGCACCCCTCCCCAGATGAGGACGATACAGTCCTCATTAATAACTCAGTTACAATTCCTTGGAGTCAGTAGGTTTTCTCAAGTCTACCACACTCTCTTCTGCTTTACTTTTTGTCCTTTCTGTTTTGTTTTGTTTTTTTATTTTTTGTTTATTTCTTTATTTTTGGCTGTGCTGGTCTTCCTTGCTGGAATTTTCTCTAGTTTCAGAGAGCGGGGGCTGCTCTCTGGTGTTGCAAGCACTACTCATTGTGGTCCTTTGCTGTTTCTCTTGTTGCAGAGCACAGGCTCTAGGACACCTGGGCTGAGTAGTTGCAGTTTCTGGGCTCGAGAGCACAGGCTCAGTAGTTGTGGTGTATTGGCTTAGTTGCTCCGCAGCTTGTGGGATCTTCCCGGATCAGGGATCAAACCCTGGTCAATATCTCCTGCCTGGGCAGGCAGATTCTTTACCATTGAGACACCAAGGATGCCCACTTTTTGTTCATTTTGGTTTTTGCATGAATTGGTATTCATGAAAAGACTGAAAAAAGATGCTGAAGTGATTACTTCCCTTTGATTGCGGCCAGAGCTCGAGTTTGTAAAATTCTGGCACTGGCAGATTTTGACCCTGACCCTGCTTGGATTTCATCCCTGAGCAGATCCGCTCACCCGTATCTAAGCGGAGGCGGGGCAGAGCGGAGGCAGAGTCAGCTGGATGGCCTTGCTGGAGCCGCTCAGGTGGCCCAGGTTCAAGAGCAGCTGTTCCATTGTCCTCCGATGCAGGAGGTGTGTGGGCAAAAGAGCCTCCCTGCGTACTTTACTGGCTTTCTTGGAATGTCTAGACATTACTTTGCAGCAAATGCTAAGCAGTTAAGTTAGTTCCTTAAATAAAGTTATTTTGAGTTCTTTTAAATCCATCAGATGATCTCAAGCTGCTGGGTGTGTTTTGAGTAGCTAAAGAGTAACTTTCTGATCATTTTGAGGGAGTAGAAACTCCATTCATTTTCCCCAAATACTACACTTGAGTGTAGAACCAAGCAAGAGCCAACTTGCTGATACGAAGAGCCGACTCCTGGGAAAAGACCCTGAGACTGGGAAAGATTAAAGCAAAAGGAGAAGAGGGTGGCAGAGGATGAGACGGTTGGATGGCATCACCGATACAATGGAGTTTGAGCAAACTCCAGGAGATATGGAAGGACAGGGAAGCCTGGTGTGCTGCAGTCCATGGGGTCACAAAGAGTTGAACACGACTTAATTACTGAACATCAGTACCACTCTTGAGATCTCAGTGGTTTGTCTCTAAGTCCCAAACTTAATGGAGTTCTGTTTTTTTGTTTTTTTTTTTTGAAGCAGGAACGCACTTTTCTACTTTGTATTAGACTATCAAGTATGTTAGCTGTGGCCTTGGCCTTGTATGCCTTGGGTAACTCAAACCCCCTGACTGTCCACTGACCTATAAACTCTAAACTCCATGATATTCCTACTGACCCCAGGGAAATTCTTGAACAAGGAAGGAAGAGGAAGGATCAAGGAGTTGCTTGATTCTCTCAGTGACCATGTGGGTCAAGTACACTGATGACCTGGATTTAGGAGAAAACCAGGAAGTGATTGATTCAGTTTAACAGCTTGTCAAGAGGGTCAGGCCAAATATAGAATATGCCAAACATTGCGCTTCGAACTTTCTGGGAGGAGATGCTATATTGTGATCTTTATTCCTCCTTGTATGACAGCAAAAGTTAGTAAGCACTCATCAGAGGTGTTTTTGCTTAATGATCATTAATTCCTTTTCAGAGAAAAGAGATACAGGTCATTGCATTTACCACTCTCCCTTTATGCCTAATTGTCCTTTTATGGGTGTGTTCTTTGAAGAAAACTTATGAGGCAGGTAAATTGAATGGATTAAGAATTATTTGAATTAGCAACGTATTCTTCACTTTCCAAAAATGAAGAAAAACTGTCACCACTTGAATTTAAGGGTTCTTCATTAGTTGAAGGAATGGCCTGGTTGTTTAGGTCGCAATTGCTGTACTTTTTTTCTGGTGGGAGGTAGTCAGGGCTAAGTCAAGATTTTCACGGTGAAGGGTAATACCCACTTGTAGAACTAGGCAGTTCCGTAAATGTTCAGGAGGCAGTACAGAAAGGTAGGGAAGACAACAGGGCATGACTTTTATCAGGTTTATCAAGCACTGATTCTGCCCATGTCTAGGCAGTGTGTTAGATCCTGTGGTCACATCCTTGAGGTGGGGTGGTGGGGGGGAAGGGGGTGGAATAGCAAAAATGCACAAATGATAAAGGTAGTAAGAGAAATATATGAGGGGCTCTACATATGTGCACTTTGATTGTGACAGGGGTGAGTGGGAAAAGATTGGGTTATAAAGTCAGAGTTTCCCAGGAGAGGAGGGAGTTCTGGGCTACAGAAATCTCATGTCTAAAGTCAGACAGATGGGGGACTTCCCCGTCTTAGTCCAGTGGCTGTCTCCAATGCAGAGGGCCCAGGTTCAGTCCCTGGTCAGGGAACTAGATCTCACATGCTGCATTGAAGATCAAAGATCCTATGTACCATAGGTAAGGCCCAGTGCAGCTAAACAAATACATTTAAAACATAATAATAAAGTCAGATAGATTTGATGAGCACTGTGCTTGGGAAAATCCACATCGCTCTGGCCGGCTAGACCAGAGCAGGGCCTGTGCCAGTGGAGGGGCAGGAAGAAAGAAAGACAAAACATTCTGAGAATTTTAATGTGTATAGCGGTGGGGGAGGCAGGGGGAATTGGATTAAATTCACATACACAGTTTATAGAAAGGTCTCTATTTTACAAATTGAAATGCTGCTCACTTTTAAAAGCAGCTCTTCAACATCTAGGCTAATTGAATTTGACTGCTTCCCTGTAAGCAGAGAATTCCTTTTCCTAGAAAAAGGGGAACAGATTATTCTAGCCCTGGGGAATGTTATTTCATCCGTTGGATGGCCTGACTTCAGGTGAAGCACTGTGCTCTATGTACTGATTGTAACATTCACAACCTGGATATTGTGAAATATGAATTAAAATGGAATACCTGTCATTGTTAGTTTCTGCTGTTTCGATGTGGCATTTCTGGGTTTGGGGCTTCTCAGAAAATATTCAATGATACTCTGTTTGATGGCTTGTCAGGGCCCCCAAATGAAAAATGTAGAGTGACATGGCAGCATGCAGTGGGCTGAGAGCTTTGGTGA
Organism: Odocoileus virginianus; assembly: GCF_023699985.2. NCBI lineage: Eukaryota > Metazoa > Chordata > Mammalia > Artiodactyla > Cervidae > Odocoileus > Odocoileus virginianus. The sequence continues at coordinate 16,745,478 of NC_069674.1, forward strand.
GTAAGAGAATGCTCAGTTTTATAGAGAGGAAATTTGAAAAATAGTTTTATAGTTAAACCATTTGAAAAATGATATATAATTGAACCAAAACATTTAATTATATTGAAACTGTACACACCCAGCAATATGTTTCTGTGGGGTTGCACAGAGTCGGACATGACTGAAGCGACTTAGCAGCAGCAGCAGCAATATCTTATTCTCTTTACACAATGACTGCTTTTTCGTTTTCCACTTATAAGCAGGAAACAACTGTGTGTAAGTAATCATAAGGCCTTTTGGGGCTTTTCTGACTCAAAATTTTACATTCCTGAGGTGAATTGACTGTTCCGTCTCGCCACCAAATACCTGGCATCTTTTGGTATTCCGTGGCAGCAGAGTCTGAGTCCTGGAATCACATGCTTTGGTTTGTGTTGGAAGCATCCAATTAGGAATGCTTTCAGGTAAGGAATCCGCCTGCCAATGCAGGAGACCCGGATTCAATCCCTGGGTCAGGAAGATCCCCTGGAGGAGGAAATGGCAATCCACTCCAGTATTCTTGCCTGGAGAATCCTTTGGACAGAGAAACCTGGTGGGCTATAGTCTGGGTTGCAAAGAGTTGGACATGTCTGAGCACGCACACTCCAAGTGAATTGCAAGGTACAGAGAGAGAAGAGAAATCGTACGTGCACCTGGGTTGTGAGTGTTCCCAGAGACCCTTCCTCTAGCTTCGGGGAGTTGCTTAACCTTTCTGAGCTCCTGTTTCCACTTCCTATGGCCTCTGTCTCTTTGAGTGGGGATCTGATGTTACCTGCCGCATTTCTGTGCTTTTTTGAAAATCTGAAGCCAACACAGCAGATTGGAAAATACGGCGGTACAATATTGTTCATCAGCTGTACCCCAGTACAAAATGTTTTTGGTGTTACAAAAAAAGAAAAGAAAAATCTGGTGGTGGGTTTCAGGGGTGCTCATGATATTATTTTCTGAATTACTCTTTTTCAAATTATTTCCTAATTAAAATAAACTTTCATCAGAAATTGTAAGTGAAAGTGTCAATACCTTCATTCATGTTTCTAGACTCAGTAAGGATTTTTGGATCCAATGTTTATGTTGAGCTTGTGGGCCTTTAGGACATGAGAGAGGTGGCAATGCTAAAGAATCAGTTCTGTAATTGTCATTGTCACACTTCTCCTGTGGCTCTTAAGAAACTACTGTGAGGCTTTGCTTCTATCCATCAGGCTTTTGCTACTTGCTTTTTAAGGGAAATGTCTGTGAACATGTGCTTTTTCTGTACCTGTTTGATGGCTTCTTACTCTACAAAGATGGAAAATGGGCAAAGATTGCTAAGAGAATTTCTAATGATGGCTTGGTATTGTATATGCTTAACCGTTTACAAGAGACTTGCCGAGTGAGAATTAGGGGTCAGGAAGGTAATTGGTTTCTCATGGCTGTTAATTGTTTACCTCCAAGTATAGAGTATAATGGGTAGTAAAGAATCTGCCTGCCATTGCAGGAAACGTGGATTCCATCCCTGAGTCGGGAAGATCCCCTGGAGAAGGAATGGTAACCCACTCCAGTATTCTTGCCTGGGAAACCCCATGGACAGAGAAGCCTGGTGGGCTGTAGTCTACAGTGGGCTGTAGTCTAACAGGCTCGGACAGGACTTAGGGACTGAAGAACGATAGGGTGAAATGGTGAAAGAATGGTGTCTTTACCAGTGGCTTGGTCAGAGGAATGCTCTGCTTTGTTTGATCTCCAGAAAGAACCCAGATGCCAAGTGTGGGGAGCAGGGTGGGGCGGCTCCATCGTTGCAGGTGCCGGCTCCTTGTAGTATTAGAGCAGGGACAGCGAGGAGCGGGCTTTGCCGAGTCTGTGCTCTCTGTGACTCAGGGTGTGGGATGACTAAGTACATCTGCTCTTATGCAACGTCTGCAATGTTCTTTCTGCTTGTTTGTAGGCTGAGCCACTGTCCCAGTCTGCCTGGGATTGAGGAGTCTTCTAAGAGGCAGGATTTTTAACACTAAAACCAGGAAAGCCCCGGGCAAGTTTGGGCAGTTGGCAGTTGGCTCCCCTCCCTTCCGGCCACACTGCCAGCCCCCTCTCTCTGGCCTCCTGTCACTGCCACACCATGCAATGAGCCTCCCAACAACTCTGCTCACTCCTCCGGGGGGCTTTGCACACGGCGGCCTGGTGGTTGTTGATCAGTCACTCATCCGTATCCAACTCTTTGTGACCCCATGGACTGCAGCACGCCAGGCGTCCCTGCCCTTCACCATCTCCCAGAGTTTGCCCAAACTCATGTCTGTTGAGTCAGTGATGCCATCTAACTATTTCATCCTCTGTCATCCCCTTCCCCTCCTGCCTTCAATCTTTCCCAGGCCTGGAGAGCTTGATAAAACACACAACCCGTTTTTAAAGATGGGGTGCTCCTTAATAGTTCAGGCTGAAGTCTGTCTTTGTAGGGGGTGGCACCACCCTGTGATGCTCTAGTTATTTCTTTGCAGTGCTTTTCCTACTGCTGGGCATTTGTGAAAAAAGAAAACCGCAGTTAGAGCAGGGAGCACACAGGTCCCCTTTCCCCTCCCTTTTCTCCTGGAGAACTATCCACTCTCCCAGCTGCAGGTGCAGGTAGAGTTGTAAACTGCAAATTCTGTCCCTAGGATTGATGACTAGTCTTTTCCTCTCAGGAAAAATAATATGCAGTTGTAAACCTGAAAGTCCTATACTTCTGTCCCCGGTGACTGTTAAATGCTACAGGTCATTTCACAATTTTAGTTGCCATTTTCATTATTCCTCAAACTTAAGTAGAACAAATACAACCTGCATCTTGAGATCAAAGGGCAGAATCTAGTTATGCTTGTGGAACTTTAAAATCCAAGTCCACAAGGGGCCTCTCAAGGGTTTGATCTTCTCTCTTTTGAGAGGGACTGGATTTTTTCTTTTTCTCTGTATGTGATTCATCAAGAAAATTCTGTTTGTTCTTCCATGTTTGCTGCTCACAAACCCCTGCTTCTTTTTTCCTCCTGGCAAAGTGACATGGCTGTGTGATCTTACTGGGCCATGTGAAAACCCATGATCTTATCAAGCATTAAGCAGTTGCCTAGAAACCATCATGCAAACAGAATTAAATGAAGCATTTTTTTCTATATTACAGCTGCTTTCTGACTAAGATGTGATGTCAGGAATAGCTCAGTGTACACCTCTTCAAGGTCTTAAAACCCAGATAAGTGAAAAAAATTTTTTCAACAGAGGTAAAATGATTGCTCCATACTCACATCTCGAGATGGTCATCACCAACTCGAATCTCGCCTTCTCCACCTCCCTCTCCCCCCACAGACCTCCCTTTCTGGAGGGTCATGTATTGGAGATTGTGGGCCCTTTTTAAAAGAACATGAGCATAAACCTACAAAAAGCTCAGACTCTTACTGGCCCATCAGTCCCTTGGACCTCAGCCAGACTGGAGTGTGTGTAGAGGAGTTTTCAAAAGCCTGTTGCAGGAATTTGGTCATGAGGAAGGAATGTGTTCTGTGAAGCAACTCAGTGATAAGCAGATTTGCAGCAAAACATCACCAGGAGCTAATCCTACTTTAAATCAACTGCAGTGAATTAGAGAATTAAATCTCTAACTCTGGACCCTGTTGTCTCCCAGGAAACAAACCGGGATGGAATCAAGCAACATGGAGAAGTATAAATTGAAAGGACTTGTTACAGGATTGAGGCATTCCTAAACTCACTTTGGATTAAGATAGACAAGCAAATGATGACGGCTGGCTTGGGGTTAAAGGAGAAAAAGGAATCAGGAAAGCCTGAGTCAGTAAGTCAGCAAATATTTATTGAGCTCCTCCTATCTACCCCTAGGCCCTTCTAGGTGTGGTGGGTGAAGTGATTATCAACAGTGAGTAAGATGGACAGTCCTATATGTTCCAGTGAGGGGGCAGGGGTCAGACAATAAAAGCTGGAACAGATAAATAAGTTCAATAATTTCAGATAATGGTAAATGCCATGAAGACGATAAAACAAGGTCTGTGACTACAATTGAAAGTTATGAGCCCTGCCTTTCCAGGGTGATATTTGAGTTGAGGGGCTGAGAATATGAAGGTCTTAGAGCGATGCCATATTGGCAGTGGGGAAGCAGAGAAAGAGGTTGAGTATATAGCAGCAAATAGTTTGTAGAAATCAAAAACAGCAAGAGAACCTTCAGCGTTGTTGGATAATAAATCAGGTCCCCATACTAGGAACATCTTTTTCCAGCTTCTCAGAAAAGTGAACCAAGCCTCACCAGTCCTCCAGATGGTTTTAATTACCTCTGCTGTGGCTGCTGCTGCTGCTAAGTCACCTCATTCGTGTCTGACTCTGCGACCCCATAGGCGGCAGCCCACCAGGCTCCCCCATCCCTGGGATTCTCCAGGCAAGAACACTGAAGTGGGTTGCCATTTCCTTCTCCAATGCATGAAAGTGAAAAGTGAACGTGAGTCGCTCAGTCGTGTCCGACTCTTAGCAACCCCATGGACCTCAGCCTACCAGGCTCCTCCATCCATGGGATTTTCCAGGCAAGAGTACTGGAGTGGGGTGCCATTGCCTTCTCCTAATTATCTCTGTGGGCTTGCCTAACATAGATTAGTCTCATAATTGACAATACGGACTTTTGTGTTTTTATCATAGATATTAATGGTGGGAGCTTTTTGTATTTAAAATTTTATTGTTAAACCATGAAGATAACATATTACCAAAGTTGGAGAAATAAGAAAGCTCTTTTATAATTATGCAAACCCAGAAATAGTTTTATGTTTTGTATATTCCCTCCCAGTCTTTTTTCATGCATCTGGTTTTGGATAGTTAACAGGTAGCTATTTACTTGTAATGTATGACATGATAAATATAAGTAACAGTGAGGTGTGTTATGTATGAAACTTGAATCCTGAGTTCTCATCACAAGAAAAAAGTTTTTCTGTTCCTTTAATTTTGTATCTGTATGAAATGATGCGTATTCACTAAACATACTGTGATAATCACTTCATGATGTATGTAAATCAAATCATCATGCTGTATATCTTATACCTATGTCAATTATACCTCAATAAATACATAGTCCTGTAAATACATAGCAGACATTTTACCACTCTTCCTCAAAATTTATGTTAATATTCTGTATTTACAGATTTTAGTGACTAAATATAATCCATTCTTGTTTGAGAGGCGGTTATGTTCTATAAAGTCCCTGTGAATAGTGAATCAGTGAATACTGAATTACTGCTCCTAGGGGAAATACTAGGTTAGATTCCTGAGAGCCTCTGGTCTCACATTTTCATGAACTGATCAATATATTGCCTTGTTTCCTGTATCTTTTTAAAAAACCACCTTACTCAGAATACATACATGTATGTTTTTCACTTTTTTCCCAGATCATTTATTTGGCTGTGCTGGGTTTTAGTTGTGGTATGTGGGATCTACTTCTCTGACCAGGGATCAGACCCGTGCTCCCTACATTGGGAGTGCAGAGCCTTAGCCACTGGACCACAAGGGAAGCCCCCAAATACATATATTTTAGATTCATTAACATTGAAGTCATGCCAAGAGAACTATAACTCGTACCTGAACAAAGCTTATCTAACACAGGCAGTTTTTCCACAAGGAACATTGCAGCTTTCTTCAGTTTAGAAACCCTAGCCAGCACTTCAGCACTCTGCATGGGGGCCATTTTAAACAGTGACATCACCCAAAAAAAGAACAAAAGTGTGAAAATGTGGCATTGAATAGACCTTGAAAAGGATACTTGTTTATAGTATGAGCCGAAAGAAGGCAGAGTGTAGCCTTGTTCAACCTCAGTTGAGAATGTGCACTTCAAGAAACTCAGATTTCTGTTTCTCTGTGCATATTAGTGAGTGATCATGAAAGCACCACAAGTATTGATTCGGGGGTTACAAATAAATGTTAGCAGGTAGGCAAATTTGCAAACATGGAGTTTGTGAGTAATGAGGGTCGGCTATATGCTATTCTCTTGACTGACTTGCCATGATTAACTGGACCGTAAATGACTCACCATGGATGTGTATACAGAGCTTCTGCTCTGGCATTTATGGAGCCTCCCTATTTCTCCTTACTCTCCACCCCAAAAAAGCCAAATCCTGGAACAGTCCTGCTAAAGAATAGCTCAGAAGCCCGGGATAGGTGAGAAACAGCCCCCTGTCTGAGAGGGGATAATGGTAATCATATCATCTTACAGTTACAAGGGCTTTACAGTTTGTGAAGTTCTTTGATGTGGTCTGTGTAATTGGATCTTTACAAGGACCCAATAAGGTAAATGGAACTGTTATCTTCATTTTCCCAGAAAGAGACACAAATGTGAATTGATGGTACACATACTTGGCCTTACCTGGCTTTCTGAAATGACTCAGGCATTTTGCCCTCAAAGATGCCCAGAGAATAGATATCTTATTGGAAAACAGTCTCTCTTCTGTGGCCTACAAGTGCATGACAAGTCCACCTACATTTTCACCATGGAGGGTTGAGAGGCGGATAGTGTAGTGGAAAGAGTGTAGCTTTCACAGTCGGAGGAAGTGGTTTGATTCCCTGATTCTGCTCCTTCTTCACCTGTGCAACATCAGCTAAGTTGTCGAACCTCTCTGAGCTTACATTTTTGCATTGGTAAAATGGGGGTAATAACATTACTATTACCTAACTCATGCGTTTGTTTTGAAGATTTAATGAAATAATATATTTAGCCACTTTCCTCATTATACCTCTGATGGTAAGAACTGTGTTGACAAGACATTTATTGATAGATCCTTAGATAAAATCTATAAGTATCTTGACAGTAACCTCTGTTTCCTAACAATTCTGCCTGGAGATTACTCAACCACTAATAGACCCATTAGCGAATAAATAGTGCGCATTGACTTCTGTATCAATGACTGTCTTAACTAATGTCATTTCCATAACACAACATTTTCCCCCTGTGAAAGAAATATAAATGTTTCAAAATAAACATTAATGAAGTCTCCCTTAGATTTTTTTCTAATCTTGATTGGGATGTCGATAAGATTTATGTACATGTAAATTTATGTACATGTTGAACAAAGTGATGGGAGAGGCTTGCTGCTTATAGCAGACTAAGGTCAGATACATGATATGGGAGGAGGTTTGTGCAACAATGGTAGCTGTTTTATTGATGGGAAATTGACATATAGGGAAGTGACTTGTACAACAAGACCCCCAAAGTAGATTAAGCTTTCCCAAGCAGCGTCTTTGGAATATTAGAGTTGGGGGGCGGGGGAATAGGAAAAGATGCTTTTCCTGATAGCTTTGCAGTGAAATGAATATGTGGGTCCTTTGTAAAACGTTTTGAGATCCATTTTACACTTGCAGCACATTCTTTTTTCTTTTTTAAAGGAAACTATCTAAGGTCCCTGTTAACCCCACCATGTCAGGGGTGATGGGGTCAGCAGTCTGAATGCTAAACTCCACGTCCAAGTGGCTGTTCCTTTCTGAACTTTGATAGCTGGTATCTGCCTAAGAGAAAATGACGTCTGCTTTTGCTAGTTTGGCCTTTGAGATTCCTCTGGGACCAGTGATCTCTGGACCCTGATGTGAGCTCTAGATTAGATAGAGGAATGCCTTCACGTATAACTTGTTTGAGATTTTTCTGATTTTTGCATGGCATGTGCAATCTTCCTGGACCAGGGATCGAACCCGTGTCCACTGCATTGGCAGGTGGGTTCTTAACCACTGGACCACCAGGTAAGTTCCTAGGGAATTCTTGTATTGAGGCTAGCACACATTTGAATAACTGAGAAGACCCTCTTAGAGGTTAATATTTACCTCTATGGATTGGCGTTGGCCAAAGCAAATCATTATCCTGTTTTCTCCTGTTACGTTCAATGGGATTCTGCAAATAAACAGTAATAGTGAGAAGTCTAGTAGGGAGATGGAACCTAGACACTGAAGTTCTATTACATTTATTTTCTTACAACTTTATAGGGTATAATTATATAGGTGACAGAGGAGCTGCAGGTAAGTTTGGTCTGTACTATGGTGCTCCTTTGGCTACTAGCTAGATGCTACTTAAGCAGTAGCCAAGAAAAATAGGTTGGGCATGAATCTATTAGTACCAGTTATAGAAATCATATAGAACCTTAATGGACTAGTAAACATGTTTAAGGCAGTTTTCATAGGCTTTGGGCTGCATGATAGCATCTCTGTTATGCAGAGCTCTGGAATTCAGCAAAGCTGCTTGACACACGGTGAATTCTTAACCTATCTTAGGTGGATTGAAGCCATGGGGACAGAAAGTAAGAGTAAGACACAGGAGCACAGAGGTCTGGAAGGTGGTGAGTGAAGCACAAATGTCTTGTAAGGTCCCTAGCATGAGGTCTCGGGGAGGAATCATTGAGGTCAGATGGGGAAGTTCCTTGTTCATCCCTGGAGCCAGAAACCAGAGAGGGAGGACCTGGGAGGGAGGCTCCAGGGCTACTAGGGTGCCAACTCAAATGCAGTTCTGGCCAGAGGGAACCTGGCACAGTTGCAAACCTCCTACAAAGACCCAGCTGGGGAGGGAAGCGGATGTGGACATGAACATTCCAGGAGTGACACCAGCCAAGCCAGGCTGTGCCCAGCCTTTAGTTAGAGCAAGAAATGTGTCCTGTATGTGTCTACTTTCATTGCAAAAATTCCTTCTTCTTCCTTCCCTTTACTTTCTTCTAAAAGTTTCTTTAAAAAAAGAAAAAAACTTCTAAAAAAAAATCAATTTGACCTTGGCCCATCTATCAGGAAAAAGAGATTTATCCAGACCTAGATCCGTGATCTGGGAGGTCAGGTATGAATTCACAGCCACTGAAATCTAAGCCTGACTTCCCAAAAGGAGTGAACAGAGGGCGGGGAAGCAGAGCATTGGGTTCAAGAAACCAGGGTAGAGTGCCTCCGACAAGTCATCACCGGGTGGGCCTCACTCCCTCGTTTGAGGCTGCCTCCAGGGATCACAGAGGATTCTTTCTTCCTCCACATAAATAGTCTCACAGCGGGTAGACAGGAAGAAGAGAGAGCATGGGTGAACGCGTGGACAGCCACGTGAGCATGGCCAATAGGCAGGGGTATTCGTTTTCTATTGCCATGTAACAAATTATCACAGATTTACTGGGTTAAAACAGCAACATGTATCATCTCACACTTTCCTAGGGTCAGGAATCTGGGTACCACTTAGCTGGTTCCTATCTCCGAGACTCACTTGCTACGCTGCAGTCAGGTGTCAGGCTGGGAGCTGGGCTGCAGTCCCTCTGAGCTTCAGTTTCTTGGATCCGTAGACCTCTCGGTGGCCTGTTCTTCCAGGCCTGCCGGAGAATCTCTGACTTCTAGACCTTCTTTGAAAAGGCTTGCCTGAGTAGGGCAGACCCACCCAGAATAATCTCCTTTTTGAGTAACTTAGAGTCAACTGATTTGGGACCTTAATTACATCTGCAAAATTGCCTTCCCCACAGTGTAACCTGGCACTCACAGGAGCCCATCCATTATATCCCTGGGCCACATCAAGAGGACCTTATGAGGTGTGTCCAGCAGGGAGCAGGAATCTTGGAGTCATCTTAGAGTTCAGCCTCCTACAGAGGGCAAGAGAGAAAGTGACCAGTGTTTGTCTCTTCTCTCCATTTAGTGACTGTAATTTGGGAAGGGGTTGGAGAGCAGGATCAAAGATATTATTTTAGGTGTTTGTGGCCCCAAGTCATGAGAGAACAGAAACTACCGCTAAGTACAATCGAAGGATAAAAACTTAATTGTGGTAGCTCACAGTGGAAATTTTGATTTATAAAAGAAAAAGTGTTATTGATTAGGCAAATTATTAGGAGCTGTTTCAGGGCCCAGCCTGGTGATGAGAGGAGCTCTCTGCAAGTGTGAGGAGGTTTTATTGCATACAGAGCTCCTGATGAGAGCTGTTGTTAAAGACAAACCCTGCGCATGACTTGTGGGTAACCATGCTCGTTGGACAAAGGCCCAGCTGTTGTGGGTCCTAGTTATTCTCAACAAGGAGGATAAAATTAGAGAGGTGGTTTCTGTCCATTTAACATGTAAAGTGTCAAGAAAAATGGGGTATGACTGTCCTGCATATGGGTTCGTCTTTTAAGCCTGTGCCTGCCAGTGGGTTATTTTTTTTTTTTTAATCAGGAAAAAAATATAGACTATCTATCTTCTGTGCAGAAAATGTTGTCTCTAGTCAGCTGTCCTTACTATTCTTAGTTCCCTGAGAACTATTTAAACCAGTTCTCACTTAATTTGATTAAATAGAGTCTGGTTTTTAAAAAAAACAAAAACAAACAAATGCTTTGCCCCTCATTAGAAACTCATAGGTTTCTATTATACAAAATATATCTAAGAACAAAAAACCATGTTACACTCTGCAGAAGTACTGTCAACATTTTGCCAGATGTTCATCCGTACATTTCTGCATTCTAGCATTTACAGACAATTCTACTATATAATAAGAAATGGGAAATTCAGTTTTTGTAATATATTTTCATTTTGATATATATGACGAATATTTATTAACACCCTTCCACAGTAATGTTTTTAACAACTACTTTAACAACTGCAACTAACCAGAAATACTGTAATTTGTTGAAACAATCTCACATGGGCTATTTAAAGCTTTAGGTAGGTAGTTGAGCGCTCTTAAGTCAGGGTTATCCACCTTTGATCAGTAGATGTTTCTTAGAGGTTGTAATGCTGTTGTCTTCATCCAGCGCTTACTTCATTTACCTTCATTCGTTAGGTGCTCTAATGTCATCGATGCTGCGCTTACTGCTTACAAAGGCAAAACTTGTGCTTTATGTTTACTTTTCCCCGGGTCTGTCCCCAAGGCTACGTGTAGAGTTTTTAAAAAGCTCTTTTGTGAGCTAGAAGCCCTAATAAGCAAACCGCTTTGTTGAGACTGGAGCATTAGCACTGGCACGGTTTATTAATTTTACTGCACGTTACAGACATCACGAGTCAGCGAGGTTGTCCATCTGCACCTTCGTCCTCTGCACAGGCTGTGTGCAGCTGTGTGAGTCGCTGTTTTTCTTTCCCCTTCCCTTCCAAATGGGCTGCTGGTGGCAAAAATCTGTTTAAACAAAGGTGAGGAAAGGATCCGCTTATTACAAACCCAGACTTTAAAAGTCAGTTACAGGTTTAACCTATTAGAAACCTGAGCTTTGCAAATGTTGAGAGTATTAGGATGAATAGGGAAGGGGCACTCAGATCTTGGTGGGGCCTTAAGCAGGGGAGGGAAGACAATTCAATGACCCAGATGGTTATCAAGAGAATTTTTTATAGTAATGTAAACAGAGCCATGGAAAGCTCTTGAATCGACATAGAGATTCCTCATAATCCAGCTGCTATCTATTGAAAGTCAGCTTGTTTTGCTTTTAGAAACACATGGTAGCATTTTTGGTTGGCATCATGATGGGGAAAGGAAACCACTAGCTTTTAGTGCCTGGGGACCTGTGATGGTCAGGACAAGACCAATCAAGGAAGAATCTTTTTACCTAAAATTCCAGCATGGTCTGGTCGAGAGCCTCAAGTCCTTTGGAACTTTGATTTCTTCAAAGGAATGGAAAAGAAAACAAGAATTTATGGCCATACATTTTTTTTTTTTTTTTCTGGAGCTTCCTAGAAATTGTCTGGTCCTTTCTCTCTCTCCCCCATTTCTCATAGAGGGCCTGCAGAGCTAAGGTTAGAAGGATATTGGTCCATTAAAGGAGATGTGGGTCAGGAGAAAGCAGCACAGAGCTTTTTAAGTCTATTTTTCTCCATCTATACTTGGCCTGTAAAAGTTGAGTCATATTTTCTGACAAAAGTCTGTCTGGTTGTTTGTCTCATAGACCAGCTGTTCAAAGGCAGAAATCAGCCAATACTGCCCAGCTGTTAACTCAGCCATCCTCAGGGGAGCTCATTCTTTGCCAGAAGAGTCTCAGAAAAGGCCAGAGAGAGGGGAGTTGCAGGGAACACTGACTCAGGCTCAAAATTTGTTTTCAGGCTATTTTATTCCCTTCGGTATGTGAAAGCAGAGGCCACCTACATCATAGCTGGTCTCAGAATTTCTGTCAGAGCTACGGGGGCTTGGGATACTAGCTGGTCCTCCTCTTTTATTTTATATTCTAAGAGACCCAGAGAGGTTAAATGACTTGCCTGAGGTCACAGAACCGTGTCATGTTACAGAGCTGGATCTAAACCCAGGCTTTTTGATTCCGAATAGAGTGTTCTTTCTACTACACCAGCAGCTACCCTTTTGACTTTTTATATTGTTTATTCATGAAGCTTTGCTGACTTCCTTTCTAAAATATTCCTCCACCCCCACCAAGGCATTGCATCATTGTTTCATTCAAACCTTATGTCGTTTCTGAGACTATTGGGTTCATGGGCAACAGAAAAGAATCTTTTAAGACCAAAAGGCAAAGGCTCCCTGTTCACGATGCAGTAAGCAGTTATCCACCACTGTCCAATCATGAAAAAAAAAGTAGAAACATTGTTCTGTATTCTCTGTGGGAGAAAAGGATTCAGTTAAGCTATTTGTTTTAATATGTGGTGTTTGTACAGTTTCCCAAAGGGACTGCAGAAAATCTTCACTTTGCTTATTCTCATAACAACTGTTGACTGGGGGAAAAAAAAGCACAACCTAAAAATTGAGAGTTATGTTTTATTCGGTGGACATAAGTGAGGACTTAAGCCCAGGACACAGAAAGAAGAGTCAAGAAAGGGAGTTAGGATATTCAGGAGATTTTTTTGCAGCAGAAGACCAGGTAGTTGAATATCTAAAGATTACTGTTAATTAAAGAAAACCATAAATCTCAAGTTAAGGAATTCAGCACTTTTCTTTGTGTGGGAAGATGCAAGAGTCTGGGCCAACTGAAATCACTCCTTTGATATGCACCTCAATGACCTGGGGCCAGTATCCTGCGTTTTCTCCTCCTGGGTTTCCTTGTGGGTTCTGCTGGAGATGGCTGCAGCAGCTGGCTGCTAGATGGGCTTGACCATGAGCAGCCCATTTGTTTCCACCCAGGTTTGACCCCTGGGTTGGGAAGATCTCCTGGAGAAGGGAATGGCTACCCTCTCCATGGAGAATCCCATGGACAGAGAAGCCTGGAGGGCCACAGTTCGTAGGGTTGCAAAGAGTCCGACACAACTGAGTGACTAACACTGTCAGTTTCACTTTTTTTTTTTTAGTTCCTTCCGGCTCAGTGTCCGGCAGCTGTAACATGATGTCTTGATGGCTGCAACATCCTTACTTTGCTGATAGGGCAGGCGATGTTCTGGTTCACACAACTCTGAGATCACCTGATTCCACTTATGGTCTTTCTTAGAGAATATAATGTCCTCTTTTTTTTCACCTTCTGTAGATGATCTTCAACTCTTACAAGGTCAGTTGAAGAGGAGGGGCAGGGCTCTAGCTGGGTGACAGGGACTATCTTGGTGGCAAAGGTACTTAGAGGGATTCCTTTTGGAGCACCTGGACTCCAATTCCAGAGCAAGATGAGAATCTGAGCCTAGCCACCTGTTAAGAAGGATTTGGCCGGCTGCTGCTTAGACCAGGGTCAGGAGTCTTTGAGCATGTCCAGGATGTTTTCTCACAACCAAGATGCTCTATTTTTCTCCCTCTCTGTTGATGCTTCATCATCAAGGACTCTCAGCTGCCCACCGGGTGATGATCTCATTCTTCTTACTGGCCTACTTGGGATTTTCCTTTTATTTTTTCTTTGTTACTAGTACTACCAAAGGGGGAACTTGATAATTCATTTTGACTGTGACTAGTTTTCTTATAAACATTTGAGTGAAAGTTTAAAAAAAAATTGTAATTGCTGGTTAAAAATGAAGAAAAGGCACTGAAGAAATATATGAATGTGATCAAAATGTTGATGATGGTCTACGGTAGACTTACAAGGAATGTGAGAGGTGTTTAAGACTGGAGATATGGGCCTGGTCTTCAAAAAGGGGAAAAGGAAGAAATATCAATTAAGAATGATAGGGACTTTCCTGGTGGTCCAGTGGCTAAGACTCTGCACTCCCAGTGGAGGGGATCCTAGTTTTGATCCATGGTCAAGGAACCAGATCCCACGTACCCCAACTAAAAGAATCCACATGCCACAACTAAGACCTGGTGCAGCCAAAGAAATAAATTTATAGAAAGTAAATATTTTAAAAAAAATTTGAATTGTGAATGATGAACTGAACTTTAACCCTCTTGGTAAGCAAATGGGAAAACTAGAATCTAGGATGAGATCACTAAGAATAAATGGTATTTAATGAGCCTCATAATCTTTTACAGTGTTAGACATGTTTAATTATTTGTCCCAATTTTACCAGGGCATATGTTAACAACCACAATAAAACAGCTATCATTTACTGAACTCTTATTAGTGAAGGGAACTTTTCTAAGTGAGTAATGTCAAATTTCGCTTCATTTTTGGGAGAGGAATGGGTGATTTAGAACCTCTTAACTATATCTTCTTTTTAAAAAATAGTGGAGCTTGCCTTTCTAAATGCTCTGGTTTCTAGTGATGGGACTGGAGTTAATGGCCCAGCTTGAAGTAGACAGTGTGGGTAACAGAGAGCTATCTGGTGATTTTTCATTCCTTACTGTCCCCAGATGCCCTGTCCTGACCAGGCTGTTGAGTTTCTATATTCTAGCAGCATTTGGAGAGGAAAAAAGAGTTGGTTACCTCAGTTGGTTGAGTTTTATAAGAGGAAGGAACAAGCAGGAGCGGATGGCCAATGGGAACCATGCTTCGACTAGTGGCCATTGCTAACTGACTAATCAAGATGGACGTAACTCTGTGGATGACCGTGAAGTAACTTTCATGTTCACAGCCCACTAATGGTTCTCTGCCAGTTTTCACTTACTATGGTACCATGTTGTGTCTGGATCAGACTCTATCTCCATTTTATCTTCACAACAATTTTGAAAGGCAGAATGTATTCTCCCTAATTTTGGGTGGGGCAGGATGCATGGGTGATGTGCCCAAAGTGATTGCTGATAATTACAGAGCCAGTCCAGCACATGTGTCTTCTGACTAATGACTTCAGTGCATAAAATATTCCTTCAGATGGTTAAGATTCTCTGATGTGTTTCAGCAGGCCAGGAGGAACATGAGTGTGAGATCTGACAGAGCGAGAATCTTAAGTGGCTTTAAGCCAGAACCTGCCTGGGTCTCCCAGTTTGGATTTTTTCCTTGCTCTTATCTCAGGGTGAAGGAGTACTTTCTGGCAGTGAATCATCCCTGTGCATTTATGAAACAAGACAGACAACTCCTCCTACATCTGAAGTGCTTTCTCTTTTCTCCCTCATGCATTCTAAGGATGAGATTACCTCAGTTATTCTTACGACATAAGAATAACATCACAAATAAACAATAGCTTTCGAGGGAGTATGCCATTTCTTTTCATAAAAACTTTATGGGCTCTTCTAATATTTCATATCTGATATCTTTGGCGTTGGATCTTGATTTCGAGACAGAATTCTGTAATTGCAAAACATATGTCCTATTCAGAGAATTCTATGGAAGACATTTATGGGACCCTCTTCAGTTATCTATTTGGTAATTCTTAATGATTAGGCACCATCTTTCTTATTACAGAATCTATAGTATCAAGGGGCTTCCCAGGTGGCACAGTGGTAAAGAATCTACCTGCCAATCCCTAGGTCAGGAAGATTCCTTGGAACAGGAAATGGCAACCCACTTCAGTATTCATGCCTGGAATATTCCATGAACAGAGGAGCCTGGTGGGCTACATGGGATTTCAGAGTCAGACATGACTGAGCAAGTGAGTACACACACACACACACACACACACACACACAATTAAGAGTTCAGCCTTCCACTCTGATTTCATGTACCACCCTGCATCTCAAGGTCATTTCTCAAATTAGAATGACCAATCAGCCTCAGATGACTTCGTGTTTCTTCCTGCTTCATCAACCCATGATTTGGAGCCTGTTATAATAATAGGAATTGTTCGTGGAATAGCAAAATCCCAAGTTTTAGTTATTTTAGAGTAGGACCTCCGTTCAGTTCAGCTGCTCAGTCGTGTCCGACTCTTTGTGACCCCAGGCACTGCAGCACGCCAGGCCTTCCTGTCCGTCATCCACTCCCGGGGCTTACTCAAACTCATGTCCATTGAGTGGGTGATGCCATCCAACCATCTCATCCTCTGTTGGCCCCTTCTCCTCCTGCCTTCAATCTTTCCCAGCATCAGCGTCTTTTCCAACGAGTTAGTTCTTCGCATGAGGTGGCCAAAGTATTGGAGTTTCAGCTTCAGCATCAGTCCTTCCAGTGAATATTCAGGACTGATTTCCTTTAGGATGGACAGGTTGGGTCTCCTTGCTGTCCAAGGGACTCTCAAGAGTCTTCTCTAACACCACAATTCAAAAGCATCAGTTCTTCAACGTGCAGCTTTCTTTATAGTCCAACTCTCACATCCATGTATGACTACTGGAAAAACCATAGCTTTGACTAGATAGACCTTTCTTTTAATTTCACATCTGCAGTCACTATCTGCAATGATTTTGGAGCCCCCAAAAATAAAGTCTGTCACTATTTCCATTGTTTCCCCATCTGTTTGCCATGAAGTGATGGGACCAGATGCCATGATCTTAGTTTTCTGAATGTTGAGTTTTAAGCCAACTTTTTCACTCTCCTCTTTCACTTTCATCAAGAGGCTCTTTAGTTCTTTGCTTTCTGCCATTAAGGGTGGTGTCATCTGCACATCTGAGGTTATTGATATTTCTCCCAGCAATCTTGATTCCAGCTTGTGCTTCCTCCAGCTCAGCATTTCTCATGATGTACTCTGCATATAAGTTAAATAAGCAGGGTGACAGTTTATAGACTTGACATATTCCTTTCCTGATTTGGAACCAGTCTGTTGTTCCATTTCCAGTTCTAACTGTTGCTTCTTGACTTGCATATAGATTTCTCAGGAGGCAGGTCAGGTGGTCTGGTATTCCCATCTCTAGGGTAGGACCTAAGAGGGTACAAATAATGAATATCTTAGTCTTCACTGAGGAATATGAGGGAGTGCCCTGGGTGTTTCCTGGTGGAGTAAGTGAAGTGTTATTTATGGAAGGTGTGTGATGAAGGAGGGAAAACGGAGTTGTTTTCTGCTAGGAGAGTGGAGGGAACCTGGGAGGAGAAGGTTTATGTTTGTAGCGGGGGCAGGAGACCCAATTAGAAGAGCCTGACTAAAAGCAGCCTCTGAATTTGCTCATGTAATGAGAGCATAAAAGGGTTGAAACCTGCACATTGAAGGTAAAGGACAGGAGGAGTATCAAACAAAGGATAAGACGTCAATTAGGAAGAAACTCTTCAGGGACTTCTGGAGAGAGTGAGTAAGAAATTTAAATCTATTTTTTAAAAGTCTTTTTTGACTGTGGAGAGTTTGGACTCTTGAGTTACGTTGGAGAGTTTTAAGTGTGGGAAGTTAAAATCAAACGTTTTGTTGCCTTTGGCATGTAGGATAGATCAGGCAGAAAGCCCTGCTGGGTTACCAGCACTCTCATTGAGAGTGTGCGGGTAGACTCTGGATTAGGGGTCAAAGTGGAGAAGGCAGAAGGGAAGACTCATTTGTCAAGACGGCTGCCTCTCAACATCCCAGGTCTCTGCTTTCCCACTGCAGCTGGAGAGAACAGAAGGGCAGACTTTGTACTGCCTCAGCCTTGAACAGTTCGCTTGATCATGGTTTTGAAGGGCTTGTGTTTTTCAGAGGAATTCAGCTGTTTAGCATAAGGAAGAGGCAATAGAAGGACTCTGGAGGGCAGTTTGAGTTTCTCAAAACAAATCCAAGATGACTACTCCATCTGATATGGACCATGATTTATTTCTAGAATGGTTCTGTCTGCTCTGAAAGGACCCTGAGGATTTCCTCCCTTAATATAAGGAGGGGATTGCGTTGATCTCAGCCTCACATTGCCATTCAAGAAGCATTTGACCATCAGGAATCTGATCCCTGAGTTCTCTGTGCTAGCGATGGGGGAGGCAGCGGGCTATGCTGAAAGTATATGGGCTTGGGAGCCAGAAAGCAGGAATCTTGCCCTATTGCACTCTGCTTGACAATCTCCAGCTGTCCACCCTGGATAATCCTTGATCTTGCCAAGATCAGATACAACAATGATGTGGAAGTGTTTTGTCATATGTAAACCATTATGTGTTGAGCATGGGAGATGATATTATTATTATTATTATTATATTTTCTTGATGTTTTTGTTCTATGAGGACTGGTTAGATACTGTTAAGCCACAGAAGGAGAGACCTTTACCAAGCTAAGTCTAGTTTGGGTTCAGAAAGAACAAAGAATTCTCTTTGGGGGCATTTGCAGCAGTATATATAAGTAAGTCAGGAAATAGGTAGATTGAGTTTCTTTGTGCCAGCTAACTCTGAATCTCCTAGTTTTCTTTTGTCAGAAGGAGCCACCCATTGGTGTTTTTCTCTTAATCTCATTAACTGATTTGTTTGTATAAAATGAAATGATGAATTTTTTTCACATTAAATGTTAAGCTAAGAGCTGCTGTAGACCATTCAGAATTGATTGCATTTGAAGAAAGGGCATCATTACCTTTGCAATGATGAAGAATGATGTTCAAGAGGAATTATTTAGTAGTATTGATGCATCTCCCTTGACACACACAATGTGTGTAAAACTTCATACTTCCATAATTAGTAAATTAGGGGTAACTCTTTTTGGAAAAAAAAAAGAATATATTCTACCAATGGATTTATAGCAGGTTTCCTTTTAAGTAAGCCTCCCCAGTGCCTTTATAATTTGATTGACCTTTTCCACATACTTCTTTTACAAAGAAAGCCACATCTGGATATGACAAATCAAAATAAGCATGTTATGGATTTGGGCTCTTTAAAAACCAATTTTTGCTACTGCTTGTAATATTTCAGTAAAGGCAACGTCACTTCATCAAAGAAATAAAAACCTCCCAAACCTCTTGTGTAAGAGTTCCAAGGCTCAGCTCCCTCCTTTTTTTTTTTTTTTAACATATAGAGAAATATGTAATGTACCTAAATTTTGATATCAGAAAAAAATTAAGTCCCCTTGAAAATTTACTGTAATAAGGTTTGACTTGTGAGCCTTTTCTTTTTTTTTTTCCTGTGACTTTGACCAAATGGCCTTTTCTTCTTCAGGTGGTCATCTGGCCCTTTCCTGTATATGTGTGCAGGGCAGGAATCCCCTCATGTCTAAGGTGGCTTTCCTTGAAGGTGGACCCCTGGCAGAGGAGTAGACTTTGGACTTGGTCAGTAGTCACTCCTCTCATCCCTCCCTGCCTTCCTCCTCTCTCCGCTCCCCTTCTTCCCCCTCTCTCCTTCCACTCCCTCCTTCTCCCTTCCGTTTTCCCTCCTCCACAATACAGGCAAACAGTGTTCTGCTAGAGAAAAACCTTCCTTTCTAAAGTGAATTTGAGGTGTGCCGTCAAAATTACTTCCCTGCATTTCTTTGAGGCTTTGAGGGTTGTCAGTGTGCTCACTATATCCGTGACTGATGTTTTTGTAGCTTGCTGTGCTCTGGGCAAGGCTTCTAGCTACAATTTTTCAGTAAAAACCCTCTTCCCCTGCCTGAGATGGAGACTCCAGCCTGAGGCCGGCAGCGGAGGCAGCCGATTTCCAGGCGGGCCTGGAGAATAGCATCTTTGTGGGGCGCGGGCAGCGAAGTCCGAGCCTTGGACCAGGGCCCCTCGAAAGGAGCGGTCAACTTCTGCTTGCGGAACCTGCGCCCCGCCCGATTCACTGCCCACTGGCAGGGGAAAGGGCAAAGCTGAACAAATGCAGGGAGCAGCAACAGGGCGTTTCCCCTCGTCTGTCCTTTTCCTAAGTTGCAGAGCTTTTCCATTTTAATATTGCCTGCCACATTTTAGAAAATTAGTGTAGCAGAGCCGAATAGATTGTTAGCAACAACCGATAATGCTCCTTGTGTTATTACACTCTCTCTGCTGGGAGTGTCTGCCGGGAATCCATGGAACCCTCCTGTCCATGGAACCCTCCTCTCCATGGACAGGCTCAGGAGGTGAGTGTTTCCCGCATGTAGAGCCCGTGGACATTTTTCCACCAGGAAACTTCCATTAGATTCATCAAAATGGTGAGAAACTACTGACCAAGTCCAAAGTCTACTCCATTACTTCCCCTCACTTTCCAACACACACACACATGCACACACACACACACAGGGTCACATAGACATGCACACACATAGCGTTTTACAGACGAGGAAAAAGAATCCAGAAGAGATGGGGGTGGTAACCAGTCAGGTGTAGGCTGGGACCAGATCTCCTGTCCCTACTTTGATCTGACACAAAAGATGACTCTGAACCCACCTCTGGGGGACAGAATTGCTTTAGAACCTGTTCTATGAGCACAGCAGTCACAGGATATAGCTAGATAACTCATGTCGCACTTCAGGACAGTCCTCTCTTTATAAATGCCCTTTAAGCATCCTCTGTTCATCCCTCGCCCAGCCTGGGTCTCACTCAAAGTAGCTGCTCGCTCTGTTGACTGAGTGAACCTCCGTGGTGAGCAGCATAAGGAAGATAGATTCTTAGTTTTATACAGCCAGTTCTTTGAGCTCAAGAATTATGAATCCTTCATCTTCTTCCTACTCTACTTGCCTTCCTCACCCCATAATCCTGGCTCCTGGGGCAGTTGCCAGCAGGAGACAGTCGAGACTTAAAATCCCTCACTCTTACCTTGTAAGTTCCTTCTGACAACTACTGACCTGCAAACACAAGTGTCAGTGCTGAGAGCTAAGGGTAACTTTGCATAAAAGTAGCAATTTATGTAAGGTTACTTCTTGAGAAACCTATATGAAGGTCAGGAAGCAACAGTTAGAACTGGACATGGACCAACAGACTGGTTCCAAATAGGAAAAGGAGTACGTCAAGGCTGTATATTGTCACCCTGCTTATTTAACTTATACGCAGAGTACATCATGAGAAACACTGGGCTGGAAGAAGCACAAGCTGGAATCAAGACTGCCCGGAGAAATATCAATAACCTCAGATATGCAGATGACTCCACCCTTATGGCAGAAAGTGAAGAGGAACTAAAAAGCCTCTTGATGAAAGTGAAAGAGGAGAGTGAAAAAGTTGGCTTAAAGCTCAACATTCAGAAAACTAAGATCATGGCATCTGGTCCCATCACTTCATGGGAAATAGACGGGGAAACAGTGGAAACAGTGTCAGATTTTATTTTTTTAGGCTCCAAAATAACTGCAGATGCTGATTGCACCCATGAAATTAAAAGACGCTCACTCCTTGGAAGGAAAGTTATGACCAACCTAAATATCATTAAAAAGCAGAGACATTACTTTGCCAACAAAGGTCTGTCTAGTCAAAGCTATGGTTTTTCCAGTGGTCATGTATGCATGTGAGAGTTGGACTGTGAAGAAAGCTGAGCACCGAAAAATTGATGCTTTTGAACTGTGGTGTTGGAGAAGACTCTTGAGAGTCCCTTGGACTGCAAGGAGATCCAACCAGTCCATCCTAGGGGAGATCAGTCCTGGGTATTCATTGGAAGGACTGATGCTGAAGCTGAAACTCCAGTACTTTGGCCACATCATGCGAAGAGTTGACTCATTAGAAAAGATCCTGATTCTGGGAGGGATCAGGGGCAGGAGGAGAAGGGGCTGACAGAGGATGAGATGGCTGGATGGCATCATCGACTCGATGGACATGAGTTTGAGTAAACTTTGGGAGTTGGTGATGGACAGGGAGGCCTGGTGTGCTGCGATTCATGGGGTCATAAAGAGTCGGCCACGACTGAGTGACTGAACTGAACTGAACAACTTTAAAACATTTTATTTATTTATTTATTTACTGTGATGGTCTTTGAAGCAGTAGATGTTTTTCTAGAATTCCTTTGCTTTTTCCATGATCCAGCAGATGTTGACAATTTGACATCTGGTTCCTCTGCCTCTTCTGAATCCAGCTTCACATCTGGAAGTTCTTGGTTCACATATTGTTGAAGCCTAGCTTGTAGGATTTTGAACATTGGCTTGCTAGCATGTGAAATGAGTGCAATTGTGTAGTAGTTTGAATGTTCTTTGGCATTACCCTTTTTTGGGATTGGAATGAAAACTGACCTTTTCAAGTCCTGTGGCCACTGCTGAGTTTTCCAAATTTGCTGCCACACTGAGTGCAACACTTTAACAGCATCATCTTTTAGGGTTTGAATTAGCTCAGCTGGGATTCCATCACCTCCACTAGCTTTGTTCGTAGTGATGCTTCCTAAGGCCCACTTAACTTCATACTACAGGATGTCTGGTTCTAGATGAATGATCACCCCATCATGGTTATCTGGCTCATTAAGATCTCTTTTGCATAGTTCTCCTGTGTATTCTTGCCACCTTTTCTTAATAGCTTCTGCTTCTGTTAGTTCCATACCATTTCTGTCCTTTATTGTGCCCATCTTTGCTTGAAATGTTATCTTGGTATTACTAATTTTCTTGAAGAGATCTCTAGTCTTTCCCATTCTATTCTTTTCCTCTTTTTCTTTGCATTAATCACTTAAGAAGGCTTTCTTATCTCTCCTTGGTATTCTTTGAAACACTGCATTCAGATGGATATAGCTTTACTTTTCTTCTTTGCCTTTAGCTTCTCTTCTTTTCTTAGCTCTTTGTAAGACCTCCTCAGACAACCATTTTCCCTTTTTGCATTTCTTTTTCCTGGGGATGGTTTTGATCACCGCCTCCTGTACAATGTTACCAACTGTCTGTAGTTCTTCAGGCACTCTGTCTATCAGATTTAATGCAATAAATCTATTTGTTACTTCTACTGTATAATCATAAAGGATTTGATTTAGGTCATACCTGAATGGCCTCATGATTTTCCCTACTTCCTTCAATTTAAGTCTGAATTTTGCAGTAAGGAGTTCAAGTTCTGAGCCACAGTCAGCTCCCAGTCTTGTTTTTGCTGACTATCTAGAGCTTCTCCATCTTCAGCTGCAAAGAATATAATCAATCTGATTTCAGTATTGACCATCTGGTGATGTCCATGTGTAGACATTAAACCCTATTTAATTTTGATGGTTTTTATAAAAAAAAAGCTTTTCAAAATATTGACTGCTATGCCAGTGAAGCATTAGGTGCTTTACATGCATTATTTAATTAAATATAACAGGAAGCTGGTACTATTGTTATCCTCACTAAGGAGCAAACTGAAGTTTAGAGAACTGAAGGATCTTCATCAGGTTTGCACACCTAGGAGCCAGGATTCAAATCCAGTTGTCTGGCTTCAAAGCTGTGTTGCTCCAGTATCATATGGACACTGTTAGAGCTGGAATGAAAGTGTTAGGTATTAGAATAAAGGGAAAGAAGACTTCACAGGATGATTGGGGCCAGGTTGCATTAATTTAATGCAGGAGCATTAAATGTCAGGTCTTCAGTAATGGGGAGATAGACTTTGAAATGAATTCATAAAAGAACTTGCATGCACCTTCACTGAGGAGATGAGGAACGCTCATGTCATGCAACAGAGGTTTGACCCAAGCAGGAAGTTTCTTCCAACTTGGAGAGTCTGCGACTTTGAACCTTTTGGCAGAACTATGCTCTGAAGCAAGTGCATACGTCCATCTTTATTGTTGACACCCCATGGAAGTGATACCAGGAGATTCTCAATCTAACAATCCCCTGACACAGTTCTAGAGTTTGAATGTTGAAGACTGTGTGTTCATAATGGGTGAGGGAATGGGCTATCAGTGAGTCTGTCTTTCTTTTTTTAAACTTCAGTCTCTGCTATGTGTCAGCTTTAAGAGGCTGACCTAAACGGTGGGGCATTCTGTGGTAGAAAGGGCGTAGACTTTGGGACTGGCTAGACTAGGGGTGGAATAGTAATTCAGCTATACAGTGCTAACCATGGGCAAGGTACCTAACCACACTGAGCCCTAGTTTTCTCATCTATAAATGGGGACAAGCCTATCTTATCAGAAAGCACCTACCTTATGTTCCAAAAGTCAAGAACTTAGTCTGTCAGATGAGCCTACCACCTGATCCTGTTAGCATCTTCATTAATGATCAGCATCAGCATCATGTTTTCACCCTGGTTAGAATTTCTCCATGGGGTTAGATTGTGAAGCTTAGATACCTCTTTCCTAGGAGAAGCAATGTGGGGAAAGTTTGTTCAATTCGCAGTAAGAAGATCTATGTCAAGTCCAAGCTCAAATAGTTCATGACTCTGACCCTGGACAACAGGTTTAAAACCAACTTCCCAGGATTGTTGTAAATGTTGGTTGAGGGAAAAGCTGTGAAAACATTATAAACCCATAACCTTTTAGACAGAATGGTAAAACTCCATTATGCCATAGCTTTGAAAGAATTCAACTGACATTTCATAACCCTTGATCTACTACATGAGTAGTCCTTTGCTCAAGTGTTTCTCAGCAGAAAGCCTCCATCTTTGAGGCTCACTTTGCTTGTTTCTCTGGTGTTCAGCCTCTAGGACTGTATGCCCTTCTCTCATTGGCATTAAAGGTGGTATGATTCTGGCCTGATCCCTGCATGGCCTATGGTGTCTTGACCTGTCTACTGAGTCCTAGGGCCCACTGCTGCCAGGGAGACCCAGCTGGAGCTAATTTGCTGGGCTGAGTCACTGCATCTGGTTGGGACAAGTTGGGCGTATTTTTTCAATCTCAAGTGTCTCTCTGGGACCTTCTCTTGCTTACCACTTTGCTGAGTGCCTCAGCGTAGGTGGTGGTTAAGCACAGTCTCTCCCTTCTTTTGAACAGCTTCATTTTCCAGAGTGGAGGTTGTCATATTGTGCTTGGTAGCAGCCATGAGTTCTTCAGGACTCCCTGTCATTTAGGGCTAAATTGTTTGGTGACATGATAATTGCTACAGAATCCAATGTGAAGGGAGGTCAAGGATGGTTAGCCGAGTGAAAGAAGGTTTATTACTGCTTATCCAGGGGATGTTCATGAAAACATTCATTAGTGCTGCTCAGGAGAAAGAAAATAGTGTCAGCAGAGTAGTCCAACCTGGCAACTTCCATGGGAAAGCACAGACAACCAAAGAGAGCCTTGCCTCAGGATAAAGTGGGATTCCAGAGGCTTAGCTGGGCTTGCACAGCCGGCTAGGGCTGACACTGCAGCGCAAGGATGAAATCGTGGCTTGAGAATGCAGGGGTTGTGAGTTCAGGACTTGCTTTTGCATTCTACATTGTGTCATTTATTTCTCTTTTAGTTTCCTTAATTTCCATCTTGAATTCTGTCAGATGCTTGCAGAGTATTTGCCATTAGGCAACAAGTAAATTTGTCTTTGGGGATCTGCTTAGGGAATCAGACCCTGGCTTCAGGTCATCAGTGAATCAGAGAACCTGGGTTCTAGTCTTTTCTCTTCTGTTTTTATGGCTGTGTGGTGGCTTCTCTTGCTGCGGGACATGGGCTTTAGAGTAGAAGGGCTTCAGGAGTTGGGGTGTACAAACCCATGTCCCCTGCATTGGAGGCAGATTCTTAACCCCTGGACCACCAGGGAAGTCTCTGGGTTCTAGTCTTAACCTTAAAGCTGTTCCACTCCTTGCCATGCAAGGTCTGGTCCATGGGTGAGCAGCATTACTTGGGAGCTGATCTTGGGCCCACCTGCATTTGTGAATCATCTTCTATGTCTTAACATCCCCAGCTGACTCATCTGCACATAAAAGTTTGGTCGAAGTGATACGGCTAGAGAAGGCAGGACTTTTTCTATCTTCTTCTTTTTTTAATATTTAGCTTCAGGTCTTAGTTACGGCCCTTGAGATATTACATTGTGGTGTCTGGGTTCTCTAGTTGTGGTGCATAGGTGTGTATGGGCTTAGTAGCCCCGGGGCATGTGGGTTAATAGTTCCCTGACCAGGGAACCAAGAACTTCCAGATGTTCAAGCTGGATTTAGAAAAGGCAGAGGAACCAGAGATCAAAATGCCAACATCCACTGGATTGTAGAAAAAGCAAGAGAATTTCAGAAAAACATCTACTTCTGCTTCATCGACTACACCAAAGCCTTTGACTGTATGGATCACAACAAACTAGAAAATTCTTAAAAGAGATTGGAATACCAAACCACCTGACCTGCCTCCTGAGAAATATGCGTGCAGGTCAAGAAGCAATGGTTAGAGCCAGATATGGAACAATGGACTGGTTCCAAATTGGGAATGGTATACATCAAGGCTGTGTATTGTCATCCTGCTTATTTAACTTATATGCAGAGTACATCATGAGAAATGCTGGGCTGGATGAAGCACAAGCTGGAATCAAGGTTTCTGGGAGAAATATCAATAACCTCAGATATGCAGATGATACCACCCTTATGGCGGAAAGCGAAGAGGAACTGAAGAGCCCCTTGATGAAAGTGAAAGAGGAGAGTGAAAATGCTGGCTTAAAACTCAACATTCAGAAAATTAAGATTATGGCCTCTGGTCCCTATCACTTCATGGCAAATAGATGGGGAAACAATGACAGACTATTTTCTTGGTCTCCAAAATCACTGCAGATGGTGACTGCAGGCATGAAATTAAAAGATGCTTGCTGCTTGGAAGAAAAGCTATGACCAACCCAGATAGCATATTAAAAAAGCAGAGACATTACTTTGCCAACAAAGGTCCTTCTAGTCAAAGCTGTGGTTTTTCTAGTAGTCATGTATGGATGTGAGAGTTGGACTATAAAGAAAGCTGAGTGCTGAAGAATTGATGCTTTTGAACTGTCGTGTTGGAGAAGACACTTGAGAGTCCCTTGGACTGCAAGGAGATCCAGCCAGTCCATCCTAAAGGAGATCAGTCCTGAATATTCATTGGAAGGACTGATGTTGAAGCTGAAACTCCAATACTTTTGCCACCTGATGTGAAGAACTGACTCATTTGAAAAGGCCCTGATGCTGGGGAAGATTGAAGGTAGGAGAAGGGGACGACAGAGGATGAGATGGTTGGATGGCATCACTGACTCAATGGACATGAGTTTGAGCAAGCTCCAGGAGTTGGTGATAGACAGGGAAGCCTGGCATGCTGCAGCCCATGGGGTTGCAAAGAGCCAGACATGTCTAAGTGACTGAACTGAACTGACCAGGGATTGAACCCTCATTCCCTGCACTGGAAGGAAGATTCTTAACCATTGGGCTACCAGGGAAGTTCCTTTATCTTCTTATTTATTATTTTGTATCCACAGGGACCTATCTAAAGTTTAGCATACAGTGGTTGCAAAATCCATGAATCTTTCTCTGACTTTGAGCATGTCCAAACTGCTAGGGACTTTGTAAACTTCCAGGGACTTAATTGTAAAGTGGTGTAAAGAGAGGGGTGGTGAATGGAGTTGGTGTCAAACCTTCTGTGTTTGAAAAACAGACATGAACATTTGAATGACTGATGATGGCAGTGGTGGTTTTATTTTATTTTAATTTTTAATTAGAAGATAACTACTTTACAATATTGTGATGGTTTCTGCTGTACATCAACATGAATTGGTTTTAATATGGCTATCTTTGACCTAATAAATCAAAAGCTCTGAAGATGGGTCATAGGATTTCTATGTTTTAAAATTTCCTGTTATGTTCACTAATGTTTATTACAGTATCATACATAAAAACAATCTTTAAATGTCCCTTAAGAGGAAATGAATAAATATATAATGTAACACAATTCAAAAATCTAAATTAAAGAGTAGAGCTACACATATAAACGTTAATAAGTCTAAAGAACTTTTTTGAGAGAAGAAAGTTGCAGAGGAAGTATAAAGTATGGCACTATTTAAAGTTAAAAAAAACTTGTGTGTATGTAATGGAAACATACTTATGTAGTAGAAGTGTCAAGTTCTAGATGGGAAAAATAAACACCAAGTTCAGGGCATTAGTTAACTTTGAGAGAGAAGAAGGGGATTAAATGGGAGCTTCATGTTTTATTTTTTTTTTTAATAAAGAGTAAAGAAATAAAGGTTGTAATAGCAAACTTGGAAAAAAGCAACATGGAAAAAAAGGTTTTTTTGAAAAGGTATTATCATCATTATTACTCATTATCATCATTATTCATGTTACTATCCTCTATACTTTTTCTGAATGCTTAAAATATTTCATTATAAAACAACTAAAACAAAATCCTCCTGATAATTGTGATGCAGACAGTTGGCATTCTTTCTAAGGGGATTTTAAATATATAAATATTTTTTCACTTGGCTGCATCAGGTCTTGGTTGTTGCGCACAGGATCTTCACTGCTAGTGTGGGATCTTTGTTTCAGCATCAGAATCATTTTAGTTGCAGCCTCCGAACTCTTAGTTGCTGTATTGTTGTTGTTTAGCTGCTAAGCCATGTCTTCCTCTTTTGCCACCTCATGGACTATAACCCACCAGGCTCCTCTGTCCATGGCATTCCCCAGGCAGGAATACTGGAGTGGGTTGCCATTTCCTTCTCCGGGGTATCTTCCCGACCCAGGGATCGAACCTGCATCTCCTGCATTGGCAGACGGATTCTTCACCACTGATCCATCTGGGAAGCCCCCACCTTGTTGTTCAGTCACTCAGTCGTGTTTTACTCTCTGCGACCCCGTGGGCTGCAGGCGGCAGGGGAGCCCTCATGCTTACTCTTAGTGGTAGCATGTGGGGTCTAGTTCCGTGACCAGAGAATGAGCCCAGGGCCTTCTGCTTTGGGAGCTCGGAGTCTTACCCACTGGACCACCAGGGAGTCCCTCTCAGGGAATTCTTGCCTTAGATATGTCTAAGCACCTTTCAGCTTTAAATATGTTTGTGCACAGAGAGCTCTTACCCAACCACCCTCTCTTGTTCTCTTACATGACACGTGCCTGTTAGGATGTACCCAAGGTCTGTGGCTTCTCTGCATTCTGTCCTGCTGAGATGCAGCTTTTCTCATGTTTGTGCTGTTGGTGAAACCCACCCATCTGACGCTGCTTTAAGGACCTAGCCTACAAGGCTCTTCTGTGTTGTCTTCTGTTTTTTTTCTGGAAGGGGGCGGTTCTGACCTACATCTATCCTAATCTTAGAGCTCTAACCGTAGGGTCACCTCCTGCCCCCACCTTCCCTAAACTGCATTCATTTTCATAACACCTTCACTGACCCTTCAGTTCCATGGTAGGACTTAGTTGCCCTGTGAATCTTACAAATTTTCATCACCTCCCCCCAAGTATCATCATTTGCAGTCAGTTCTCTTATTACTCTACCTGCTTTCCAAGTATGGAAAGTTTAATCAGTAATGATGACACTTGTTGGTCTGTGACTCAGGGAACGTTTAGAAGGTAGAAGTGGCTCTAACAGCTGGTGTCAACCAAACTTTTAAATTAAATTAGTTTAGAATTATTTTTAATATACTCTGCAGCCTGAGTTCTAAACCAAGGGTATGGACTTCCCTGCTGCTCCAGTGGTTAAGACTCTGTGCTTCCATGAGGGGCTCACTTTCAGTTCCTGGTGTGGAGCTAACATCCCACATAACCCGTGGCCAAAATATTCTTTAAAAAATTTTAATAAACCAAGGGTGAGGAACTTCCCTGGTGGTCCAGTGGTTGAGACTTTTCCTTCCAAGGCAGGGGGTGAGAGTTCAGCACCTGGTTGGGGAGCTAGGATCCCACATGTCTCGTGGTCAAGAAACCAAAATATAGGACAGAGACAATATTGTAAATTCAGTAAAGACTAAAAAATGGTCCACGTTAAAAAAATAAATAAATAAACCAAGGGTGATCTTCCCCTTACTCCCCCCAGGGCCATTTGACAGTGGCTAGCAGCAGAGACATTTTTGGTTTTCATGACTAGGGGAATGCTACTGGCCTGGTGAGGGTAGAGGCCAGGGATGCTGCTAAACACCCCAATGCACAGAACAGCCGCACCCCCCATAACAAGGAATTTGCCATCTAAAATGGCAGTAGTGCTGAGGTTGAGAAACTTGGCTCTATAGACCCTCATATGATGAATATCCCTCTATCAGTGAGGCAGAATGGATGGGGCTACAGTCCTATAAGTGTGGGGTTGTGGAACAGGGAGTGCAGGACTCCCTGTGGGGCTGTGCAGAGATCATTCCTGTTTTATCATCCTGGCAGGGTGGGGGCTAGGGAGGTGATGCTGTTGGAGATGGAAGATGGGAAGAGATGAAGTAGATTAAGGAAAAACTAGAGAGGAACAAAGTCCAGGTACTTGGAAGAATAAAGGAAAGCTTATTCGGATGCCTTTGAACTTGGCACTTGGCTGTGAATAACACTTTCATGCTACAGAAATGCAGGATAGCTTGCTTATTTTCAGATATTTCCAGTGTGAAAGGTGGTAGATAGTTGCAGTCATGGCCCCGAGTGACTCATGCCATCCTGTTTCCACCGGCCTGCAGTGTGATTCTTGCTATTCCTCTGTTCAAGAGGTGGTGTCTCTTTTCATCCCATGAATCTGGGCTGGCCTTGTCACTTGCCTTGACCTGAAGAATGTGGGGGGAGTGATGTTGTGTGACCTCTGGGGCCATTCAGCTTTGGCTTTCTCCCTCCAGGAACATTTCTACCGTCATGTGAGAACTCCCCGCCTGATAAAGCCTCTTTGAGGAAAAGGCCCAGGCACCCAGTGTCCCAGCCCAGCCCAGCCCCTGCCAAAATTCCAGCTCATTGCATCTCTGCCAGTGAATGAAGATGAATCAGTGTATCCACCCAGCCAACCCATAGCATAGTGAGGAACAATAAATCGTGGCTATTTTAAGCCATTTGTCTTTGGGGTGGTTTGCTACACAGGAACAGATAATTGGACATTGTGCATGAGTGACTTCGTTTGGATGTTGTTAGAAGTTGTGGATGATATTTTGGTGTTAGAACGTGTGCGAATGTGCTAAGTCGCTTCAGTTGTGTCCAACTCTGTGCGACCCTATGGACTGTGGCCTGCTAGGCTCCTCTGTCCATGGGATTCTCCCGGCAAGAATACTGGAGTGGGTTGCCATGCCCTCCTCCAGGGGATCGTCCTGACCCAGGGATTGAACCGTGCCTCTCATGTCTCCTGCATTGGCAGGCAGAATCTTTAGCACTGGCACCACCTGGGAAGCCCTTGTGTTAGAATATGTGTGTGAATATCAGACCATGGTTAAAAGACACTGAGTTCTTCCTCCTTTGCACTTGTAGCACTTCTCGGAGCTTCTGGATGAGTTCTCCCAGAACGTCTTGGGCCAGCTCCTGAACGACCCTTTCCTCTCAGAGAAGAGTGTGTCGATGGAGGTGGAGCCGTCCCCGACGTCCCCGGCACCCCTCATCCAGGCCGAGCACAGCTACTCCCTCTGTGAGGAGCCACGGGCCCAGTCGCCATTCACCCACATCGCCACCAGCGACAGCTTCAATGACGGTAAACCCAGAGTGGGGGAAGCAGCTGGGACCTTGGCATCTTTGGCCCTGACCTCCTTGAGGGTGCGGAACGTGTGTCACAGTATCATCAGCACCTGCTTCAGCCACATACCTGCTGTGTGTGGCCTGTGCTTGGGCCCTGGGGGAATGCAGAGAGGCACAGAATGTAGCTCTACCTGAGACTGTGTGCTCTGGGAATTTGCTAGAACTGAATGGTACTAATTGCTCTTTTTGACCTGTGGACTGGGCAGCAAAGCATCCTTCCACATATCAGGTTGGCCTCTCTGGTTGCTGACTCCAGTACATCCACCATTTCAAGAGGTCATGCCATGTTTGTTTTTTTTCCCTGAGAAAGAATGTTTATGACCACTCTTCTCCATAAACACTTCTTGTGTATCCTCTGGACCCATTTCCGACACGTTTCCTTAACCCCACGTATAGGAGATCTTGGCGAGCATTCCTAGACTTTCTTGTTGGTTACCCTTTCATGCCCATTATCAAGGCCATTAGCTTGGTATGTGTTGAGAGCTTAATTTTCCTGGTCTTAAAGATGTTCACATGTTTTTACCATTACTCCATAGGACTTTAGTTGGTACAGGCTCTATATAACCACCTATTTTAGTATCTTGAGTAAGTTTCGAAAACTGTATCCTCTAATGTTAGTTTGGCATATGTTCTCTTCTCCTGGCAGGATGGCAGAGTGCAGGATGGTCCCTAACTTGATGTCCTCTGTCTTGACCTAGATGTCCCCTCCCCTCCTATACCACTCTACACATGACACGTCTTGTGAAGTGACTACCTACAGGATAGGATGCCTCCTGCTTCCTTGGGTTAAAGGCACATGCCTGTGTTCACTTTACAAAGAGGCCATTAGCTTTGTGGGGGAATCCCTTCTCCAGTTGGGGTTCTTAGATCTAGCACGTGCGTGCATTTGCATGCTCAGTTGTGTCTGACTCTTTCAACCCCCAGGCTGTAGCCTGCCAGCCTCCTCTCTCCATGAAATTTTCCCAGCAAGACTGCTGGACTAGGTCGCCATTTCCTCCTCCAGGGGATCTTCCCGAGCCAGAAATTGAACCCACGACTACTGCGTCTACTGCATTAGCAGGCAGATTCTTTACCATTGATCCACCTGGGAATCCCTCATAGACCTACTGTGCTGTGTGTGGGAAACCCAGGTTTCCCATATTGCAGATGGATTCTTTTACCAACTGAGCCACCAGGGAAGCCCAGGAATACTGGAGTGGGTAGCTTATCCCTTCTCCAGGGGATCTTCTCAACCCAGGAATCAAGCCAGGGTCTCCTACATTGCAGGCAAACTCTTTACCAATTGAGCTGCCAGGGAAGCTCCTTAGATCTACTAATGACCTCTAACAGAACCAACTCTGGGATCAGTAAAACATCTTATCTTGGGACAGAGAATACTGCAGGTTTTTTCTTTCTCAGGCTCATTCTTCTTTTGATTAGAGGTCTACCCACAAACAGCCCAGAAACTTTGGCCTTCTGTCCTCAGTGAAGGGACGGTCCCAAATCTGTGGGTGAGTCCTTTCCTGACTGGACCCTTTGGAGCCCTAACTGTATTCTCAGATTTCTCCTGACAAGAGGTTAGATGCATGATGATCTAATCCTTCTCCTCTGTGGTTTCTCCACTGTCCCTGCCTCAACAAGGGAACAGGGTGAGGGAAGTCCCCTGGGAGGGACGGGAGGAAATACAGCTGAAATAATTCGAGGATGTGGAGCTGTTCTGAGGGTAACATGAGATGATGTGTTTAAAGAACCTGGGACAGTGCCCACCACATAGCATTTCAGTGACTTGGTGTTTCTTCCTCCTCTCCTCACCTCCTCTTTCTTCCTCTGTTGTTGCAGGGTTGTTATTGTTCGTTTTCCTGATCCCCTTCTTTTCCTCCTGCTTCTCCTCCTTTCACTCTTTCTTCTCCCCTCCTCTTCTCTCCATCTTTTTTCCCCTTTCAGTTTCTTATTAAATCATTTCCAGGAATGATCTCTGTTCAAATTCAGGGATATGGTCTCTGTTATGACTATATACCCGTCATTTTATTGTAACGTGGAGAACAACTATAGAGAGTCAGCCTTTTTCTGCATTTTAGCTTAGATAAACTCATGCAGTCCCTGCCTTAGTTGCCTTTTTTTTTTTTTAATGGACTATAGCACTAGATGGGAGATTAGACTAAATGACCTTTAAGATTTCTCCCAGTGCTGAGGTTCTGTGTGGATGTGGTTTCTGTTTAATGTTTGTAACTGCCTTTGCATATGGTTTTCCCATTCTCTCTCTCTTTTTTAATATTTTTGATATGAACTATTTTAAATGTCTTTATTGAAATTGTTACCATATTGTTTCTGTTTTATGTTTTGGTGTTTTTGGCAGTGAGGCAAGTGGGATCCTAGCTCCACAATCAGGGATTGAACCTGCATTCCCTACATTGAAAGATAAAGTCTTAAACACTGGACTACCAGGGGAAGACACAACCCATATTCTCTGTACTGGTTTGCCTCTGTTATTCCTACAGTTCCTTTGATGCCTCTATTTCAAGCCCTACTTCCCTTTGTGGAAGTCATTTCTAATACCTCTTGTATAGCTTTTTAACTGCTGTCTTAACAGATCTCCCAAAATTCGTGGCTTAAGCTAGTAATAATCATTTATTACCTCTCATGATTTCTGTGGATCAAGAATTCAGGACTTGCTCACATAGGTGGTTCTGGCTGTTGACTGAAAAAATCTCACAACTTAAAAGTTGAGAATTATGTTTTATTTGATGGACTTTCTGAGGACTGAAGCCTGGGATGCAGCTTCTCAGATAGCTCTGAGATTCTGTTCCAAAGAGGTAAGGGAGTAGTCAGGTTATATAGGAGTTTTTGCAACAAAATCCAGGTAGTCAGAACATTCAAAAATTACTGTTAATTAAAGATAAACCAGACATCTCAAGTTGGTGAATTTAGCATTTTTCTCTGTTTCAAGAAGATGAAAGAGCCTGGGCTCATTGAAATCATTCCTCTGATATGCACCTTAACTATCTAGAGCCAGTAACTTGTTCTTTCCCATCCTGAGTTCCTTCATGGCTCACTGTGTCCTCAGATGGTAGAAAGTACTGGAGCCGTGTGGGGACTGTTTTACAAGG
Source organism: Odocoileus virginianus (assembly GCF_023699985.2). Lineage (NCBI taxonomy): Eukaryota > Metazoa > Chordata > Mammalia > Artiodactyla > Cervidae > Odocoileus > Odocoileus virginianus. The sequence continues at coordinate 16,779,852 of NC_069674.1, forward strand.
GCATTAATTTCATTACAGAGGGCATCACCCTCATGACCTAATTATCTCCCCAAGGCCCAACCTCCTGTGACCATTACTTTGGGCATTAGAATTTCAGCATGTGAATTCTGGGAGGACACAAACATTCAAACCGTAGCAAAAGGAGAGTTGACATTTTAACTAGGATAGACAGGGAAGGCCTTTCTTTAAAGGTGGCATTTGAGCAAAGATCAGCAGATGAGGAAAAGAACTAGGTGTATGTGCAAGAGGCTTCTAGGCAGAGGGAATGGCCCTGTGTCAGGGGTGTGATAATAACATAGCAACACCTCTGTTGTATTCCGTTATCTGTGGAGCTAGCCAGCCATGCAGCAGCCTTGGTTCTAGAATGTGCAGATCAGAGCTGGCCTAAACAATCTGGGCAACTTTCCCCTTCAAGTCCATGTTTGCTGAGCACTTACCATGTGTTCTAGATACTTGTGAGACAATGATAGTAAAACTTAGTGTGTACTAAGTCACTTCAACCATGTCCATCTCTTTGCAATCCTATGGAGCCCGCCAGGCTCCTCTGTCCATGGGATTCTGCAGGCAAGAATACTGGAGTGGGCTGCCATGTCCTCCTTCAAGGGGATCTTCCCAACATAGAGATCGAACCCACATCTCTTTATTTCTCCTGCATTGGCAGGTGAATTCTTTACCACTAGCACCACCTGGGAAGCCCAGTAAAACTTAGATTCTTACCTCAAAGTAGCTCAGAGTCTAAGGAAGATACCATGTACCCCAATACTTGATCAGACTGAATACGAGCAGTGTCCTGAGAGGAAACTGTAGCAACTCAGAGGAGAGAGAGCATGCCCAGTGATGACCACAGGAAAAGTTGCAGGAATGAGGCAGAATTTCATTTGAGCCCTGAAGTGTTGAGTAGAGTTGAAACGGTGGTGATGGTTGGAGGGAAGCAGATAGTGGACACAGGGCTAGGAAACTGATTCTTCTAAAACAAAACCCTGAGTGAAATGATTGCAAATAAGCAGTTTTCCAAAAGTTCAGGATCCCCTCCTCTTCCTGATAACACTTTTTTTTTTTTTTTGCTTTCTAATGCTAATCAGTATACATGTAGCATAAAGGAGCCACCTACTTATAGCTTAGTGTGGGGAGAAATGATCAATCTTTTTCAGGAAGCTTTCTTATCAGACCAAAGCACACAACATTCACCTCCCCATCTGGCCCCTCCTATTTAGAGGTGCTATAATGCCATACACAAGGAATGTTGCCTGCCGTATCAGTCAACAAAAGGTGTTGTGGCCATCAGCCAGACTATGCCCATTAAGGAGGTTCAGGATGGAAAAAAGCAGGATACTGGCCCTAGATAGGTAAGGTGCATATCAGAGGAGTGATTTCAATGAGCCCAAACTCTTGCATCTTCCCATATAAAGAAAAGTGCTGAATTCATTTACTTCAAGTGTCTGGGATTCTTTAAGTCACAGTAAACTTTTGATGTTCTGACTACCTGGTTTTTGTTGCAAAAAATTCCTGTACATCCTGACTTATCCCTCACCTCTTTGGAGCAGTCCCTCAGAGCTGTCTGAGAGGTTCTCTTCTGGACCTAAGTCCTCAGAAATCTGCTGAATAAAACAGATTTCTCAACTTTTAGGCTGTGCTCTTTTTTTTGGACTGCACTGCAATAGGCTGTGCTGGTAATTTGCTGAGAATAGGTACAGTGGGTCAGATATATTTTGCAAAGAGTTTCTGATCCACAGTTCATCTTAAGTATCAGTTTTTCTCTGAGTAAAGGCTTCCTATGCTAGCAAAATCCCTTTTGTATGCAGGGAATAATGAGTATGAACAGTAACCATTTGGAGTATGTGAAATCAGAGGTAGGCAGTGTGCATGAAGGAGCTGGGGAAATTGCTGAGGAAAGCATTGTGCAGGTCTTGGCTTCAATTGTTTTTCTGAGTTTTGTGTGGATAGGCAAATGTTTGGGAACAGAACGATTTGATTCATTTGAATCCCAGTTGGCATCCACCTTAGGGAGGATTAATTCACAAAGATCCCTCTGGAGTCTGTGTTCTGTTAAGCAGATTGCTTTCCTGATCCAGGAGGATGATATTTCTTTAGGAGACGCATAAATAGGCAGCAATTTAAACATTACTGTTTGCATTAAATTTAATATTCTTCATCGTTTGCGCTGTCTAAACAGTCTAAAGCCCAGAACTAGGAATCCTTGTTTCTAATGATGGTTAGTATTTCATTGTACCTCGCAAAGTCAGAGATTCAAATCTTCCTGTCCAGTTTTAAAGATTAAAGGGAATTCTTCTGTAATTGCTTCCGAGCCTGAAACAAAGTGATAAGCTAAACAGTTCAAATGAGACTCTCAGTTTATTAAGATTTTTCTTTCTCCTTCTTCCTCCCTTTTCCCTCTTTCTCTCTCCTACCATCATCCTTCTTTCTTTCTCCCTTTGTTATCTCCCTGCTAACTCTTTCTTTTCCCTCTTCCTCCCTCCTTGAACCCTGAGCCAACTATATTGGGCAAACATAGGTGCTCTTATCCTGTTTGTCTATCATGTTCTTCAGTTGAACAGTTTGAGACCCACCCCTAAAATTGTATGCAAAATTTGGGGCTCACAATATTTGTCAGTTTTTCTGCTGGGGACATATATAGCTTTTTTTTTTTTTTTAGATCCTCAACAGAGCCTGTGACCAAAAAAAGGTTGAGAAACACTAGTCTAAGATTACACTGGAGTCATCTGTCTTCAGGGCTGAATTTGACTGTAGACTTCTCTGAAACACTTGAACTAAAGAACTTCACATGGTTTGGCAACCACAGGAGCCGGTTCTAGGAATGTGGGCCGGCCTTTTAAACCACCAGAGAGACATCCTGCATTCAGCTTGTTCATTTCTGCCCATGATTAAGGCTGTTAAGCAGGGTTTTCTGTTCTTTTTTTTTAAAAAAGTGAAGATTTTATAAAGAGATAAGCAGAAGCACCCAAGTAGATTGAGGAATGAAAAGCTTATATTTAAATGACCAAGTTTTGCTCCTTACCAGCTGGAGGATATCTTCATGAGCTACTCTATTTTGTTCATGTTCCTTTGTAATTGGGGGACTAGGTGTTTATTTACTTTTGTTGGTTAATTTCAGTCTTCTTCCTAAAGAGGAAACCTAGAGCTGGATGAAGGCTGTTCAGAGAGAACTAGACATGGCCCCTGTCCTCCAAGGTGGTATAAGAAACAAGTTAGAAAATATACAAAATGTCAACAGACTCAGAGTAGAATATACTAATCCAGAAGTGATCTGTTAGCACCATGCACAAGTCAAGGTAACTTATTTTGGGTGGAATAAAGAACTCTTAACTGTGAATCTTTCCCTTCTACAGACAGTGGAACCAGAACATGAAAAATAATCATCTTCCTTCTGGCTAGCCTGGCTAGGCTTCTAGAGCCAGCAGGGCATGGAGTGACCGGGTGCACTGGCTTAGTATGGATATTCTAAATTTATGGTATTATTTCACAGGTGTCTGTGAAAACAATAGTCTGTGAGCTAAAGATGAACAGATGCCTGATGGAAGGCGGAGACTCAGCAGTTGATGAGAAACAGGGCCTTAGTAAAGTAGAGTGGTGTTTTTTCAGAGACTTGAAGAAGAAAAATGATGGCTGATGATGTCAGAGCAGGGAAGATATGCTTGATATAGCAGTCTGGGGAGAAACAGAAAGGTGTATGCCATGCATGGCAAAGAAAAAATGGATTTTGAAAGGATTCGATGAAACCAGAGCAGGACTAGCACAACATCGGGTATGCTGAGTAAAGGGTAGAGATGAGTCATGGGTGACTTAGGTTTTCTGTTTGCAGTGGTGAAGACATCTTGATGTTGAAATGTTCCAAGGCCTTGGGACCTGGGAAAGAAAGTCCCAGAGAGATGACAAAGAGCTGTATCTTCATCACATTTGATTAGAGCTGCTGACAAGAGCATGGGTCTAAGCTGTCTTAGAGGGCATAGATTCTATGGTTAAAAAAATGCAGACATAGCTGTCATTTACCTACAGGAAGTAGCTGGGTCCCCTGGCAAGGATGAGGTACAGAAAGAACCTGATGTGTTTGGGGTGGACAAGTATAGGAACAGTCTTCTTTTCAGAGTCTGAAACCTGGACTAGTGGTGTATGTTCTTTTGCTTTTCATCATTCATTTGAGACTATCTTTTATTTTCTTTTGCTAACTAGTATGGGAAATACCTCCTCAACTTTTTAAAAGTGAAATAATGACTTCTTTGTTTGCTTGGTCATTGCAGTGTTAGAATAGTATAAGAAAGCAATATTTATAGCTTGGTTCAATCACTCAGTTGTGTCTGACTCTTTGCAACCTTATGGATGGCAGCATGCCAGGCTTCCCTGTCCATCAGCAACTCCTGAAGCTTGCTTAGACTCATGTCCATCAAGTCGGTGATGTCATCCAACCATCCCATCCTCTGTCATCCCCTTCTGCTCCTGGCCTCAGTTTTTACCAGCATCAGGGTCTTTTCCAAGGAGTCAGTTCTTCCCATCAGGTGGCCAAAATATTGGGAGCTTCAGCTTCAGCATCAGCCCTTGCAATTAATATTCAGGACTGATTTCCTTTAGGATAGACTGATTGGATCTCCTTGCAGTCCAAGGGACTCTCAAGAGTCTTCTCCAACACCACAGTTCAAAAGCATCAGTTCTTCAGCCCTTCTTTATGGTCCAACTCTCACATCCATGCATGACTACTGGAAAAACCATAGACTTGACTAGACAGACCTTTGTCAGCAAAGTAACGTCTCTGCTTTTTAATATGCTGTCTAGGTTGGTCATTGCTTTTTTTCCAAGCAGCAAGCGTCTTAATTTCATGGCTGGAGTCGCCATCTGCAGTGATTTTGGAGCCCGAGAAAATAAAATCTGTCACTGTTTCCACTGTTTCCCCATCTATTTGCCATGAAGTGATGGCACCAGATGCCATGATCTTAGTTTTCTGAATGTTGAGTTTTAAGCCAGCATTTTCACTCTCCTCTTTCACTTTTATCAAGAGGCTCTTTAGTTCCTCTTTGCTTTCTGCCATTAGGGTAGTATCATCTGCTTATCTGAAGTTATTGATATTTTTCCTGGCAATCTTGATTACAGCTTTTGCTTCATCTGGCCTGGCATTTCGCATGATGTACTCTGCATATAAGTTAAATAAGCAGGGTGACAATATGTCTAGTTCTAACTGTTGCTTCTTGACCTGCATACAGATTTCTCAGGAGACAGATAAGGTGGTCTGGTATTTCTATCTCTTTAAGAATTTTCCACAGTTTGTTGTGATCCACAGAGTCAAAGGCTTTGGAGTAGTCAGTAAAGCAGAAATAGATGTTTTTCTGGAACTCTCTTGCTTTTTCTATGGTCCAGCGGATGTTGGAGATTTGATCTCTGGTTCCTCTGCCTTTTCTAAATCCAGCTTGAACATCTGGAAGTTTTCGGTTCACATACTGTTGAAGACTCACTTGGAGAATTTTGAGCATTACTTTGCTAGCATGTGAAATGAGTGCAATTGTGTGATAGTTTTTTTTTTTTTTTTTGTGTGTGTGTGTGTGTATGATAGTTTGAACATTCTTTGGCATTGCCTTGCTATCTAGCATTAAACTTGGGAAAGACTCTGATGCTGGGAAAGATTGAGGGCAAGAGGAGAAGGGGTAGACAGAAGATGAGATGGTTGGATGGCATCACTAACTCAATGGACATGAGTTTGAGCAAAATCCAGGAGATGGTGAAGGACAGGAAAGCCTGGCGTGCTGCAGTCCTTGGGGTCGCAAAGAGTCAGACATGACTGAGCGACTGAACAACAACAAAGCATTGAACTTACTCTGTTCACAAGTAAGAGTCATAATTTTGGTGAGAAAAGTGTACACAAGAGGGGTTTTTTTGGCATGTATACACTAAGTACATCTTTTTAAATCAGTCATTTGCTCCACAGATATTTGTTTAATGCATACTCTAAACACAGTTTCCTATGGGAGGACCTGAGATACCAAATGCAGACCACAGATAGAATTTAGCAGTTCATCTCTGGGATCAATTTGCTTGAATTGGAGTCTGGGTTCTGCCACTTACTAATGGTGTGAATTTGAGCAAGTGGCTCAACTCTTGTGTTTCTTTCCTGATCTTTAAAATGGAAATAATTTTCATGATACTCAACCTTGTGCTATTGTTGTAGGGATTAAGTTATTATATATTATACATTTATAACAGTGCCTGGCAATTAGTACACACTAATTAGCTCTTGTCATTATTGCTTTGCTCTTGTTATTATTGCTTTATGCATATTGCCACATAATTCAGTACATAATTTACCAACTGACCACAATATTAACAACCAGAATAAGTGAAAGAGGCTGTAAACACAGGCACAGAAAGAACACGAAATCAGGAAGGTAAACATGAAGAACGGGGCCTGGCACACAACTCTCAAAACATTTGAGCTGTTACTGGCTGGTCTTAAACTGGAGTGCTTCACCTTAGCAAACAGTGGATTAGGAGTCCATATAAATGAAGGTGAGAAGTATAGGAAAAACCAATATTGCACTTTTTTTAGTGGCTAATTATGGGCTCAAAATAATGTTAATTGAAGAATACTCACTTTTGGCAGAGATGTTTCATCACTGATCTCTTGCAAAGCAATATGCTAGAGGGGAAAAGAGCCCAGACTGTGGGACTGGTTGGCCTGGGTGTGCAACTCTGGTTGGCCGTATATGTGCTGGGGGCTGTATACCAGCTGGGGGCTGTATACCAGCTGGGGGCTGTATATCAGCCCCCAGGGGTGACATAGGTTGAGGAGTTTAATCTCTTAGTGTCCTTGTCTATAAAATGAGAACGATCATAGTGCTTGCCTTCCAGAGTCACTCTCAGGGTTAAATTAATTATTATATATCTAAAGCACTTAGAACAATGTTTAGCACGTAGTAAACACTCATAGTTAAGTGTTCTCTGTTTTCACTGTTTTCAACACTTCCCCATACAACTCACACTGGAGGTGATTTCATTGTCCAGGCACTCAGGGAGGGACCCTGGGCAGGCAGGCGTCTACCTTCTGTCTGAACAGTGGGCTGCAGTTTAGTCTGACTCTTTGATACATTCACCTGCTTTCCTCCCCTCTCCTGGCTTCCAGAACCCAGTCTTGGCGTTTTTCCTTTAAGAGATGTTTACGCCAAAAATGGGTCAAGATTTGCCAATTCTGTTGAAGAAATTCACAGGGCAAATAGTGAAGTATGAAATACTGAAGGATTTAGATGAGGCATACTTATTTAATTCACAGACATTTCTTTTTTACTTTAGACATATAAATAGCTAGTGGGTGCATATGTGTATATATCATTTAAGTGGTATTTGCCCTATGTAATTTCTCTTTTTAAGAGTACACTGACATACCATATAGATAAATGTATATCTGTGTTTGTGTATATACAGATATATGTGTATTATTTATATAATATATAAAATGACACACATATATAACTCATATATATATATAACATAAAGATACTTTCTACTCCCAATTTAGAGTTTAACCTCTTCTTTCCCCCTCCCAGGAATCAGTTTCAATTCAGTGCAGTTATTTATGGAAATGATTGAGGACCTGCATTTTGGTGTTACCTGTATGTTAGCTTTTAGTTTGTGGGCTTTTTAGCTGATGTCTTGGTAATCTCAGCATCTAGCCCCAGTGCTCACAGCTGCTTCCTTTCGTCCTTGGATGCGAAGGACTGGTCATCACGAGACAGCGGCCTGTTTTTGTTTTCTTGCTGACAGCTGGCTGAGTGGTGATCCCCAGGAAATCTGCCAGTTGAGCTTGGCCTTTGATAGCAAGCTGTTTAAATAAAATCAGGAGATATGTCGGCTGTGCTTCTTACTCTCCACGGTGCACTACTGGCCTTATTGGGTCATGTTTTCCTTCTTTTTTCTTTTTTTTTCCTGGCTGTGCTGCATGGCATGTGAGATCTTAGTTCCCTAATGAGGGATCGAACCAATGCCCCCTGAAGTGGAAGCTCAGGGAAGCTCAGGGTCTTAGCCATTGGATGGCCAGGAAAGACCGGGTGATGTTTTCCTCCTGAAATGAAACTTAAAAGGCATATAGATATAGTTTAGGAAAAAAAAATTTTTTTAATCAATATCTGAGCTTCAGAAGTTTTACAAATTTGAGCATGTATAGAGTGTGCGCTGACTCTTATTTTTGTAGTTTTATCAATAACTCAGCCATCTAAGTCCTATCAATAACTCAGCCATCTAAGTTCTAAGCTATGGTGCTCTGCTGATGTTTTGCCAGTGAAATAAGACTGTGAAAGTAAGGTCATATGGGAAAAGTGTAATACATATTCTACTGATTCCCTTTCACTTTATCTTCTGTCATACCTCAGAGGTTATATTTGTCATTTTGTTTTCTCAGATTTGAAATTTATTTCCATTGACAGACAGAGTACAAGCTAACACCTAGTAGTTCAGAATGACAGCTCCTTTTTTCTAATTTCAGCTGCTGCTGGAATGTTGTTCTCAGCAAACTTCTTACTGGCTGACCTTCTTCACCTGAAGTCATTTATTTTATGATTTAACTGGTAGATCGGATCAATCTACAAATACTTATTGATATGGTTTACAGTTGGTGGTTTAGAGGGATTATTATGGGAATGTGGTTCAGCTATTGTGTTGCCATAGGTTCTGATGTGATGGATTTAATTTCTTGTGTATATTGATACTTTCAGCAGTGTTATATCAGCCAGCTATATTCCTGAAAAACAAACCACTCCTAAACTCATTAGCTTTTGTAAAAAAAATTTTTATTGGAGTGTGGTTGTTTTACAATGTTATGTTAGTTTCTGCTGTACAACAAGTGAATCAGATACTGAGTCACTCAGGCCCCTCCGTTCAGGGGATTTTCCAGGCAAGGGTACTGGAGTGGGTTGCTATTTCCTTCTCCAGGGGATCTTCCCTGACCCAGGAATCGAACCCTGGTCTCCCGCATTGTGGGCAGGCGCTTTGCCCTCTAAGCCACCAGGGAAGTCTGAATCAACTATAGGTATACACACATCTCCTCTTTTTTTGGATTTCCTTCCCATTTAGGTCACCACAGAGCACTGTATACAATCCCCTGTGCTATACAGTAGGTTCTCATTAGTGATTTATTTTATATATTGGTGACTCAGATGGTAAAGAATCCACCTGCAGTGCAGGAGACCTGGGTTTGATCCCTGGGTCTGGGAAGATCCCCTGGAGAAGGGCATGGCAACCCACTCCAGTATTCTTGCCTGGGGAATCCCCATGGACAGGGGAGCCTGGTGGACTGCAAGCCCATGGGGTCACAAAGAGCTGGACAGGACTGAGCGACTAAATACACAGCACACATATCAATAGTTTATATATGTCAATCTCCCAATTCATGGCACTCCTTTTTGTCCTTGGTATCCATACATCTGTTCTCTCCATCTATATCTCTATCTAAACTCCTTAGCTTTGACAACAATCATTTATTATTATAGTTCACACGGTTGTGCCTTGACTAGAGGTTGGCTCATTTAGGTGAGGTTAGGGGCAATGACTGGTTTTACTGGTTTCATCTAGATCTACTCACATGTCTAAGGCTGAGAGTTGGCTGATTTTGGCCAGGCTTATCTGGGGACAATTCTGTTTTATGTGTCTGTCCTCCTGGGATCGGTAGATTGTCCTAGCACATCCGTCTCACTGTGATGGCACAGGCACAAATGTGTGAGTTCAGTTGTGCATTTCAAGACTCCACTTGTGTTAGGAAGCTCATATCCTTTTAGCCAGAGCAAGGCAGGTGGTCAATCTTAGGATGGGAATTAGTCCCCAGTGGGAGGGCACTACCAGATTACATGGCAGAGGACATGGATAAAGGGACAAATGAAGAACTGTGGAGCCAATTATGTGATTTATAACATATGTTAAGGTGCTCACTGACTCTAAGTCAAGGGGCTCTGAATGGGCCCCTTGACACACTAAGGCTTCTAGTAATTACTGTTTTGAGGTATAAAGTAGAGCAGGCAGAAGCAGGCCATGTCCATGTGCAGTCATCCAGGGATGATAATATTCCCCGTATAGGAAATTTAGAAATAGTATGAAATTGGGGGAAAAAATTATTCATGTTCTGAGTTATTCTCCAGAGATCATTCTATCACTTTCCTCATTGAAGGTGAAGTTGCTCAGTCGTGTCCGACTCTTTGCGACCCCATGGACTAATGTAGCCCACCAGGCTCCTCCATCCATGGGATTCTCCAGGCAAGAATACTGGAGTGGGTTGCCATTTCCTTCTCCAATGCATGAAAGTGAAAAGTGAAAGTGAAGTCACTTAGTTGTGTCCAACTCCTAGCGACCCCATGGACTGCAGCCTACAAGGCTCCTCCGTTCATGGGATTTTCCAGGCAAGAGTACTGGAGTGGGTTGCCATTGCCTTCTCCTCCATTGTATGAGTACACCCTAAGTCATTAACCTTGCCCTTCCTTTTTACTGTTTTGGTTACTTTCAGTGTCTTGTGATAATAAATAATGCTGCAATGAGCATATTTATGCAAAAATGTTTATGTGTTTACTTGTTTCTTTCATGGATCAAGAGACCTGAATTTTGCCACTCATTTGCTATGTGGTCTAGACCTGCATGTTAGGTTCCTCATTGTGAGATCACATATCGAGCTTGATGGCCTTAAACTTCTTTCTAATTCAAAAAAATATCTTTCAAGGGAGAGTAATAAATTGCTGGTTTGAACTGGAAGCAGGCAGACAACTCCAGCTGTTTGTCACCAAAAAGCTCAGGAGAGGAGTGGAAGCTTCTTTGGGCTTCTTTCTTGGAAGAGTTCAGGGAAAGTTTTGTTTCCTGGTTCACATAATTATTGTTTGTCCTTCAGTCTCCATCTCTGATACAACAAAGATTATATTTACATAATTTTTTTTTAAAATAAGAGTGTAGGGCACTAAGCATTAAGAATATAAACTATCTTGACCTACTTAATGGATGTGTGCTTTGAGAATGGTTTAGCTTATTGGAAGAACTGACTTCATGACCTGTCTTCATTTTGCTTGTCATTTTGTTTATTTTTAAATAATTTTATTTATTTATTTACATTTGGCTGTACTGGGTTTTCATTTCTGCACGGGCTTTTCTCTAGTTATGGTGAGCTGGGGTAACCCTCTAGCTGCGGTGTGCGGGCTTCTCTTGCTGTGGAGCATGAGCTCTGTGGCACATGGTCTTAAGTAGTTGTGGTTCCCTGTCTCTAGAGCACGGGCTTAATAGCTGTGGCACATGGGCTTAGTTGCTCTGCGGCATGCTCAATCTTCACTGATCAGGGATCAAACCCATGTTTCCTGCACTGGCAGGCGGATTCTTTAGCCACCAGGGAAGGTGCACTTATAATTTTGTCTTTGCTTTTTGTATTTATGTTTGTCTTTTCTTTTGTGCCTTGTGATTTACCTGTCATCACAGTGATCATAACTGCACACCCATGGGGTCTGGCCTTATTTCACCATTTCCTGGTAACTGCATGTGACCTTTTTCTCAGTGATGCCTTAGTGTTTATTTTCATATGTACCGAGGCTGTGTTTCATCTTGCTGTCTCTCTTCCAGCCTCTGCTAGGGATAAATATTGCTCAGTGTGGACAGGCAGTAAGTGCTGACAGATGGAGGTATGAACACATCACTGCTGAGTGGAGAAAGTGTGATCTACGCTCTCTCTGTCTCTCTAGCTGCTTCCCACATCGGTCCTGAGCCTGTCCTCCTTGCAGCTGACAGACTCCCCATTCCTAAACTCCTCCTGAGAGCAGTGTTAGAAACTTTATTTGGGACTTCCTGGTGGTACAGTGGATAGGAATCCGCCTGCCAATGCAGGGGACACAGGTTCAATCCCTGGCCTGGGGAGATTCTGTATGCTGTGGAGCAACTACGCCCATGTGCCGCAGCTACTGAGCCTGCGGGCCCTAGAGCCTGTGCTCCTCAACAAGAGAAGCCACTGCAATGAGAAGCCTTTGCACCACGACTGGAAAGTAGCTCATGTACACTGCAACTTGAGAAAGCCCACACGCAGCAATGAAGACCCAGTGCAGCCAAAAATAAAAATACATTAAAAAAAAAAAGATACTTGGTTTGGCTCCTCATCCAGTTGCCCTCGCTGCCCCCAAGCTGAGCTGGGGCGCCCATCTGGCCAGCAGGACTCTGCATCCAGTACAGTGTGGTCTCCATCCTCTGACCGCCTTCAAGAGGCCTTTTGTTTCCTGCCCCTCCTGCTCAGCCAGGATGTGGTCCCCAATCCCCTGGGAATGATGGGACTCCTCCACCACCCCAGAGTGCTCAGCAGCTCCGGAAAACCAGCTCTAAAAGTGAAGCGTCGTCAACCAACTGAAACCTCGCCCATCTTTATTTTACCCAAGGAAATATTAGTACTTTGGGGATGGAATATTTAATCGAGTCAGTTATAAATTGGATTTGGGGGAAAATCATTTTCCTTGATGCAGATGAATCTAACTTTCCTTTGAAGGAAGTTACTTATGAAATACAACCTTAATCACTGCAAGCTGTAGCTTTTGGCTTCCTTGCCCACTCTTCCACTGCCCCTTGATGGTTGAGTGATGTGATGTCCATGTACCTTTTCATAAGAAAACTTGAGTTCTACTCTTGAGTGTGAAATAATTCATAATGTGAATGACTTTGCTGCCCTCTACGATAACAGTTCACGAGGGTGTGAATGTATATGTACATTTTAATAAAACAAGGGAGCATATCTTGGCTTTATTTCAGTCTCGTTTTAGTTAACTGGCGTCGGGTGAGGAATGCTGACTCTGGGAATCTCTGACTTGTTTTCTCTTGTTCTGCACCTGCTTGCAGCCTCCTTGCTATCCCCTGCCCTGCCCTGCCCGCTTCTTTTCCAGGGCTGCGCTGAGGTACCTGCTCTCAAGTAATTTGATAGAAGTGCAGGGTACCGTGCGGGCTCCTGGGAGAATGTTGCTGAGTGATGGAGGTGCTTCTGTCCCATCGCTGCTGTTCCTCTGTGGCAATCCCCAGGCCTGTGATCATCGCGAAAGCCAGAGGCCAAGACAAGACTCGGCAAGGGGCCGCTCTTCCCTCTGGATTTCATGCATTTCAGCAACATGTTTTACACACTCTGAAGTTTCTGAGTGGGCTAAGTACAGTTCTGGAAGTCTAGGGCAGGTATAAGGCTTAAGTGAGCTTGTAGGGAAGCAGACTGGGACCAGCAATGGGGAGTGAAAAGAAAAAAAGAAACAGATAAGCATCCACTGGGGAGAAGGGCAGAGACCTTCTAACCGTTGTCTCTGGTCCTGTCTCCTGAGACCCTGGTTGCAGTCATTCACTCTTTCCTTCTTATTTGTATTTTTTAATTGTAGAATTGGCCAAGAAGTTTGTTGGGGTTTTTCTGCAAGATGTTATGGAAAAACCCAAACAAACATTTTGGCCAACCCTATATATATATATATATATATATATATATATTTCTTTCTTTCTTTTTTTAATGTAGTTGCTTTACAATGTAGTGTTCATTTCAGCTGTACAGCAAAGTGGATCAGTCACATGTATACATGTAACTCCTCTTCCTTGGATTTCCCTTCCATTTAGGTCAGCACAGAGTATTGAGTAGAGTTCCCTGCTCTATGCAGTAGATTCTCGTTAGTTATCTGTTTAATACATGGTAGTGTATATGTGCCAATCCCAATTTCCTGATCCATCCCCCCTCTTCTTTCATATTTTTAGATGTACTCCTTTATTTATGAATAGATATTAGATTCATTTGGTTTGAAAACCAAAAACTATAGAACACTACACACTGAAATTGTCCCTTTTATCCTGTTCCCCATCCTCCCAGTCTCCTTCCCACGGTGCCCAGGGAGCTTAGTTTCTTTCATATGCTTGCTTCGCTTCAGAGTTGCCTTAGGCGTCCTTACACTCAAGTGAATGAAAGCATAGATTCTTACTCTGCCGGTCGTTTGTTCATCCATTGATCTCCTCTCTCATAGTCTCATTTTATTTCTTTTAATTCTACTCTCAATAATTACTTTTTTATGAATCTGTCATAGTTTTGGTTGTGCTGGGTCTTTGCTGCTGCGTGCGGGCTTTCTCTAGTTGCGGAGCACAGAGGCTGCCCTCTGGCTGCGGTGTGAGAGCTTCTCATCGCGGTGTCTTCCCTTGTGGAGCACAGGCTCTAGGCACACAGGCCTCAGCGATCGCCGCACATGGGCTCAGCAGTAGAGGTTCTCAGGCTCTAGAGCACAGGCTCAGTAGCTGTGGCTCGGGGGCCTAGTTGCCCCGAGGCACGTGGGATCTTCCTGGACCAGGGATCAAACCCATGTCCCCTGCATCGGCAGGTGGATTCTTATCCACTGAGGCGCCAGAGAAGTCCCTCAATCACTCTTTGTTGGAGGTTTTTTTGAGGAGAAAGGTCGGTGGTCACTTGTTTTACTTCTTCCTGATGCCCTCAGCAGATTTCACGCAGTGTGCTTGTCTTTTTCCCACAGAGGAGGTGGAGAGTGAGAAATGGTACCTGTCTCCAGACTTCCCACCAGCAACCATCAAGACAGAGCCCATCACGGACGAGCCACCCTCAGGTCTTGTCCCCTCTGTCACGCTGACCATCACCGCCATTTCTACCCCGTTTGACAAGGAGGAGCCCCCTCTGGAAATGAACGCTGGGGTAAAGTCACTTCTCTTCCATAAAAACAGATTGGATCAAGAGATAACAGATCCTCATCCTCCAAAAAGGCATTTAATCTTTTTGGAGCCAGTGGTTGGATATGTAACTATATATATATGTAAAAATGCATTTATGTCTATATCCAGAGCATGTCGTTTTGGGGTCAGCATTGGTTGTATCACTTCCTTTAAAGGCATTGTCCAAAAAAACTGGTAGCAAGTCTCATTTCAGTTTTTCTGTGAATGCTATTACAGAATTGAAAAAGTTCAGGGATATCCATGTTGGAAAAAAATTCTCCCTGGAATTGATTTTTAAGCCAGTGGAAAGGGAGTGGTTACAGCGATGGTGCTATTCATAGCTTTCTGGGCTGCGGCAACAAGGAATGCTTGTTCCTGTGTCATGCTTTATTTTCCTAGTGCTGTGCCCTGAATTCAGGGGTTTCCCAGCTACCAGTTCTTATTGTATTACCTGTAGAAAATGTAAGAAATTGGGAGTTGCTCAGTTCCATGCCTATAGCAAGTAGGATTTAGTTTTACTCCACCTTCTCTTTAGGTATTTTGATGTCTGGTGATGGACCAGGGTGATACTTGTACATCTTCTTCTGGATATTTGGAATCCAGTCCTAACTTTCCTTATGCTCAAAGCCACAGGTTATATTACAGTGACTCCACTGACATTCTCTAAGTCGTTTCTTCTCTGAGCGAGGTAGAAGAGTCCGGGAAAAGGTAACACAGCAGTGACGGCACCAAGACTTGGCTGCATCCTCACCCCTTGTGCTGTTTACCTTCCATCCATGGGGGAGATGAGGGCAGATGAAGATGAGGCAGACAGAGCACCTCTATGCTGCCCTCCATAATTCCTTTCTCAAAAGCTACCTGAGTCTGTTTATAGAACGAGGCTTCTGGAGTCTATTAGTCTCCTTGCTCTATGAGATTTTAGTTTGGATTTTATGCAGTCACTAAGAAAGGTGAGAGCCATGGCCTTGCTCTCATGCGTGGGCCAGATAGCTTTCCTCCTTTCCCTACCCAGTGTTTTCATGGTGATGTGCTGTCGGTTGTCAGGAACCTGGAGAGAACGCATGCAGCTGGATTCACAGTTCCTCCTGCTGGAGGCCCGTGACCCTTTAGGAATGTGCCAGACTAGTTTTGTGGTAAAGTGCCTTTACAGTACCATAGATGCAATAGAATGAAGCACTGACAAGTGAGCCCTGGGTTGTTCGTTTGAGAATTCTGAGGGTTCCATCACCTGTACTGCCAGGTTTGGCAATGGGGAGGGTTAAGGACTAAAATACCTCCCGGTCCAAGAAGCAGCCTGTGTTCAGCCAGGCCTCACCAGCCCTAGCACAGCCCTAGGAGGGAGACAGAATGACGAATAGATCCCCGGGGTATTGCTTCGGGTTTGTTATTGGCTTTTAAAAACTGTGTTTGAATTTCTTTCTTTAGGTTGATTCCTCATGCCAGACCATTATTCCTAAGATTAAGCTGGAGCCTCATGAAGTGGATCAGTTCCTAAACTTCTCTCCCAAGGAAGGTCTGTCTCCTCTCCCCTTTGGATTAACAGGCGTGGGTGAGCCACCCAGGGAAGGTGGGGGCTGTTGATTGTACTGAAGGTAGAGCTTGTTTTATGAAATAGCTGTTCTTGACTCTAAATACAAACTTTGAAAGCTAAATTGTATTTTCCCATATATGTGTATGCTTAATTTTCAAGTAAATCTTAAACTTTTACTCCAAGCCAGGGTGACTTTACAACAAGTTTATAGACTCTTGTGACTCAGGTGCTGACAAGGGAACATGGGAACCCCTGCCCTCAAGCCATCCTATGAATAAAAGCCAGCTCCCTGCCCTGGCGTGATGATCAGTACAGACCTAATGGGCATTGACAAAGCCAACTTGCCGGCTTAAAACAAACTCTAATTTTAAACCCTGTGTGAAGTGGATTCACAGTTTATCTGTCTGGCAATTCAGTATTTTTAAATGTTGATTTTCAGGTGGCTCAGCTGGTAGAAAATCTGCCTGCAATATAGGAAATGAAGGTTCAATCTCTGAGTCAGGAAGATCCTCTGGAAAAGGGAATGACAACCCACTCCAGTATTCTTGCCTGGGAAATCCCATGAACAAAGGAGCCTGGTGGGCTGCAGTTCCATGGAGTCATGAGAGTTGGACATGACTTAGCAACTAAACCACCACCAATCACCACCACTCCTTTATTCCTGCATCTCTTCAGGCATCTTGCATCTATTTAGAAATAAGTGGTGTCAATACTTGAAATGGTCACACTCTCACTTTTTTCTTTTCCTGTGTCAGTTTTTTCTTTGTCCCCTGTGAAGCCCATGGGTAGGAATTCTGAATGCAGACCCCTAAGTCTCATAGAGTCTAGGAAGCTCTCCCAGCCTTTTTAATTGATATACTTTACCCAGCTCCTTAATTCAGTGCCTTAAGACACACCATCCCCTCCCTTTTTATTTATACTTTCAGCCCATGGTTAGAAGGACAGCTCATCGATGTGATCAACAAATAAGAAACTAGTATATGTGCTTGTCATGGGAAAGGTATCCATGCTATGGGGTGGACATAATATGCAGATGTTACAATATATAGGAGCAATGCTCACATAAACAAAAGTCTACTTCATGCCACCAGAAACATACTCATAATTTATCTGTGACACTTCAATCAAGGTTGGCACTTACCTTTGTCATCAGTAAAGAAAGGATTCAATTATTTTTTTTATATTTTTTGGCCATACAGCACAGCATATGGGGTCTTAGTTCCCTGACCAGGGATTGAATCCACACTCCTTATATTGGAAGTGTGGAGTCTTAACCACTGGACTGCCAGGGAAGTCCCAGGATTCAGTTTTTATAATTAGTAATACTGATTAAAATCCATATTGAGACAATATTTATTTTCATCGAGTGATACACATTTTAGTGCTTTTTGGCTTTAAAGAAAGTCATTCCTTTCATTTTTGTGACACTGGTTACAACTGTCAAATACATTTTGCTCTTTCAATCTGTGTTGCCATATGCTTCTGAAAATGTCATCACCGTACCAGTGAACCCCGTAGTGGCTTCAGAATCTCCGATCTCTAGAGGAGAAAAGTTTCAGGGTCATTCCTTGAAATGGCCATCTTTCCTCATTATCCTAGATAAAGAGGGAGGAGGAAATTCAATATCCTTGAATGCAGCGGGGCTTCTAGGCAAAGTGGCTTCTTGTCCCCACCCCATCAGGAAGTAACCCAAGAACCACATTTCAAGTGAATTTAGAAATCTGATACTGAGGTGCTTGTGACCAGGGCAGTAGCTCTCAATAAGTGTGTAAGAGGCGATTCAAGTTTGCTTCACTTTTCCTGCCGTACCATTTCCATTTTTTTTTGGTGGAGCATCTTCTTCTTGGAAAGGAGAAAAGTAGAAGAATACTTTGGACTGTGCCCAGCCCAGAGAAGTAAGCTCTGGTACTCTTGACTAATTCTCTAGACTAATAGCTCTGCATGGCAGACACCAGGAGCCCCTGTGAGGTTTTTCTGCTCCTGGGTTTTGTTTTGCCTTTGTTTCTTATTTGCTTGTTTGTTTACCATGGCTAAAAGATAAACATTGTTAAAATTCAGTTCAGTAGCTCAGTCATGTCTGACTCTTTGTGATCCCATGGACTGCAGCATGCCAGGCTTCCCTGTCTATCACCAACTCCCAGAGCTTGCTCAAGCTCATGTCCATTGAGTCGCTGATGCCATCCAACCATCTCATCCTCTGTTGTCCCCTTCTCCTCCTGCCTTCAATCTTTCTCAGCATCAGGGTCTTTTCCAATGAGTCAGTTCTTCCCATCAGGTGGCCAAAGTATTGGAGCTTCAGCTTTACCATCAGTCCTTGCAATGAATATTCAGGACTGATTTCCTTTAGGATTAACTAGTTTGATGTCCTTGCAGTCCGAGGGAAAAATTGTTAAAAGATAAACTCTAAAAAATTAAAAATTTCAAGTGCTTATTTGAGCAAAAAATTAATTAGACTTTTCAGCGCCAAACTGGTTAAAAGTTTCCACTGACAAGAGCTGGGGGGAGATTTTATAAAGAGAACGTGGAAGCAAAGTAAGGAGATTATTGATTGGCTCTAACTTAAAACTTAGTTGGCTGTTTGTGACCAGTTGTCCTTAGATTCCAGCCTGGTAACCTTGAAGCATTTACAGGTTTGGATTTTGGTTTGCCTGTGTAAGTGGCTAGAGCACTGGAGACACCCCAGGGTAACAGCTTCCTTGCTTATTAATTGACCTGACACTGCAGAGTCCCGTAGGTCATCATCGTGTTGGGGAAACCTTACTTAACACTCTTAGGACTCCTTTCTAGGTGAACACATATTTAAGATGCCTACCTACCCTCCTTAGCTGCCTGGAAGCATTGGCCGAAGAGTTGACAATAGAGATGTATGGGATTGTTTTAGAATATTCTTTAGCTTTAGGAGTGCCTGTGTACTCTAAAAAACGAGGGAACTCTATGGCAGGGTAGGTTAGAAAGAGAAAAGAGACAGGTTAGCACAAGAAAGAAAGAGGAAAAAGTATGTGCTGTGAGTAGGGGTGGGACAAAGTGGGGAGGTGACTGAGAGAGATGCATCACCTGTGATTCCCTGGGACAGTCGGTGTTTCAGTGAGCAGAAGAGCCCCATGCTTCCAGCTTCTCACCTCCAAAGGCAGCTCTGGGGGTGCTTTTTCTGAGGTGGGTAGCTGTGTCTCAGAAAGGCTCCTTCCATCTACAGTATCAGGCAGGAGGCCTTTCCACGGCCCCAGGCTGTTCTCTGGTCAAGCAAGTCCAGGTGTGTATGTGCCGTCCCCCCCCCCCCCCCCCCCGCCCCTGCCCCTGGGCTCCTTGCCCAGTTCAGAGCCACTGCACTCAGGGCTCTGTTGTCCTGGGGGTCCCAGGAGGGGTGCAGGGTGAAAGGCTTACCCAGGGTCGCGTCCCTTGGCTTAGTAACGGCTGTCAAGGTATTCCAGTGCAATGTGAAGATTTGCAGATCAGAAAAAGAGTGAGACCCCCCAAAGCCCGTTTGTCAGGTTGAACTCAGAGAGGATTCTTCCTTTGGAACCCGTCTCGGCTGCCCTGGAGGTGCGTGAGCAGCACTGACCAAGGCTCCAAGGCCTGGCAGAGATGGGTGTCTCCCTGGGGAGAGGTGAGGGATGCTTGATGCTGGGGGACGTTGCGGGGAACACCTTCCTCCCCCCATTTATCTTCCAGTGCCTACTTTTCTATCCACAAATGGATTGGGTGTTATCTGAATCAAGAATGCCTGGCATCTGGCCTGTGGGCCCTGCCATGCACATTCCTGCAGAAACAAATGAGCTTTTCTCATACCATCATGGGCTCCTTGCTTCTGCTATTTCTTTTTTTTTAAGATCCTGATGCATTAACGTGGATTACAATCTAACTATGGAAACTATATGAAATGAAGAGAGGGAACGTTATGCCAGCATCATCCCTGCCTACTGTAATTTCCAGTGTCCCCATTTTGTCATAATTTTATTACTTCCTTACGTATTTTCCTGAGTTTCTTTATGTAGTTACAAGCAAATAGGGTCTGTATTCTCTTTCTCTCCTTTTTCGTACAAAAGGAAGGCTACTTTATACGCTGTCTTGCACCTTGATTTATTTCTCTCACCTATAGGTTGAGACCAGCACACAGTTATGTCACATCTACTGAAACCCCTATTGACCAAAGTAAAACTGAAAAATTCAGTCCAAAAATTTATCCACAACATGCTGTGCTAAGTCGCTCATTTGTGTCCAACTCTTTGCGAACCCATGGACTACAGCCCGCCAGGGTCCTCTGTCCATGGGATTCTCCAGGCAAGAATACTGGAGTGGGTTGCCAGGTCCCCCTCCAGGGGATCTTCCCAACCCAGGGATCGAACTGAGGTCTTCTGCATCGCAGGCGGATTCTTTACCAACTGAGCCACCAGGGAAGCCCATTATCCATAATAAAGCCAGAAAAATCAAGCCAAGAAGGCACCTGCCTGAGACTGTATCAAGAACTGCAAAGTTAGAACCCAGTAATTCAACCTACTGTTTTTCAAAAGAACCTTTTAAATTTCACCTTAATGGGACATGTTGGAGGCCGTTCCATGTCCACTCAGAGAGATTCCTCATCCATTTGTTTAACTGTCCTGGGTTGGATGTTGGATGTTTAAGTGCCCCCACGTCCTGCTTCGTTGCTCCCTGATGGATGCAATCCGTTCTTTTCCCCTCAGCCTCTGTGGACCACCTGCACTTACCGCCCACTCCTCCCAGCAGCCACAGCAGCGACTCCGAGGGCAGCCTGAGCCCCAGCCCGCGCCTGCACCCCTTTGGCCTTCCGCAGACCCACAGCCCCGCCAGGGCCCCGGCACGGGCTCCCTCAGCGCTGGCCAGCTCCCCACTCCTCACTGCTCCTCATGTGAGTGTCCCCGCATCCCTGCAACCCGATCCCCCCATCCTGTCATTTGGAGCTTCACCCAGTGTGGCTGCCATTCAGAGCCACTTGGCTTTTCTTCCTGTGGGAAGTTTTCAGTCTAATTGCTAAAGCTGGGGGATGACAGACTTAGAGAACATTTTCTAAAAACTGCCTGTGATCTCATCGTGCTAACACATTCTTTTCCTTTTCTGTGCATGCTTCCGGTTTTTATTCATGTGCTTATTTTTCATAGCTACAACCATGAGGAATAAAAATGTTGTCATTCTCAAAATTGTATCACAAATATTTATTGTCAACTTAGGCAGTCTTTGTGACCTAGGATAGGAAATGGCTTATTTTTTAAATAAACAATCTTCGATGAACTGAAAAATTGCTCTGAGATTAAACATTTTGATGTCTAAAGCACAAGCATATAATTTAACCCTTTTGTCTGTAGTTCAGCTCTTAACACAGTGACTCAGGGTGGAACTCATGAGTCATTATTCATCCCTCACATATATAATTTCTCCAAATAAGAAATAGGGATATATAATTAATTTTGCATTATTCTGAATAGTCAATTGATTTATCTGAGGCTTTAAAAATCAGTCAACCTTACTGAGTTTATAATATCACATAGAGCAAATTTGAATGGAGTGAGATATGTAAAAATTTTAGAAGAGCTGTCTATCAATTAGCATAACTTTGAAAAGTTGAATGCAGTCTGTCTCAGAAACTCAGCAAGTTCCTAGATCTATGGCCATGTTCTTATTTATCACTATTACTGAGGGCCAGTGGGTTACCTCTTTCCACTCCATCTTTACCTTCTCACCATTAACCCTTCACTCTTTTGATTACTGAAATAGTATTCATTCTATGGGTCTGTGGGTCCTGCCACAATGATTTCATTCTACATGGTCATGGATGAAATCCTCCCCATGTCAGACCTTGGTTCAGCATCAGTGCTGTGTTTCCCTACTATCTGTTGGCATCAAGCCCGCATACCTCTGCTGGGTACTAACACCCTCTGTATGTGCCCAACCTGCAACAGCTTCAAGAACTCACCCCCTCCAGGCAGAGTGGCTTCTTCTGTTACTCTTTACAAGGCTGCCTTTTGTTGGAAAGTCCTTCCCTGTGTAAATTACCCCTTCTTTCAGGAGGCCCAGTTCAAGTCTTATCTGCTACCCTAAGCCTTCCCTTATCGCATAGACTCACACAAGTGTTCCCTTTCTTCATATTATTAATGCACCTGGAGTGAATATCACAGTCTAGCATTTAATTGCTCTCGTTCTTTCACATGTTTCAATTCAGTCTTGGGCTCATTAGCTACTTAAGAGACAGAGTTCGTTTTAATTCCTCCATGCATTTAACACAGAGCTAATATGCAATCGGTACTCGGTTTATTGACTGATTGTAAACACATTGTCCTAGTATGGATGACATGGGATGAGCTAGAGTTGTCATCTCTGCTGACGATGGATCGTCTAGGACAGTGCTGACCGGAGACTATCGTGGAACAAGCCTGCCAGTGTGGCCCTGGGAGTCCTAACCCTCTAGCTGGGAATGGAGGTTGAGAAGCGGCTCCTAGTGCATAGAGAGCAGCTTGCAAAATGGCCTTTTCAGGAGAACAACAAACTTTCCACAGAGCTCCAAGTGAATTCCTCATCGCTCTGAGGACAGGAAACCTCCAGGGATGTAGGAAATGAATTCTATCCTTTAATTTCCATGTTTTAGCCAGTGGGGTACTTCGTGGGAAATAATGGGTGGAGGTTTCTTTACCTGTTCCCTTAAATTATAATCCTTGGGTTGTAACACTCACACGGGCATCTTTTCCATTTTTTTGCTTCCACTTCAGAGTGCCCATTTCTCACCCAAACAGATGGGCGTCCTTTTTCCTTAGTTGTTTGCAAGACATCATAACAGACCCTCCTTGCCCCTCAGGAGGCTTCCCTCCAGTGCGCCCGGCTGTTCCTTTTTGACCCTTTTCTGCTCCTTGGTCTGCACAGAAGCTGCAGGGATCAGGCCCCCTGGTCCTGACAGAGGAGGAGAAGAGGACCCTGATTGCCGAGGGCTATCCCATCCCCACCAAGTTGCCCCTGACGAAATCGGAGGAGAAGGCCCTGAAGAAAATCCGGAGAAAAATCAAGAATAAGGTGGGTCCATCAGATGCAGGCACTTCTGTGAGCAGTGATGTGAGCAGAACCAAGCCACGTGCCTGTCTTCCCTTCCTGGTGGCCAACACTGGCCTGGCCCTTGGTGTCAGGACCAAGGCTTGGCCCTGTCTTTCTCTAGCCCTGCCATCCATCTTCTGGTCAGTGGGCCCCCAAATCGGGTGTGCACACTCCATGATGCTCAAGATAATCTATTCAGGCATGGGAGGAAAATATTAGAACTCCAATTTATAGTTCAAAACATCTCAGCCTTTAAAATTTCCATTTTATGATATATACAATATTCCCCCCAGTAAGCATCTATACAATTTATAAATATTTATAAATTATAATATTATAACTAAATAAATATCAATACATTATGGGTGCTTGCTTAATTTTTTTCCTTGATAGATGTTTTTGTTAAGAAATTCTGCAGGCTCTTCTATACCTGGATCTAGCAGTTTCCTAGTCTTGGGCCACTATTGTGGGAATAAGGGGCACAGAGGTCCTGGGGCATGGCTAGGGTGTGGATAGAGCAGGAGGGAGCAGACTAAGAGGAAGAAGGAGAGGGCTTAGAGTCATAATTCTTCACCCACGTGCAGAACCACAAGGGAATTTTTGTGTAACTAACCCTGACTGGCTTATATTATGTATTACAGTGACCCAACTAGGTCCATAGAATTGAAATCATTTTTCTGAGACCATAGAAATGGTTCATGATGTACATGTTCTGGTCTGACTCCTGGACTAATGTCCTTCTCACTGGGGGCCTAGTTTGTTGGAAAGTAGATGAGAACATAGACCAGTTGAAACCAGAGGGGACAGAAGAGGTGATTAGTAGATGAGCCAGCAAGTTAAAGAAATGGGAAGTGGCCACGGAAGTGAGCAGGGCTCCTGTGATTTCTGTGCTCATGGCCTCCTGTCATATGGGTTTACTGCTATGTTGCTGTTGGTTGCTGAGTCGTGTCCAACTCTTTGCAACCCCACGGACTGCAGCATGCCAGGCTTCCCTGTCTTTCACTATCTCTGGAGTTTGCTCCAACTCATGTCTATTGAGTCAATGATGCCATCCCACTATCTCATCCTCTGTTGTCCCTTACTGATACAGCTGGAACATAATCCTTTCTTCTCCCCTTTCATTGCAGATTTCAGCCCAGGAAAGTAGGAGGAAGAAGAAAGAATACATGGACAGCTTGGAGAAAAAGTAAGCCTCCTGCCAAACTGGTTGTGTGTTTTGAGCAATTCACATAGAGCAATGTGAGTGCTGGGGGCCTCTGATTTCCATGACAAGGGGGTTCAGTTTCTCACCTGGCTCCCAGCGGAGGCTGTTGGTTTTTCAGCTGTGTTTTGCCTGCCACCTAGTGGTTTTTAGGGGAGAAGCTTATAAATCTAGTAAGAAAGAAAAGTACAACTTCCTTGGTGGCTCAGATAGTAAGGAATTCGCCTGCAATGCAGGACACCTGGGTTTGATCTCTGGGTTGGGAAGATCCCCTGGAGAAGGACATGGCTACCCACTCCAGTATTCTTGCCTGGAGAATCCCATGGACAAGAAAGCCTGGCGAGCTATAATCCATGGAGTCGCAAAGAGCCAGACTTGACTGAGCGACTAACACACTTCCACTTTCGATCTTAGTAGGCATTTGTACAGCACTGTTTGTTGGAAACCAAAGGTCTATAAGACCTTGAAGGTTTCATTTCAAATAAGCACAAATACAAAACCGTCATGCACATTCCTGGGCTCCTCAGAGGAGAGGTGCTGTTTTGGTAGAAAAGAATCCAGGGCTAATTAATCAATTACCCTTGGCCACACTCCCTTGCACACTAGACAAAGCAGCAGGGGATATAAGACAAGTTGGCGTTCTTTATTTTCTGTCTGCTATGATTCGTGTTATAGGTGAGTGTTTTTGCACAAAAACATTTGAAGATACCTTGTGTTATTCTGAATAGCCTGGAATATCAGGAGGGCTGTTGGAAAAACAAATTAAAAAACAATTTTGTATTACCCTAGAAAATAGTTCCCATCTGACAAGCTAATATCATTTTAAAATGGGAATGAGTCCCTGGATCTAGAAATGAATCTTTATGTATATCTGGTGAGAGGTTGGTGGATCCTGGCTGGTTTTTGAAGTTCCTACTGAAAGTCAGTGTTTCTTCCTCTTGATTTAGGTTTTGGTAATAAGAATTATTACCAGTCATTGTTGAGGTATCCAGCGTCAAGATGTTTCGATGAAAATCTCTTTATGGCCTCCTTGGGGCATGCCTCCTTGAGTACCTGGGTTCCTTATCCTGAGGTCCTAGGGTCTTGTCCTTTCCTCTCCCTCTGCCCCAAGCCCTGTCAGTCTTTCTGGCCAAGAGCACAGCTAGCAGAATTCAGTCCCCATAATATGGTGGGAGAAGTGTGATGAGCATTGAGAGCCATAGGGAAAAGTCAAGAGGAGTCAAGTCTGAAAAACCCTGTAAGAAGTTCGGGCTTCCCTGGTGGCTCAGATGGTGAAGAATCCACCTGCAGTGTGAGAGACCTGGGTTCAGTCCCTGGGTTGGGAAGATCCACTGGAGGAGGGCATGGCAACCCACTCCAGTGTTCTTGCCTGGAGAATCCCCACAGACAGAGGAGCCTGGCGGGCTACAGTCCATAGGGTTGCAAAGCGTCGGACATGACTGAGCAACTCAGCACAGCACATAAGAAGTTTACATGTGTATCATCCCTATTTCTTTCCCATTATTGAGCCATTTGTTACTAATCTCTTTCTCTGTCTCTCTTTTTTGTGTGTGTGTGTCCTCACCCTTTTCCGGAACTCAGGTTGGCCTAGCTCTCTTCCTGACCTCCCTAGAGTAGCTGCTTCTCTGTTTATTTTTTCTCTGAACCCCACCTGCCTCCATCCTAGCTCCTGACTTAGTGCTTGTTCCCCTGATAAACTCAGGGTTTCCTTTTTCTCTCTCCTCTGTAGGGTAGAGTCTTGTTCAACGGAGAACTTGGAGCTTCGGAAGAAGGTGGAGGTTCTGGAGAACACCAACAGGTGAGGGTCCCTGGAGTGAGGAGGCCTGATGGAAGGTGGGGAGAGAGAGGCAGATCAGAAAGGGAGCTGGGAAGAAAGCGGGGGAGATGCCATTGAAAAAGTAGTTGTCCTAGCGTGCTCAGGACAGCCATGCTCCATGCACCTGTTCCTGCCGCCTGTGTGCATGTGCACACACACACACGCATACATGTATGTGCATGTCCTTTACTTTGCCTCAAATGCATGAGATTGATGAAGAGGCTGACTCTGACAAGGGCTTTCATGAAGAGGGAGTTAAGGAAGAGTCTTGGAAGAGAATATGGTCAAGGAGTCTGATTCTCCTAAAAATGACATTAGACTTTATAGAGGTGGCTAAGGAGGGAGTGGCTACTTTGTTGTCACCCAATTTGAGTAAAATGAATTAGTGCTTATTAGTAAAAAAAGAAAGGAGAGAAAACTAAGTTTGTTTTTTTTAAAGTTTTTAATTGCTGTGTTTAAAAGTTAATTAATTGATTACATTTTAAGTCCATTTTGAAAAATCACTGTAGGACAGATGGATTCATGAGTTCATCTAGCACCTCCTGTGTCAGGTACTGTTTTCAGGACTTTATAGATATTAACTCATTTAACCTTCTGATGACCCTACGACATAGTCCTGTTACTATCCCTATTATAGAGAGGAGGTAATGGAGACTCAACAGGGAGGCCTGGGCGTGCTGCAGTCCATGGGGTCGCAAAGAGTCGGACACGACTGAGCGACTGAACTGAACTCAACAGAGACTCAGAAAGGTTAGGTGACTTGCCCAAGGTCACACAGTAAATGCCAGAGCTGCATCTGAAGGCAGGCAGCCTGGCCCTAGAGCCTTGATGAGCTTTATCCTGGGTCATGTTAAGGAATAGGGCTGAGATGGTGGTTGAGAAGTTTCATCATGTGTGTGTGTGTGTTCAGAGTCTGCTCATGCTTTGAAAATTAAAGTATTCATTAGTCAAGGGATCCTGTTGCCCTTAGCTGTTATAGATCCAACAATCCAAGCAGAGGAAAATTGACTTTTAGGTAAGCGAAATATTAATTCATCATTTTAAGGCTTAGCATTAATGCTTAATAATAATTTTGCAAATGTTAAGGGATCAGGGTAAATCTATTTGCATGTCATCTGATAATAGTGTAAAATTTGGCTCCCATTTCCTAAATCTTCATGGTCTATTGCTCAAACAGCAGGCTAATTGAGTCATCAGTTAAAAATACCATCAGTAGGAAAAGTGGACATTGTGACCCTGCTGGGTTTCTCTCTGCATTTCTGGGAACATGTGCTCATATGGCAGGTCAAGGACAGTCACCTCCAGCACTCTATAGACAAACAACGGAAGTAAGTAAATGTCACCAGCTCCATGTGATATCACCTTGATCCCCCATGCAGAGGAACTGGTTTCCAATGGTACTTCAGGGTTCCTGTTTCGCTGTTGTCTTTGGCCATTAGTCTCCTGAGGCTTCATCCCTTCTTATCTCCACCTTTATTCCTGCCAGAGTGGTTCTCTGGGTCCTAAACCCCCACCAGAGTCTGTATCCATTTTGTAAGCATCCTGAGCAGATACTAGTCCATCCTACCTCCTGTCTTAGCCATCGCTATTGCAAAGACACCATGTTCATGAGTGGGACAAATCCAGGCCATGAAATGGTGAAAAGGGAAAGAGGAATCCATCCAAGATAGAGGAGTTTGGTCCAGGTTGGGTCTTGTCTAGGGGTTCCGGATGTCAGGTCTTCCTGCAGCCACACGGGGGCAGCAGAGGCGCAAAGAGCATTGGGTGCTTGTGATGAGAAGGGTTCGCTGCCTGCCCCCTTTCCTGGGAAAGGGTCTCTCCTCCCCTCTCCAGGCTGACCCTGCTGTATCATATATTTTAAACCTAAAAAAGAAAACCTACACACATGTACTATATGCCCATTGTAAAAAAAAATTTAGAAAATACAGTTTAAAAAGAAAAGAAAATCCCCCCAAATCTTTTCACCCAAAGAAATGTTTACATTTTGAAATGGAATATTTTATATGTATGTACTTATGTTGTACATCCTCTTCTGTTAAGAACCTTTCCCATTTAACAGAAATCACTGGCCATATATTTTCATATCAGTTAATGTATTTCTACATAATTTTATTTCTGTCAAATTTTGATAAAGAGCTGTTATCTGCAGAGCGTGGACATAAAGTACATTTGATTATGTGTGTTTCAAGAACAATCTGTGCTTTGCCAATTGTTTTTATCTTTTAAAATAATAAAGTGTTAATTGCTTAGTCGTGCACAACTCTTTGTGACCTCGTGGACTGTAGCCTGCTAGGCTCCTCTGTCCATGGGATTCTCCAGGCAAGAATACTGGAGTGGGTTGCCATTTCCTTCTCCAGGGGATCTTCCTGATCCAGGGATCGAAACCAGGTCTCCAGCACTGAAGGTGGATTCTTTACTGTCTGAGCCATCAGAGAAGCCCTTTAAAATAATGGCCATGGCTATATTAATATGATGTCAATTATTGTACAATATGAGTTAGAGAGCCCCTGTATATCTGAGCTTGGGTCAGTATGTCTTGAGTTCTCCCTGAGAGCCAATGGTAGTTTTCCTTCTGTCTTTTTCACTGTGGGAGCTTTTGCCAGCAATTCAGCCTGCAGGAAATTCCACTGAAAAAGCAATCTATCTTGTGCGTATGGTGCTCTGCTTGCCCCTTGACTGGCAGGAGCTTCCACTGTGGCTCCCCCACAGGCCCCGTGTTCAGTCTCCTCCCTTAAACTCCTGGTAGACAACCAACCCTTTATGGTGAAAATGGTTAATACTTGATTAACCTGCCATCTTCCCACAAGTAATCTGATGAGGGGCCTCCTTGGTCACAGTCTCTCAGTCCAGCAGATTTTCGTGTGTTTTGGCTTGAGAAGCCAGGGTATAAAGCAAAGCTGCTCTTATGCAAACAGGGAAGGGCCTGCCTTCCCCCCGACTTCCTCTCCCTTCTGCTGCTGCTGCTGCCAAGAGCCTCTCCTTGCCCGGAGGACACCGCGGCCGGAGTGGCCAATGTGAACCTTGGCAGCCTCTGCCCTAAACTGGTCAGGAGGAGGTGGTGATGTGGGCCTAGGGTAGGGGGAGATGTTCGGACCCTTTATTCCCGGCACCAAGTGAGTGACCCAGTGTTTGAACTAAGTACATGGTGGGGCCCAGTTAACGCACACCTGCGTTTGTATCCTGTTCGTGCTTCTTATATTACCATCCTTTGGAGGTAGGTGGGCGGAGGCAGAAATGCTTACCAGACGTGGACAGGATCCTGGCTACCCAGAAGTGGGTGGGAGACCTGGGGTGCCGCTGTTTCATTTGGCATGACCTGGCAGGAAAGGCAAGTGGGTGCTTCGTTGTTGGCCAAACTAAAGAAAAACTGTACCTCTTTACATGTTACCACTTCCGTGCCCCACCGCACAAGGACGTGCATCGATCCAGATCAGAACGAGCACTCGAAGCCCGAGTCAGTCCTGAATCTTCGGGTAGAACTGGCCCCAGCAGCAGCCAGCTTAGCATGTTCCTGGCTTTGAGGTGAAAAGGCCCTTTTGCCCAAGCTCAGCAAGCTGGAAGGGGGTGGGGACAGGAGAGGAGACTTCTGCAGCCTTTCCCACAGGAACCTTGGGCAGCTGGAGCAGTGGGAAGACACCTTCACACTTGTCTGTAAGGTGATCTGCTAATCACCTGCCGCCAGGAAATGTGTGAGCCAGAGAGAGCTGGTTTCCCAGGGGGCCTTCTTTCCTGTGCTCCATCAGGAAATTCTTTTGCTTTTACAAAGTCCCGGCGAGACTGCGTGTGACGTGTCCTGGTCTTCCTTGCTTCTCATTTGTCTCCAAGCTGCATGAATCATTCTTGGGAGACCCTGCCTTCCCCCCACTTTATTGCCTTTTCTTCTGCACAGGTCATCTGACTAGCCCATTTGTTGTAGGCGTCTGTGGCTCAGTTTGCTCCGTTCATGTCTAATTTTGCCCTTGAACATCTATAGGGCTGATCTGTAGACTCATAGGAGCTTAGATGTGAGAGCTTGTTTGGAGGTTCTAGCTGGGGAGTGCAGCCACTCATATATTCTTAATTGAAGACTGGTCCTCCTCCATTGGAGATGGTCGTCCTCTTCGACTGAGCATGTATCTTTGAGAGGGTCTCACGTGGAGCGATGAGGGAGGAAGGGGACACCTGCCTAGCCAGCCAGATCATCTGAATCAACCCTGGCAATCAGTGGAGAGACAGATGTCGCAACCACTTCCGGATATGAGAGCCCTCATATCCAGAGCTCAGACTTGAAACATACTTTAGAGGTAATCTCATTTAACTGCTAATCACTTCATTTCACAGAGTGGGAAACTGCGGGCTGGTAAGGTTAAGGTCATCTAGATGTTTAGAGGTAAGACGGGAACTGGGACTCAGGCAGTTCGCTTTTCCACTGGTCCCTACCGCAATCACTCCTACCCCTGTTGTGCACTCTCTCCAAGGACCAGTGCCTTCCCCATCACAGCGCCAGCCTTGGATCCGAATGAGAGGGCCCAGCTCGGTATCCATGTTTTAGGGGGCCTGCTCCGGTTTCCCCTAGCACGCCCCTCCCGGTGGGATGAGGAGTCAGCAGGATCTAGGTGATATGTGTGTCTGGAGCTCTTAACCTGGCCCGGGGGGAGCTCGAGGGAGCAGGCCTTGGAGGTACCCGTGGGCAGTGTTTGCTGGCTGGGGCTAGGTGGGGTGAGGAGAGGCCTTAGGACATATGACATGGGATGTGGGCCTCGTTGATTCCCTTTCCCTGGACCTCACAGAAGTAAAGGATGTGCTTGTGCTGACCTGTATTTGTGTTGTTATCAGAAACAAGGATTCCTTAGTTTTCCTCTTTGATCTTCCTCTTAACTCTAGTCCTCCTCTCTGTCTCTGCTTTTCATGTTCTTTACAGGCTACATGCAATTCCTGAGAGAGGTCTTTCCAGCCAAGCCCACTGGGCTTTGATCGTGTTCTGCCTCTCCTGATTTGTTTGTTTAGCCACACAGTCATGTCCCTTTGCACCAGTTTTGTCTGCTGGCTCCCTCCGAGCTATTATGGTTTTCCATGTGTGATGTCTTCTCTTCTCCTCCACTGTCTGTAACCAGCTGGTCCCCGCTCCTGCTGTGCCCAGAGAGGCTGTTAGAGTGCTGACGAATGACCCGAGTCCAGGAATGACCCTCTGTAGACCTATATCTTGGTTTAAATCACTTTTCATTTCTCCATTATCTCTAACTTCTGGCTGTGTGAAGAGTATAAACTTTTTTTTTTTCAGGTGAAAACATTACAAACTTCAAAGGTTTGTTGATACAAGGCTGAGTTTCCCAGAGAGTTTAGAAAGGCATTTTAGTATGATTTCATGGTGAAGTTAGACATTCCTCAGCCCCAGAAAACATTCTAGAACTCTCTTTTTTGTGTTCTTGGGCAAGTAGATGAATATTTCAGAAGTGTCCCTTGGTCCCTGAAAAATAAAGCTCCTTGGAATGTGGCCATTGCACAGTGAGAAAAAGGAGACAACTTGTATTTTTAAAAATTAAGACCAGAACCCCATAAACCGCTTCTAAATGGTCATAAATAAATGAATGTTTATTCAGAGTTTAGGATTTTAGCAGAATGTGATTATCTTTTGTGTAAGAGTTTGCACCTTAGTATTTAAAAGTCTTTGGGGTAGTTCACGGAGAAGGCAATGGCACCCACTCCACTACTCTTGTCTGGAAAATCCCATGGAAGGAGGAGCCTGGTAGGCTGCAGTCCATGGGGTCGCGAAGAGTCGGACACAACTGAGCGACTTGACTTTCACTTTTCACTTTCATGCATTGGAGAACGAAATGGCAACCCACTCCAGTGCTCTTGCCTGGAGAATCCCAGGGACAGTGGAGCCTGGTGGGCTGCCGTCTATGGGGTCGCACAGAGTTGGACCCGACTGATGTGACTTAGCAGCAGCAGCAGCATTAGAAAATACATCAGTCACACCCCAGTTGTTTCCACAGCCCACGAATGATTCATGATTTGGAATTTAGAACTTACTGCCCTAAGTCGTTCCATAACGGTGTAAAAAAAGTTTCTTCATCGCCATGGGAGGCTGATGCGCCTGGAGTGGTTCACTCACACACACAAATGTGCGCGCACACATCCTAGCACGGCTGGTTTCACTTCTGAGAAAGACGTGTCACAGGATTTGATGGAAAGTGTGTTTATAGAGAGGACCTGGTTTGCAGCTCCTAGCACAGCAAGTAATTGGGCACCACCTGTTTACCCTTCTTCCTGGGTCCTAGTTTCTGACTCCAGTGGGAAATCAGATCCTAGAATGTTCAAAGCGTAAGATGCAGTCGCTGTATCCTTCTTGTTCTCTCTTGCTCCCTCCTCCCCTCACCCCCACTGTTTCTCTTAAATAATAGAAACAGAAGAAAACAAAATGAAACCAACTACAAGAAAACACATGAGGCTGTTGATGCATTTCCCAGTTTTTATGAGACTGTGTCTCACACTGTCGGCTACTTTTGAATGTTTTGCCCAATTTCCCTTGATCCATCTCCCAACATACAGGGTGATGCTTTATTTTGGGCGAGGCTGGCAGCTGCCTTCGACTGCTCTTTTCCTTGGAGCTGTGCGAGCGCAGCCGTAAAGTTTATTTTTACATCTCACCACAGGACAAAAATCCACATTCTCAATTGAGCTTTGGACAGTCCGATTTAACAAATTGTGAAAAATTTCTTGGCCCAGATAAACGTCTCTCTAAATTAAGACCTTGCTCCCGGAAGCCCAAGAATTCATTAAGCCATAATTAGCCATGATCACTGATGATTTAAAGTACAGTAATAAAGAAGTTTATACCGAGCTCTGAATGCACAGTTGGAGAGTCTGTCCTATGATTGACTTTCTATAGCTTTAGTTTTAAAATAATTCTTTCATTTCATCTGGGGCCTGCCTTTTCTCCAGCCAGCCCTTTATGGAAGCAGAAAAACAGCTGTCATCCGAGCTCCCAGTGCTGCAGGGCATGGCATCTGTCCCAGTGTAACCAGGGAAAGTATCACGTCATCTCAGACCAGCATATCAGCCCTGAAGTCCCAGGCTTTCCCATACAGAGACTCATCTGTCGTCAGAGGAAAGAAACAGCAAGCACTCTGCAAAGGTGTACTTGTTCCAGCAAAGCTAGAGTACCCCAGACAAGGATTCTCTCATTATTCTGTTAGCTGGTCAAGGGAATTACCTTTGACCATATTATTCAAGTCCTGAGTTTAGGCAGCAGTTCAGAGGACATTGCTAAACATTGAACTGCTGCCTAAACTCAGGGCTTAAGTAATAGGATTAAAAGCACACAGCCGTGGTACTGAGATCTAAATTCAGGTTTCTTGTCCTGAGAGCTCATCACCCTATTCTGGTAAATATTACTGACTTAGTAATTCTGATGGCACCCCACTCCAGTACTCTTGCCTGGAAAATCCCTTGGATGGAGGAGCCTGGTGGGCTGCGGTCAATGGGGTCACGAAGAGTCGGACACGACTGAGCGACTTCACTTTCACTTTTCTCTTTCACAAGTTGGAGAAGGAAATGGCAGCCCACTCCAGTGTTCTTGCCTGGAGAATCCCAGGGATGGGGGAGCCTGGTGGGCTGCCATCTATGGGATCACACAGAGTTGGACACGACTGAAGTGACTTAGCAGCAGCAGCAGTAATTCTGAAGCCATCTCATCAGCTCTCTTGGTATCCAGTGGAGGGAGAGGGCTTATAATTTCCATTTTCCTAACAAAGCTCAGGTTTGACTTCCTGATGCTTGACTTAGGCTAAGGAACACCCATTATTCTTTTATCCATCTCTTGCATTTTATCTTGTCATTTCCTGAGATCTGCCAAGAAATGTATATTTTACTTTATTGCTTTTATTTGTATCAACATCACTGAAACTTTGTTAGTATGTATCTCATTGCCATCAGAGACATTCTGGCCCTTCTGTCTCCAGTTTGGTCACTGATGAAAGTAATCTTTTCTTGTTTAGCAGTGGACACATCTCTTGACTGTGCTGTTGTCAAAATGATATTTTTTCAGGGGCCATGCCATGCAGCTTGCAGAATCTTAGTTCTTTGACCAGGGATCAAACTTAGGCCTCAACAGTGAAAGCACTGGGTCCTAACCACGCGACCACCAGAGAATTTCCTCAGTGTGACATTAATGTCATTGAATTTAAGAAAAATCTACTTAACTCAGAAGTCTTTTGATCATTAATTGTATTAGCCTATAGGTTTGGGTACCATGCTGTACTGAATTGGGAAGTACATGAGCTATGGAGTCAGATAGGTTTGGGTTTACATCTTTGGTCTTCTAGTTACCCGTTATGTGTCTTTGAGACATTTATGTAGTACCTCATATGAAGTTCTAGAACTCAGTCAATGGAACTCAATCACTGATAATTTTCTTTGGTTATGACAAAAAAATGAGTGTTTCTATTGTGTGAATGTCTATGAATTTCCCAAACTTTATCGCATCATGGAAATCTGTTTCGATTTTGGGGATGGATGAGCCAACCCACTTTCCTTGGGTAGAATCCCTCTGTTGCTGACGGATGGGGCCTTCAGAGCATCAGCCTTCTCACCAGTTTACCTTCACTAATCTGAGCAGGAGAAGCAGCAGCAAACAGCACGTTGTAAATTACTGTTGCTTTCCACAGAAATTTCAAACTGGAAAATCTATTTTAAACTACATATTTGCTCATCTTAAAGAGTTGCATTATAAACTGTTAGAAATCAGGGGCCATTAAACAACGATTTTCATTTACAGTGGATTCAGCACATAATTATTTTGAGTTTGGAAAGGGCGTGCTGGTGAATGCCAAGTTAAGCATCGTACACCTCTAAAGATACAGGCCTCCCTGCTCACCCAGCCAGACCTAGATGGTCCTTCTTTCAAACTGGTAGCACTTTACACCTGTAGCTGGGGGGCCCAACTTGAGCCTCAGGGTATACCCTGGGGCTTAGGTGAGTCGACCTGTTAGAAGTCTGCCTTCAGGGTGAACTCTGGAGCCTCCTGGGAGACTCTTCATCCTAGGGAAAGGGTACCAGACCTCGTGATCTCAATCAGAAATTGGAAGTGAGGAGTGATTCCAAGTATTGCGTGGAACTGGTTTCCTCAGTGATTCATGCTCTCAAGACTGGACAAGAGGCAGGGAATGGGCGGGAAGGTTGTAGGAAAACAGACTTGGTAAAAATGGAAATGGCGGTTTCACTTTTAAAAACACCTTAAGAGGGACTTTCCTGGCCATCCAGTAGTTAAGACTCCATTCATCTAATGTAGGGGGCACAGAATCGATCCCTGGTGGGTGAATTAAGATTCCCCATGACTGCCTCCTGGTGCAGCCACCCCCCCAAACAAAACAGAATAGCAGGACATTAAATTAAACACACACACACCTTAAAACTTCAGAGCAAAAATGAATGGCTTTGGTAACATCTGGAAATCTGCTGCCTAATGGAAGTCTGGATGTAGGGGTAACCCCCCCACCCCACCCACACACACAGCACATCTGAGCTTCAGCACCTGGGTGCTGCAGTGAGCCAGCAGGGTGCCCCGTGGGAGCTGGGGTGCCCATCAGGAGTGGCAGCTAGCAGTGTAGACATGGCCTTGAGCAGGCCACCAAGGAAACAGCGAGGCCCCTTTCTGTAGTGGAGCTGCTGACAAAGAGCCTGTTAACTGGTACATGAGAGGAGGCCAGGATACAAGAGAAAAGGTTTGTGCCATGCAGTCAAACATGGCTCTTATCTGTGGGCTCGCCTTTGCATCTGCCCCCAGGATTTCCAGAAATACAGCAGGGAGAACCCAGAGAGGGCTTTGGGGCTGGCACGACAGACGGTCATCAATAAAATGCGTGCCACTGCCTACCAGATGTCAGCTCTGCCGGAAGGAACGTTCATCCAGGAGGAGTGCATGTCAGAGGTCACTCAACTCTCAGCTTTGAAAAGGCAGCCGTGCAAGAAGGCGGTGCTCTTAGGAGTTCTTGGGAGAAGAGAGAAAGAGTGAGGAAAAGAACTTGCGGCATCATAAGATCCTTTAGCTGCAAACTTCTGATTTTTTTCCCCATCTTATTGACGTATAATTGACAAGTAAATTTGTGAGATATTTAAAGTGTACAGCATAATGATTTGATATATGTATACATTATGAAAGGATTCCTCACATTGAGTTAATGACCACGTCTATCACCTCACCTACTTGCTTTATTTTTATTTTTTGGTGAGCGCATTTAAGTTCTACTCTCTTTGCAATTTTCAATTATATGATACAGTGTTATCCTGTGTGTGTGTGTGTGTGTGTGTGTGTGTGCACGCGCACTTGGTCATGTCTGTCTTTGCAACCCCATAGACTGTAGCCTGCCAGGCTTCTCTGTCCATGGGATTATCTTGGCAAGAATACTGGCATGGGTTGCTAAGTACTCCTCCAGGGGTTATCACCTGGAGTCATCATATTTTGCGCTAGATCCTCAGACCTTATTTATTTTAGAACTGAAAGTTTGTACCCTTTTACCAAACTTCCTGTCTCCCATTCCCCCAGCTCCTGACAACCACTTTCTACTATTTCTATGAGTTCAACTTTTTTTTTTTTTTAAAGATTCCATATGTAAGTGATTCCATATGGTATTTATCTTTCTTTATCTGGCTTGTTTCACTTAGCACAATGACCTCTAGTTTCACCCATGTTGTCACAAATGACACAATTCCCTAAAGTAGAATTTAAAGTCATCACCCCATTAGTATTACTCAGCCCTGAGTAACACACAGAATTCTTTTAAAGAACATATTGCTTGAATATATATAAATGTAAACCAGTCTATACTACTTTTGATTATACCTCTAGATTACTATAAAGCAAGAAAACATACAGCTATGTACTAAAAAAGACCTCCATATTAATAAAATTTAATGATATTAAATAATGGGGTGAAAGATTTTGTTTTGCTTACATTGAGACCACCGTTGGGGCTTCCCTGGCGGCTCACACAGTCAAGAATCTGCCTGCAATGCAGGAGACCCGGGTTTGATCCCTGAGTGGGGAAGATCCCTTGGAGAAGGGAGTAGAGAGGAGCCTGGTGGCCTATAGTCCATGGGGTCACAAAGAGTTGGACATGACTGAGCGACTAAACACACACACAGAGACACACACACACACGCACACACACACACACACACAGACACAGGACCACTGTCCCAGGTAGAAGTAGGGTGTAGACGGAAACACACAGGGGATGTTAAGTTCAGAAGGCCTTTGCTGCCTGTGCTGTGGGCTCCACTTCTGGCCCTACTCTCATCCATTTAACTGCTAGAGCAATATCATTCTTACAGCCAACATGTCCTCACCTGGCTTAAACCTGGGAGAACTCATTTCATTGGTCCTGGTCATGGGTGGGGAGGTTGAGGGCAGCTGCAGACTTGGGAATATTTTGCCTGTCGTCCCGGCCCTTGAAAGCTGTTCAGGGGATGGTCTGCAGTGGGCGGCAGGTTATCTGCAAGTGCCCAGAATTCTTCTGCCAATGAGTGATTTGCTGATGTTTTCCAGTGAACTTGTCTGGCTTTCTCATGTCCCCCTCACAGCATGAATTTTCCAAAACACTTTGAGACTCAACAAATCATCTGCTTGAAAAATGAAAACTCTCTCCACTTTGCCGAGTGCCCTGGGCTTGGAGAAGAGGGGTGAGGGTGGGGAGCAGCCTCAGCTCTTTACACTGCTCACACAGAATTCATCCCCAAGGCTCTAATTTGGGAGCCTAGTCTGGGAGATCCTTTTCTGTGGCTGCACTGTTCAGAATTTGCAAAGAATGTCACCATCTGCTCCTTTTGTGACCTGATGTCACAAAACAGAACGTACTATTCTCATCCCCAGCCCTTCCCCTTTTAAGGCTGTGTGCCGTTGTCCCATTTGGGGCAGAACTCCTTGTTTTTGGCTCCTACTCTCTGTCTTTCCCTGGAGAAACATCAGAACCTGCAGAGCATGGCTTCTGGGATCCTGGCTCTGAACCTGTGTCCAGCTGAGCTGGCTTCTTTGCTCCTTCGTATCTGGGCCTCATTTCTGCCTGTGGAGGTGCTGGGAGCCTTCAAGGACCACAGTCTTGAGGGCCCCATGGCTGTTGGCCTCCCTGCCCTTCCTGTTTTCCTCTCTGTCTCTCCCCTTCTCTTTAGATCTGCCATCTGAGCACCTGCTGCTCAGTGATGCTGCTGGCCACCCTTTCACTTGTTCTCTGCTGGGCATCTCCTTCTCCACGCTTTTCTCCTTTCTTGCATCTTCTTCGGTATTTCTCTTCTCTCGGGTAAATTAGTTCTTCTGTGTCACCATCCCCAACAATTCTTGCTTCTTTTTTTCTCTGTTGCTGCTGCTAAGTTGCTTCAGTCGTGTCCAACTCTGTGCGACCCCATAGACAGCAGCCCACCAGGCTCCCCCGTCCCTGGGATTCTCCAGGCAAGAACACTGGAGTGGGTTGCCATATCCTTCTCTTCTCAGTGGCTGACAAACAGATCCCAGGATGATCAGGGGCGATTTGGGAGCACTGTGGTGCCTCTTAGAACAGCATAGAATGGACAAGCTGCTCACGGGGGTGGATTCTGAGCCCCATAAGCTCTGCGAGTCTGGTGCTGGAAGACAGTGGTGTCTGCGTCTTCATCAGAGGAACCTTTTTCTTGGTACTGTGTTCCGATTCAGACACAAACCCACAGGAGCCTCCCTGGAGCCTGGGGCGGAGATCACTGACAAGCGTTCTCTCTCGTCTCTGAGACGCCCTTCACGGTTTTGATTTGTTGTGTTTGCAGAACTCTCCTGCAGCAGCTGCAGAAGCTTCAGACTTTGGTGATGGGCAAGGTGTCTCGCACCTGCAAGCTGGCTGGCACGCAAACTGGCACATGCCTCATGGTGAGTTTCCCAAATGAACAGCATCGTCACCAATCCAGCCCACTCCCCAGGCTCCAGCCTCTCCCCAGCTTGCCACGTCCAAGTGCTGAGGGTTGGAGGAACCACAGTCCACTCCGAGGCTGTTTCTCTCCTATGATGTGACAGCGATTGACCTGGGTGTGGTCTGCTGGCCTGACAGTGGAGAGTCTCTTTTCAGACCTCCCAGGAGTTGCAGGTCTGCAGGCTTGTTCTGTGCATCTTGGAATTGATGGCGACCACGTTCTCTCCTCACCCTGCAGGTTGTGGTGCTGTGCTTTGCCGTAGCATTTGGCAGCTTCTTTCAGGGCTATGGGCCCTATCCTTCTGCCACCAAGATGGCCCTGCCCACCCAGCATTCCCTGCAGGAACCCTACACATCCTCCGTGGGTAAGACAGCACTCAGCAGCTGGGGAGATGTCTTGTTTCTTTTCTCTTTCATTTCTCAAAACTTAACTTTCTGAAAGAAGTCTTATGTGAAAGTCTAAAATTTTTGTTGTTGTTGGGAGGACTGTATTAAATCACTTGGTTTGAAATAGCTCTATGATAAGGCTCCTTGGGTACAGAGCAGTGGTCTCAAAATCATTTCTCTATAAAAACACACATATATATCCCTTCCTTGGGAGGAGACAATTCAATGTCACTGTTCCCCCTCTCCCATAAAAAACATTGATTGAATAGCATCAACACAAGCATCTGCCCCCAAATTAGTGAGTGTGTAATTAGCTGTCATCACTCTGACCTCCAGGACTTTGCAGGTAGTGTTCTTGGCTTCTGCTTACATATGAAAGCCTAATGTTTAAAAAGTGGTAAAAGTATAACTTCTCCACTGAAGGGAGGAAGAGGGCCATGGGAAGAAGTGCCCAGTCCACTTGTTGGGTCTCCCCTTGGGGTCCTCACACACTGGGATTTCTCTAGAGCTCCGCAGAGCATGGCTTGCAGACTTCTGCTCTAGACTGTGTTCCCTGGCAGATTCTGACATCTTCTTTTTGAGTTCTGACACGGGGAGGGATGTGCATTTGTAGGGAAAGGGTGGGAGAACAGTAAGTTTTCCATCACATTTTAAAGGAATTCTACTCAGTGGAAATGTATGTTACCACAGTAAGCATCTGTAAAGTGACATGAGACAATCAGCCTGTGTTGCAAAATATAATGCCCAATATTTAGAGAATTTGGAGACACAGGTGTTAGATGTGAGAGTCTCATCTATATCAATGATCTCTTTTAAGTATCTGGTAAATAAAAGAATGGTATGTAGGGATCGTGAAATAGATACATACACTAGTAAGAACAAATATGGAATTAGGGGTACTGGATTTTGAGGGTAGGCATAATTTTGTGGTTCTGAAACATCTGAAGTAGGTGTGTCTCTGCCAGGTATATGACAGAAGGTCCAGCGTTTCAACAAATAATTGCAGTGGTCTCCTGGGGAATTCTTTTTTTTCTCCAAGGGAATGTATCTCTGAATTTAAATGGAAGTTGATGAGAGCAAAGTTTCTATGTTGTAGAAAATTGCTGCTGAGCCATCTAGCTATGCAGCTATTCTATAAAACAAAAGAGTGTGTCTCCATTGTTTGATTTATGGCTTTAGCCTTGTGTCTCCTCTCTAGTTTCTAAATGAAAGAAAAAAAGAGTTTTCTGCCCTTGTACCTTCTCCGTATGCAAGACCTATTCATTGAGGATGCTTACTTTAGCTGAGTCTGGACACCTCCAAATATTTGACTCCTATTCTCCATGAATTGTTTCCTCCAGATGGTTGCAGGGGTGGGGGTGGCCTGGAGGGGAGTTTTATTTTCAAAGCAGTGGGGGTGGCAGTTTCCTTCCTGTGTATTTGTTCTTCTGTTGTTCTTCCAGCACTTTATAATTGGTATCATTTTTCAACACACCAAACTCTGAAATCCTGAAGCCTTTATAGAAAGCCAACTCCAGTTGGCACCCTCAGTCCTGGGCAATAAGAACCCATGAATTGTCATCTCCCCGCCCTGAGCATCTAGGGGGAGGCGTGATGTACTCTTGTGGTCTCTTGTAACACCTTTACTTTGCTTTGTTCTCAGTGAGATCCAGGAACCTGCTGATCTATGAGGAACATTCTCCCCTGGAGGAGCCGCCCAGTTCTGCCTCAGCTGGGGAGCTGGGGCGCTGGGACCGAGGCTCCGCTCTGCTCAGGGCAAAAGGGCTGGAGTCCAGGCCGGAT
Source organism: Odocoileus virginianus (assembly GCF_023699985.2). Lineage (NCBI taxonomy): Eukaryota > Metazoa > Chordata > Mammalia > Artiodactyla > Cervidae > Odocoileus > Odocoileus virginianus. Next base: position 16,821,176 of record NC_069674.1, read on the forward strand.
GTGGATCTTCCCCATTTCATTATCTCAAATGAGACCAGCCTGGAGAAATCAGTGCTGTTGGAGCTGCAGCAGCACATGTGAGTCAAACAGACACAGGTTCACCTCCTCTAAGGCACCAGTGATGGGTTATGAGTCAGCAAACTGCAGTGTGCAGAGTAGACTTTCCCATTGGTCTGGTCCAGCCCTCGGCTTTTTCAGGACCTATTGTCGGCGCCTGGGCTCTGCAGAGTCCATTGTTTGTCAACAGCTGGCCCTCACAGAGATTGGAAGAGACACGGTGAGAGCTGGCCCCGTGTCTGCTATGCCACTGGGAGCTGGCAGTGCAGGCTCCAAGAACTGGGGAAAGGGCTTGATTCCCTTCCTCCCTGTCTTTTCCTCCCCTCAGAGTCTCACAAGTAAGCATACAGTCCAGTAACAGCAGTGTACTTTCTATGCAAATGCTGCCTCAAGGCACATTCCCAAGCTTCCTTCCAACTGGAGATACATATATGTCATCTTATATATCAACGTGTAGTTTTATGGTTTACATGTAAATAAACATGCATTAGGGCTTCCCAGGTGGCGTTAGTGGTAAAGAACTTGCCTGATGGGGCAGGAGACATAAGAGACCCAGGTTCGATCCCTGGGTTGGAAAGATCCCCTGGAGGAGGGCATGGCAACCCACCCTAGTATTCTTGCCTGGAGAATCCCATGGACAGAGGAGCCTAGTAGGCTACAGTCCATGAAGTCACAAAGAGTTGGACATGACTGAAGTGACCTTAGCACACATGCAAACATGTGTTAATTATACTTAGATAGTTATATATTAATACTAAAGGACACTTTGAGAGGCACTATTCTTGTGTTTCCATTATTGAAAATAACATATATTTGTCTCCAGTTCTCCATGAGTTGTTTCCTTTAGATAGAGGAAGAGTCCTTCTATAGAGACTTGTATAACTGCTGGGGATTGTTACCCTGCAGGGGGTACCTGGGTACACTAAATGACTCAGGAAGGAGTGTCTGCATACAGTCCTGGTTATACGTAGCGTGGTTGGTGGTCTAGCTGACCTCATGCCCCTAGAGATGATGCTATTCCAATACAAGTAGGAAAGTTTTTGTTTCAAAGTTTTGAGCTTTCTTCCCCTAATGCTGCAGGGGAAAGTTTGTAATTATATATACTTTTATATGTTTATATTCTACACACATATTTAACATTTATAGCACTTATTATTTTAAGAACTATGTAAGTGTGACATATAAATCCTTTGAAATACTTTACAAGGTTAGATATTACTATTATTTCCTAGAGAGAATTGTAGAAGCCAGAGCAGACTACTCTTGGGAGCCAGAGAAGACTTAGCCATTCAATAACTTGGCTCATGACAAAAGTCTTCTTTCCTCGTGTCTCAGCTATTCAAGGCCCCATTGAAATCCCTCTTGTTCTGGGATGTCTCCCTGATACCAGAGCCCTCATTGCCTTCCTCTGAACATCTAGGAGATGTTCTAGGCTGTTACACAATATAATAATGTATTTATTTTCTATGATATATTCATTGTTATTTCATGATAGTTTGGGCTTTGTTTTTTTAACCTTCATCTAGAATCTTTTAATCTTTAAAAAGGTTTCATCTTTATCTAAATTAAAAAAAAAACAAACTTTATTCTAGACTAAGGATCAGCCTTTATCCTTTTATTTTCTCCTTACCAGGGTTTAGCATGGGGTATTTATCCTCAATGAATACAGTAATTTTAAGCAACGTACAGGGAATCAGTATCAAACCACCATGTTTATCCTCTGGGTTGGGATGACTCCTTTGGCATGAGGATAAAGGCAGGAATGTGGATGGTGGACAGGCGGGTAGCAGGAGACTTTGGGAACAGAGAAGTGCTGCTGGGAGGAAAGAATACAAGAGGCATGCGTGGGCCAGCCTGCTAAGTCCAGTCATGGGGTGACTGCGTCATCCCGCCAAGCATGATGGTGAGACTTCTTTCTCCTTCTGATGCCTTCGCAGGGTCAGCACCAACCTGGAGGGGAATGAGACTCTAAAAGTTGTAGAACTCGACAGAAGAGTGAACGCCACCTTTTAAAGAGGCTATCGCCACCTCCCTCTGTCTCTTCACTTTGCCTTTACGTCTCCAAACCACCTTTTGTCATAAGCTTTTCCTTTTTGCCCACCCAATCTGGACGAAGACCTGGACCAGCGGTCCTGGCTCTGGATGGGAGGATGGCCTGGGATTTCCGCCTGCGGTGAGAGAGCGCCTCCCCCGGTCCCATGTCCCTCCCTGCAGAGGGGAGCTCGCCCCGTCCCTCGCTTACTGCCATAGGCAATTATCTTCGGTCGGGGTGGGACAAGCAGGCTTGTTTCTACCGACAGTGCCAAAAAGATACGGCCCGATTCTCACCGGGGTGGGTGTGACCGCCTCCTTGAAGCAGAGCTGACTGTTGTTCCCTCGAGACCCCACAAAAATTTACCAGGATGCTTGTTGGAATCTGGCGAAGCACTGACTGACGTCCTGCCTTCCTCAGCCTGGCTCTGCGGTGCCCCGCGGGCGCCCCCTGCCGCTCTGCCCTGGGCCCCGGCCTTGGGCCCCTTGGCTGGAGCAAGGCGCCCCCTCCGTACCCTCAGGCCGCAAGTGCAATGCCTGAAGCAATCAGGCTTCTCTACTCCAGGCAAACCTGCCCCACCATGTTGCTTGTAGGATTTCTCCACAGTCTGTGTCCCCACACACCCCTAGTTCTGCCTCCTTGGCTTCTCCTCCCCATTTGTAAATAGTATTTATTAGCTTGCAGAGGCTTCCCCGGGCGACCACTGAAGACATCCGGACGCCTCCCCTCCAGGCTCACAAAGTCCCCTGTTGGCCTGTGGAGCGAAGAGGGCAGCCTGGACTCTGGGATTCCCCACTCTTCCAGGCCGCGTTTTGTCTTGTGTTTCCTTTTCTTTTTTTGCTGGAGGCTTCTAATTATAGTTGGGGAACCTCCCTAAGCACGTGTCCTCCTGTAGCATGAACTCAGAGGGGAAGATGGAGCCGGGCTTAGGTCTGAGGCTCTGTGGACGGGTGCTTTTTGGGTCCTGTGCCCATGCCAGAGAAGCCCTGACCCCAGGCGTTTCAGACAGCCATGTTAGCCCAGTTTTCCCCACCTCCCCCCCGACCGTCTGCTTTCCCTTCCTTTTCTGCCTCCATACAGAGGTGGGGCCTGAGGCCTGCTCCTGGGGTCAGAGCAGGTGACATTTGTGTATGTGTGTCTTACCTTTTCTAGTCAGGTTTGGCCACTTTGCAGCTCACCCAAAGAGACACGACCTAATCCCCCAACCTACTTCTTTTTTTTTTTTTTTTTAATGATTAAGAGTAACTTTTGTAGTTTAAAGAAAAAAAACAACTTTCCTCTTTCATACAAATAAGAAATAGAAATAGACTTTTTATTGTATAATGTAGAAGACTCCACTTTAATGTTTTTGCCTAGCTTGTAAAAGATTTTGTGTAAGAAATTTGCTCACATTTTGTTTTTTATTTTTAGAAGTAGCTGAAGCACTTTTAGTTTGAAGTCTCTTGTCTCTGGTTTTCTCTCTCATCTCTGTTGTCATTGGAACCTGTACTTAAGAGAGATTAAGTCACTCCTGGGCCCTCTGTTCCATATCAGCCACAGAATTTGGCATCATTAGCATTTACCATCAGACCTCATAAGCAGTGGACTCATTGGACATGCGTCTGAGCAAACTCTGGGAGATAGTGAAGGACAGGGAAGGCTGGCATGCTGCAGTCCCATGGAGTTGCAAAGCATCAGATACGACTTACAGACTGAACAACAACAAACTCGTAAGCAGATATGGTACCTTCAGGGCTCACCGTCAGTGATCCCTCTGTCTCCCTACTGTGATGGAGAGAGTTCCGACAGGGAGATGGCCAAGTTCCTCTTCTTGGCGCTGTGTAAAGTTGGATCAGGATCACAGTGGTCTCCTCTCACTGCCCCATCCACTGGCCAGCAAAGGCTGAGACCAGACAGGCTGGCTGTGTGGGAGGAGGGCTGCTAGTACATGCCCTGTTCCCTTCTGTTTCTCTCTACTTTCCTCTCTCCTTCTCTTCTGTGCTAGACCTTCCTGGGTCTGACTGGTGTCTGCCAACCAAGGGCTGCTACTGACCCATCCCTCTCTTTAATATGTCATGTAATTATCAGGCACTGGCAGCCCATGGGGTGGGGTCAAGGGTGGCTAAGAAGGTGAGAATGTAGTATTAACTCTTGTATTTGGATGATTAGAAAGTGAAACTTTTCCCGTGTCGGAACCAACTCCTAGGGCCCATCCTTAGTGCCTTGAGGATTTTATTTCCTCGCTTGACCTCACTCTCGCCAGCCCTCCAAACAACAGGGCTTGATCTCTGGGCAGCCTTTCTTCCAGAACTGAATCTGTGTCTAGAGACAGAGGACATCAGCCTGAGGGCTCAAATGGCCACTGTAAGGGGATCCAAGGACCAGCTGCTGCTGTTTTGAGAAAGACCTCTGCTTCCTACTCCTTGCTCAGGCGAAGAAGAGAACTAAACGGTTACCCCTTTAGGAGAATGTAATGGAGTCCAGAGGATGCTGAAGAGTTGGATAACACCAGATTGGTTTCAAATAGTTAATGTGCACATTTTCTCTTCCAGGGTTAAGCTCACAATGTCAGTGGATTTGTTTTCCCCCCAGAACCATCCCATGCCATAGATGAGTCAGTAATACTTGGTTAGCCCTGAAGATGTTAGATAGTGGCAGGCTTTCAGCTTCGAAACCTCAGTTTTGAAAAGTTTGAGACTGTTAGCACAACTATCAATCATAAAGAATCAATGTTCATGATAAATATATTAATATATTTTCCACTAGGTCAGCAGGTTTTCCCCTTCTCTTCTTTTGATTAGCCTAGTGGAGGAGATGTCTTGTAAAAAGTTCAGAGAACATATACTTTTTTTTGCTGGGTGAGACCTGAGTAACCCAGACTCCCCAGTGTGGTTCTATTCACAGCTCTGGACTTTGCACTTAGAAATGGCTACTGTAAATGAAAGGTCTCAGTGCCAGGTTTAAGAAAGGATTTCTGTGAAGTGTTAGGACTCTGGAGCCTAGCTCACATAAAGAGAGTGTTATATAAAAATCTGACAGCTGAACTAGGTTGCTCCTTTTGGGCAGGAGGTGGGGATGAGTTTTGACACCAGTACAGGAAAAAGTAGATAACCTTTTTATTAGTATAAATGATTTTGGTTTAGAGACCTAATTTGTAGATTGTGAAAGCAACTTTTAGTGCAGCTTATTTACAAACCAACTGTAAACACCTTGGGTTTTTTTCCTTCCTCATTCATGAATGCCAAGATAGGGCTATGATTCTCATGTGTCCTTGAGCAAGAGTGTTGAACTGGTTCACTTTTGTTCTGGCAGTGAATCTGTGTCCAGAGTTTTTGACACAAGTGTTTTATTTAAAAATTTTTTTTGCACTTGTGTCTCCTTCCTCTGTGTCCTCACACTGACCAAAAGACAAGGATGAGAGGGCCCTCAGAGCTAGCTCCTCTGAACACACATGTCGTTTGTGCATAGGGTGCATGCTCAGAGACCTGCCAGTTCCCATCGGGGAAATGGAGCATCCGTGCCAGCCTTGCTAATGTGGGGAAATGGGAGATGGAAAAGAAGGCTATAGCCTCCCCCTTCTCTGCCAAGTGCTCTTGTCAGTAATTCAGTTCTGTGGAGTCCAGTCTTTATTTCAGACACTAGCTCTCCTGCTTGCAGTGCAGACAGACCATTAGCAGGTAGTGCTCTGGTCAAGGTCATCTTCTTTGAATTCCTTTTTAGCTGAGACAGTTAGGAGACATGTGATCGGATAAGACCCTCTGGGAGAGCATCTCCAGGAGAGAGTAGAGGCCTGTGAAGTGGCCAGAGACAGAGTTCAGATTCTTCTTTCACTCACTCATCCATTCATTCATTGAGTTGTCATTCATTCCCAAGAAAGAGTGTTGCAAGAGGCCTTAGTGAATATTAGGGAATAAGGGGCCTGAGGAAGCTTCATTAATCAGTACCTATTCGAAAGGCCCAAGTGCCAGCTCGCTCTTTCCCTCCCTTCCCCTACCCCTTGCATGGGCGCAAACATAGACGCATATAGACACACACAAGAATACATTCCTCCCTTGTCTTGGACACTCATTTGTGCATTACATGTGCCTTATATTTGAATCCAGGATGACTGAGGGCCACCTTGTCATTGGGAGATTTTGTATACACCCTTGTAGTACTAAATTGAAGTGGGTTTGGGTGATGAAACTTCCAAAGGCTCAAAAATGGTTTCCTAAAAGTGAGTCTTGATCACATCTATACCTCAGGAGAAAAGAAACAGAGTAACGTCCATTAGGAAAATCCCATTTTGCCAAGGTGCAGTCGCATCAAAAAATGACCAGCTGGGATTAAAGGTATTATAAATCCTCAGAGCAGAACATTTTCTCAGCACAGAAGAATCCAGTGCCTTTGAGGATTCAGACTCCATGTCTCCATGGCCAAAGGGTCAGTACCACCTACCACAGTACATGTTTCATGTTGTCATTTTGGGTAACAGAAAATTCAGGAATGCTATGTCTGGGCTTCTAGAAGGAAGGAAAATGATAATTCTTGTATACTTACTAAATGCTGGGTGCAAAGTAAGGGATTCCCTGGTGACTCAGCAGTAAAAAAAATCCACCAGCAATGCAGGAGCTGCCAGAGACATAAGTTCAATTCCTGGGTCAGGAAGATCCCCTGGAGTGGGGGGCATGGCAATCCACTCTGGTATTCTTGCCTGGAATATCTGGGCAGAAGAGCCTGGTGGGCTACAGTCCATAGGATCACGGAGTCGGACGTGACTGTAGTGACTTAGCATGCACACACATGCTAAATGAGTCTTTTAGTGTTATAGAAGGAGAAAACAAGGACAACTAATTATTATGAGACGATAAACAGCTAAGTGATATGGGAGACGCAGCAATTTGTGGATTAGGTTGAGCAGATCTCTTTCTGCGTGAGCACGCTGTAAGCTTTCAAGTTCCTCTGGGCGGAGAATGCAGTGCCTCCTACCCCCGGGCTGGCCCCGCTGTGCAAAGTTGAGGGTTTTTTGCCTCATACTGGAGATGTTCATCTCCTGTTCGGCTCATCCCATCCTCTGTGAGTTCCGGCTAGTAGCCTCTGCATCCTGGGAAAGCAGCACCAGCAATTTTAGCTGTTTCTCTGCTTGCTCACCAGCTGGCTGAGAACATGAACTTTTTGCACCATGGACCCATGGCCTACAGTGTTCAGAAAATCTCCCTTTCAGACGGAATATTTTCTGAGTCTACGAAAAACACCAGCACTCTTTGACAAATTGTGGGCGACCATTTTTAAACAATGCTGAGCAGACTCTGAACTATAATCAACCATGAGCTTTAATGTTTGTGCTGACAGGCTGGGCTTTCTCTCTTTGGTAACAGGTTATATAGACCAGTAATGTTTAAGTCTAATTACATTGTGAGTCTTATTATCTGTCAATTATCATGCTGTTTTTTTTTTAATGGCTTTTTATTCTTTATCATAGCTAAGTAAATACCAAAAAAAAAAAAAAAAAGCAAATGCTTTGTAGGATACTTGTATTTAGTTTGGAAAAAAATGAATTTAAATTGTTATGCTTTTGTATTTCCATTTCTTGCAAATAAAAATATTTTTTCTTAAATAGTAAGACGTTTTCCAGTCTTGAAAATCCTTGATATTCTGCTTTTAAATGTTTTTTTTGTATGAGCTTGGATCTGCCTATGTGTGCCTAGCCATTCTTTCCTAACTATCTAGTGCAACTGAAAAAAGAGCCTCAAACCAGCAATTTGTATATTATCAAGTGCTGAATACCAAGTCTCAGTTAGAGGAATATTGAGAAATATAATTGTTTTTTCAGTCAGTCACAGGAAGAAAACCCATATTCTCTAGAGATTTATACGGCCTGACTGCTATTTTCGTTGTCTCCTACAACTATTCTTTAACTAGATTTCAGAACTCCATGGATTTGATTTTTCTTTCCCCGTCTCGGGATGCTTGAGAATGATGGCTTGGACATGAGCCAGAAGAGAAGGATCCTTTTTTATAGAAACAGTTGCAGAGGATGCCTAACATTGGATTCATGCTCCAGAAATTATGGTGAAATGGTTGATAAAGGTCAATGCACTCAAGCAGAATTACCTTCATTCCATTGCAGTCTCTGTATTCAAATTTAATTTTCTCCACTCAGAGAGAGTGGGGCTTCATTTAACCTTAGAAAAAGTAGCCAAGATGTTAAGAGACTAAGGCCATGGACCACACTTACCTGGAACTCCACCCACCCCCAAGACTTTCTTTTTCTCAGCAGCATGCGGAAACTTTCTTTGAGTTCCTGGGTGCATTACTCTCTTGCTGCTTTTCTTCTCTGGACACCTTGACCGTATCTTCTATTTCTACACAAGGGTCCTTTCCCAGTGGAGGATTTTAATCACCCTCCCTCTTATTCTGCGAGCCTATTATGGAAACTTCCTCTGTGACATTCTGATATCTTTCCAGGGATGTGTGGAGGGGACAATACTCACTGGTTTGAAGATACTCTGTATTAATCATGCCTTTGTATTTTCTGTATTCCTAATCCTTTGACATCTGGGGCCTTGGTGACCCAGAAAGGGACTGTTCCTCGCAGCGGTAGCCAAGACATGGTAAAGGACTTGCCTGTAAGCACAACTTTCATGTGCAGACCAGAGCCGGTTGCTCAAGCACCTTCTTTATGAGCGCTCAGGACCTCACTGTCCCCCTGCCCTAATCACCTAATCACCACGACCAGGTCCCAGACCACTAGAAACACTCTCTACACCTCAGAGCCCACTGAAGTTCTTCAAACTAGCCACCCCTAAACCTACTTTCCTTGCCTTGCTGTTCCTTCCTGCAGAAACTATGGTTTCTGGTCTAATTTTCCTCCTGTAAAATTTCCTCCAGAAAATTAGGGCTAACCCTAACCCTCCTCTGCTTCTCAACCATCCCTGGTGCTTCTTGGGAACTGAGAGTAACAACCTACCTTTTCTTTTCTAAAAATTTTCAACAGCTTTAATTAATATTAATAATCATTATTGCATATTTATTAAGTACTCATTGTTTATTGAAATCTGTTAAATGATATAGAAAAATTATAATAATAGTATAAAACACTATAAAAATAGCATAAAACTTGGAGAAGCTAGGAAACTATAAGACATAGAAACATTAGAAAATACTATTTATTAGTGAATGTATTGATAATGTTCCATATTCTTTCAACTTGATTCACCTCCCTGCTAATTAATGTATAATCTGAATCTTCTTGTAGATTATTTTTTGGATAAAGATGAACATTTGTTAAGCTCCTATTTTATCTCTTTACAAACTATCTTTCCAATAGCGATCATCTGTTGGCCTCTGTATTTGAATAATAATAAAATCTGTTTTAAAACATATTCCTTAGGCATCAGGATGTCAAATCAGAGGCTGATCTCAGGCTCACAGGCCTTTTCATGGACAGGTTTCACAGATGGGCATACTATGATTTAGAGCAATGTAACACAGATTTATTTTCTCATTTTATACTGGTTGTCACTTTTGTTCCACAAAAAATAAATGAGGCGTACACAGGTTGGTGGAGCTTGCTCTTGGGAAAAGAAAGAACCAGGAAGCAGGTGTCTATAAAGTGCTGCTGTCGTGCTCAGTTTCTAGGGCAATTCCTACCTCACATCTCTGAAAATGAGAGCTATCCAGGCGAAGGAATGCTGGGATGCAGGGAGAAAGAACCAGTGGATTCAGGAGGTAAAGGTTATGCGCCCTTGCTTCATAACCATTAACTTGTTGGCCTTGACGGAAAAGGAAACCCTGAGCGCTTGGGCTTCCCTGGTGGCGCCGTTTCCTGCAGTGCAGGAAACACAGGTTCCATCCCTGGGTCGGGAAGATCCCCTGGAGGAGGGCTCAGCAACCAACTCCGGTATTCTTGCCTGGAGAATCCCCGCGGACAGAAGAGTCTGGTGGGCAACAGTCCATAGGGTCGCAAAGAGTTCGACACGCGAGCATGCACACACGGAGTGCCTCTTATCTACCACATGATTTTCATGCATTATCTGTGATCTTATTCACTTTCTCTAGAATGTTTATGGAGGATACATAATTACCCCCCTCTCACAGTTGAGGAAACTGGGGTTTTAAAATTAAGACTCCTGCTCAAATGATCATGTGGTAAATTAACTGCTAATGAAAGATTTGAGCCCCAGCCTTCACTGGTTCCACGTACACAGTCTGTGAGCTATACTATGCTGTTTTTTAGGGCTTGAGGATTTGTACTTGTAAAAATACAGGTGTTAGCCTAGATCAAAGGCTACAAACGTTCAGCTCATGCATGCACAAATGCTTCTGGTTTGGCCCTAGGATGATTGAAACATTTAAAAATTGTTGGTTAACCTTTCAACATTCAAAGATTTCTCATACAACTCCAGGTCTCCATATTTTCTTAAAAGACTTGAAGACCAGGCAATTAATTTTAGGAGCTGAGTAATGGTGGCCCCTTAGATGGTGTAGGCCATCTCTGTGTGGCCACATTTCCCACACCCAGGCTAGTTCATGCGTTTATATCACTTGCCTGGTCCTTCTGTCATCTGAATTGACAGCCTCTGGACTAGATGGAACCAAGGGAACATTGCATGCAAAGATGGGTTTGATAAAGGAGCGAAATGGTATGGACCTAACAGAAGCAGAAGATATTAAGAAGAGATGGCAAGAATACACAGAAGAACTGTACAAAAAAGATCTTCACAACCCAGATAATCACGATGGTGTGATCACTCATCTAGAGCCAGACATCCTGGAATGTGAAGTCAAGTGGGCCTTAGAAAGCATCACTATGAACAAAGCTAGTGGAGGTGATGGAATTCCAGTTGAGCTATTTCAAATCCTAAAAGATGATGCTGTGAAAGTGCTGCACTCAATATGCCAGCAAATTTGGAAAACTCAGCAGTGGCCATAGGACCGAAAAAGGTCAGTTTTCATTCCAATCACAAAGAAAGGCAATCCCAAAGAATGCTCAAACTACTGCACAATTGCTCTCATCTCACACACTAGTAAAGTAATGTTCAAAATTCTCCAAGCCAGGCTTCAGCAATATGTGAACTGTGAACTTCCAAATGTTCAAGCTGGTTTTAGAAAAGGCAGAGGAACCAGAGATCAAATTGCCAATATCCACTGGATCATCAAAAAAGCAAGAGAGTTCCAAAAAAACATATATTTCTGCTTTATTGGCTATGCCAAAGCCTTTGATTGTGTGGATCACAATAAACTATGGAAAATTCTTAAAGAGATGGGAATACCAGACCACCTGACCTGCCTCTCTTGAGAAACCTATATTCAGGTCAGGAAGCAACAGTTAGAATTGGACATGGAACAACAGACTGGTTCCAAATAGGAAAAGAAATACGTCAAGGCTGTATATTGTCACCCTGTTTATTTAACTTATATGCAGAGTACATCATGAGAAAACGCTGGGCTGGAAGAAGCACATGCTGGAATCAAGATTGCCAAGAGAAATATCAATAACCTCAGATATGCAGATGACACCACCCTTATGGCAGAAAGTGAAGAAGAACTAAAGAGCCTCTTGATGAAAATGAAGGAGGAGAGTGAAAAAGTTGGCTTAAAGCTCAACATTCAGAAAACTAAGATCATGGCATCTGGTCCCATCACTTCATGGCAAAGAGATGGGGAAACAATGGAAACAGTGTCAGACTTTATTTTTTTGGGCTCCAAAGTCACCGCAGACAGTGATTGCAGCCATGAAATTAAAAGATGCTCACTCCTTGGAAGGAAAGTTATGACCAACCTAGATAGCATATTAAAAAGCAGAGACATTACTTTGCCACCAAAGGTCCGTCTAGGCAAGGCTATGGTTTTTCCAGTGCTCATGTATGGATGTGAGAGTTGGACTGTAAAGAAAGCTGAGTGCCAAAGAATTGATGTTAGGGGTGTTGGAGAAGACTCCTGAGAGTCCCTTGGACTGCAAGGAGATCCAACCAGCCCATCCTAAAGGAGATCAGTCCTGGGTGTTCATTGGAAGGACTGATGCTGAAGCTGAAACTCCAACACTTTGGCCACCTCATGCAAAGAGTTGACTCACTGTAAAAGACCCTGATGCTGGGAGGGATTGGGGCAGGAGGAGAAGGGGATGACAGAGGATGAGATGGTTGGATGGCGTCATCCACTCAATGGACATGAGTTTGAGTCAACTCCAGGAGTTGGTGATGGACAGGGAGGCCAGGCGTGCTGTGACTCATGGGGTCTCAAAGAGTCGGACACGACTGAGCGACTAAACTGAACTGAGATGAACTGAACTGGACTGAACTGGACTAGATGGTGCCTGAGTTTCTGGGAGTCATGAGAGAGAGAATAAAGGAAAAAATACTGTGTTGGTGGCAGTGGGGACTGTGGTTAGTTTCCCCGAGGGACAGGGAGAGGGCTGAGTAGAGAGGCACCTGGACTATGAGCAGAGGAGGCGTGTATAAAGCAATTGCCTTTATTTGCACACTATATGAAAAAAATGCAACCTGGGTTCTGTTCTTAATCCTAGAGAAAAATGTTCATTGTCTCAAAATTTATATGAGAAATCTTTTAAATGATCCCTCTTATATAAGACCCTGTGGTTTCCATAAAGTGCTTCCGTATGCCATCTACTGTGACTTGCTGGTTGTCCGTGGGGAAGGTGGAGCAATTCTTATTGTTTCTGTCACTTAGCTGAGGGGGTGGGGGCTGTAGAGATGCGGATGACTCCACATTAGGTTACACAGTGAGTATGTACACAGCAGAATCACAAACCAGCTGTCCTAATTTCCAGCCTAGTCCTAGTTCCATGAGCTGTCCCTGATCTGGGGCAGGTGACAATAGCTGTCATCCATGACCCCTCTAATGGAACTCTGCAAGATGGCACTGGCTTACTCTTTCTCCTAGAATTCTCAGCACTGAGTGTGAATCCAGGATTTGGGACACTCCCAAAGGCTGCTGTCTCTACAGGGAAGGGAAAAGAAGGAAGATGACTCATCTTAGTCCTTTCCTGCAAAATAATCCAAGCCACCGTTTGCGACGAGACTGGTTGCAACTTGATCCCTCATTTTCTGATGAGTCTGGGCAGGTCGCACAAGTTGATGTTGTCTTCCAGTGGACACAGCTGTTGCTAGATTTTTTTTTTTTTTTTTGGCAATTTTAAAGAAGAGTTCTGGCCCCAGGAGGAGCCCATGTGTTCTCCTCCTCCTTCTATGCTGTTGTTTTTAGATGAAGGAACAAAAATAACCACTGCGGGATACCATGAAACCTGCCAGAGAGGCTGTTGTGCTGTTTTCCAAGAAATCTGTTTTAAAATGTTTAATGTTTCTTAAGAGGAAAGTATTTGGGGATTGGGGCTGCCAGCATGCTCATAACTAATGTCCTCCCCAATATTTCTGGGGGAAAAAAAAAAAAAAACAGATCGCATGTTGATGGGTATATGAGAGATGCCATGTGCTGAGGCTGGTTCAAAGAAAAAACCTCCCACCTGAAGAAGAAATGTAAATATACAACCACCTACATGTTTAGAGCTCACCAGGACAGAAAAGGTGCCTCTGATTCCCCTAATATTTCCTTTCTTGTCTTAACCATCATTTAAATGCTTTCCGTGGTTAATATAGCTTTTTAAATCCTCGTTTGAGATTGTTTAAATTGTAAATGAATGCAGAAAATAAAATACATTTGAAATAGTATGTGCAGTATCGCACACGTATTTCCATGGAGTCCTACCTCAGGGGCAGTATTTGACAGAGGCTATAGGTTGAAGTAGGAAAGATGCTTTAGAAAAAGCCAGTTAGGGTAAGAGTCTGCATGTGTGACATAACAGGGTGGTGGAAAGAGTGCTGTTGAAACCCATGACAAAATTTTCCTGCAATATAATTAAATTTTGAAATACTGTTGCAGCGATATTGTCCATAGCTAAAAAAATTAGGGTACTAAAAAGCTTTTATTGAAAAATGGCAGTTCATTTTTTCTGTATCTTTTCCATCCACCAGTCCTACTTCTTGGAAGTAACCAAATTAAATTTCTTCTTGCATCTATTTCTATATATATAATGTATTTATGCTTTCAGTTCAGTTCAGTCGCTCAGTCGTGTCCGACTCTTTGCAACCCCATGAACCGCAGCATGCCAGGCCTCCCTGTCCATCACCAACTCCTGGAGTCCACCCAAACCCATGTCCATTGACTTATGCTTTAATACTTTATATATCAATTTTTGACTCTTACGTTCTTTTGTGTATATAAGAAATTTTATACCACCACCACCACACACACATACACATTTCTCTCCCGATTTGATCTCTCTTTTGTATCACCAACTTTTCTCAAAGACCTGAATGGCTTATATTAACCATTCCCATACATAAAAGAACACTGATGATGTACAGTGATTAGTTGTAATTTTGAAAGTTAGGGCAAACAAATGTTTCTTTTCTTTTAGCCTAGTGTTCTTTAAACTGGGGGCCACAGGGCTGAAAAATCAGTTTTGTGTATTTTTAATCACCAACTTACAAAAGAGAAACAATGGAATGGAGTAGCATGGGGTTGGGATGGAATGGAATTTCATAGATTAAAATAGAAAATAGCAGATTGCATTTAGTGGAGTTTAATGCTGTTTAATACTGTTTAACAGCATTTAACACATATGACTTTAATTTCAGCTCTATTTGTGTATATAAAAGTGCTATTCTGGGTCACAATTTAAAAGTTATGTCTTTCTGAGGGTCACCATAAAAATGTTTTAAATTCTCAAAAAAGAGCATTCATGTATAGCACATGGTGTATAACAAATATAGTTAACTTTATATGGAGTATAATCTATAAAAATACTGAATCACCATGTTTTAAACCTGAAACATAATATTGTAAGTCAGGGACTTCCCTGATGGTCCAGGGGTTAAGAATCTGCCTTCCAATGCAGGGGATATCAGTTTGATCCCTGGTCAGGGAATTAAGATCTCACATGCTGTGTGGCAACTAGGCCTGCACTCGTCAACTAGCCAGACAACTATGCTTCAGTTTAAAAAACTAACTGAATTCTCTCTATATAATGAGAAAGGATGATAAGTTAATGTTTCTTGCTAGGGTTCTCAAAGGGTAGTATGTGGATATCTGGAACCATTCAAGCCTCTTAAGAGCAGAGTGTTTCTGTGTCCTGACTGCAGATATTCTGGGATCATGGTGGGAAAGGGGACCTAGAAAGCTGATCATTCGGTATGTGGTTTACTTCATCGTGTTTTCACCCCATGCCTTTCCTCTGCTTTCCTGTCTCTGGTGGCTTAAGCTATGTTATACTTGGATTATCTCCATTAAAGAACCTCCAAGAACCTTCTCGATGACTCAGCGCTTGCTCTAACCCACCTTTGCCTAACTGATTTTATGAAAGGCTGGCACCAAGGACTGGCTGGGAGTGAGTCTTTCTTTTTCCTGCTCAAA
This sequence comes from Odocoileus virginianus, assembly GCF_023699985.2. Classification (NCBI taxonomy): domain Eukaryota; kingdom Metazoa; phylum Chordata; class Mammalia; order Artiodactyla; family Cervidae; genus Odocoileus; species Odocoileus virginianus. Next base: position 16,836,657 of record NC_069674.1, read on the forward strand.
TTCCACCTCCCTCTGACATCGCCAAGACTACAGTGGTCTCTGATGCTGTTTTCATTGCTCTAGAGGTGCCTGAGTTTTTGCACAAACCAAGGTCAGGTAGCACTGCATGTCTGAAAGGGTAGATGTTGTTAACAAGAGCCAGAACTTGGAACCCAAATTTTCAAACAATTTCCAAGCTGGGATTAAACATATATTTAGAAGCTGAACATTTCCTGGGTGAAAAGTGGGAGAGGATGCTATGGCAGAGAGGAGCCCTCCCATCAGGACTGCGTGGCGTCTCCCATGTGTAAGGTTTGCTCACTTTGCTTTTCCTGGGTACCTGATCACAGCAGCCGTGGAGGCAGAATTTAGAGGGAAGCTCAAGAGGGAGGGAGCCTATTATAATATATAATAGTATATATATTATATATATATATATAATTATGACTGATTCATGTTGTTGTGCAGCAGAAACCAACACAACATTGTAAAGCAATTATCTTCCAATTAAAAAAGAAAAAAGGATAAAGTAGGTGGTAGCAGATAGAGGCAGAACACTTGGTATAATGGAATGTCTATTTTTAGGTCTAAAACCTTGCCTTTCCAATAATAGACTGAGGAAGCTCTGGCTTAGCCTTGTTTCTTAGAGTTTCTGTTGATGCTTTAGAATGTGGCTGTTGTGAAGTGAGTGCAAAATCAGAACCTGCCTCAAGCCATAGGAAGCAAGAGCCCACTCTGCCCTGACATGATGGATTCCTGTGTGGAATAGTCCATCCTGGGGTACCATTCTGTTCTGGGTGCCACACTGTAAAATACATATCATCAGCCTTCTTAGGTTATTGAAAAACTTTGTCAAAGTGGTTCTATCAATTTACACTCCACTTGCAACATATGTGTTTCTGTTTGCGAATACTCTCACCAAATGCGTAATGTGAACTGATGTTAATTTTTGCTACTCTGATGGGTATAAAATGACATCTTGTCGTTGTGACTGTTTGAAGTAAAACACACTTTTTGTTCTTGACATACTGCTTTTATTCTTTACATGAACATTTTACTTGAACATTTAAAATTTTATCAGTATGGTTACTCTCCTGAGCAATCTAAGAACCTCAGCATGCCTTAATTCTGAGCAGCTCTCCAATTTTCATGAAATTTCTGTGCAATAATTCACTTGTACAGTTGGTTCTTGTGTTTTACAGAGTTTATTTATGAATTTGTCTACTCATTAAAATTTACTCGTATCCCTGAAATCAGTCTTCACAGTACTTCAATGATAATTCATGAACTTGTGCAGGACAGTGTGAAAATGGGAGTTGCCTGATGCATGCGAACAAGGTGACACTCTGCCTTCTTTTTTTTTTTTTTCTTTTTTTTTTCCATTTATTTTTTTTTTTCTCTTTCTTTTTTTTTTTTTTCCCCATTTATTTTTATTAGTTGGAGGCTAATTACTTTACAGCATTGCAGTGGTTTTTGTCATACATTGAATTAGCCATGGATTTACATGTATTCCCCATCCCGGTCCCCCCTCCCACCTCCCTCTCCACCCCATCCCTCTGGGTCCTCCCAGTGCACCAGGCCTGAGCACTTGTCTCATGCATCCAACCTGGGCTGGTGATCTGTTTCACCCTAGATATACATGTTTCGATGCTGTTCTCTTGAAACATCCCACCCCCGGGTTCTCCCATAGAGTCCACAAGTCTGTTCTATACATCTGAGTCTCTTTTTCTTTTTTTGCATATAGGGTTATTGTTACCATCTTTCTAAATTCCATATATATGTGTTAGTATACTGTAATGGTCTTTATCTTTCTGGCTTACTTCGCTCTGTATAATGGGCTCCAGTTTCACCCATCTCATTAGAACTGATTCAAATGAATTCTTTTTAACGGCTGAGTAATATTCCATGGTGTATATGTACCACAGCTTCCTCATCCATTCATCTGCTGATGGGCATCTAGGTTGCTTCCATGTCCTGGCAATTATAAACAGTGCTGCGATGAACATTGGGGTGCACATGTCTCTTTCAGATCTGGTTTCCTTGGACACTCTGCCTTCTTATCTCAGCTCTCATACTCTTATCCTTTTTGCGATCTGTTTAGTGTCATGCTTTCCCCATTTTTGTTCTTTTAGGGGTGATTTTGTTGTTTAAAATGGCCCCTGGTGCATAGGGCTGAAGTTCTATGTTCCTAAGTGCAAAAAAAAAAAAAAAAAAAAAGCTGTGATGTGTCTTATGGAGAAAGTGTGTGTTAGAAAAGCTTCATTCAGGCATGAGTTATCATGCTATTGGTTGTGAAGTCAGTGCTAATAAATCAACAATACAGTGCATTCAGAAAAAGGAAGAAGAAACCCTGGTCTGGACATGAGTCTACTCTGAAAAGCACTAAAGTAACATCTATGAGTGATGGAGCTATGGAATAGGTGGAAGAGCAGCTAAGTTTCTGGATTCATGAGATGAGGATTGAATAATAATAATTTTTAAAAAGTGGACATTGGTGTTATGAAGCTGGAAACCAAAGAAATTTTTGGTTGCATTACCCAGGGTTATCCTCTCAGCTGATGCAGGCTGGTTCACACATTTCAAAAAGCTATAAGGTGTAAAAAAATGTTTAAGTTGCAGGAGAAGCAGGTACTGGAGATGAGGCAGCTATGAAAGAATTTTAAAAATACCTGCTAAGGGTTATCCACCCTGAATATTCATCAGAAAGACTAATGCTAAAGCTCCAATACTTTGGCTTCCTGATGCAAACAGTCCACTCTTTGGAAAAGACCTTGATGTTGGGAAAGACTGAGGGCAGGAAAAGAAGGGGACGACAGGATGAGATGGCTGGATGGCATCACCGACTCAATGGGAATGAGTTTGAGCAAACTCCGGGAGACAGTGAAGGACAGGGAAGCCTGGCACGCTGCAGTTCATGGGGTCACAAAGAGTCAATCATGACCAAATGACTCAACAAAACAAAACAATCCACCAGGGAGTGAATATTTCCCACCAGAACTGTCTTGCATTGGGATGGAACCATCAGGGTCTTTGTATCCTTCATTTGTTGCTGGATACAGGCTGCTCCAATGACATTGGCAAAGGCAGTTTTTGGCACCTGAGGCAAACTCTGAAGGGGATGACAGCTGGAGGCTGTCTGATGACCACACCCCTTGCAGCTGAGTTACGTCCTTCCTTAAAGGGGAATCTTGATGGCTCATCTTTGAATCTACCACATGTTGCTTAATCTGCTTACATTTCTAATTTCAATTATTATTTTTTCCTGAAGTGCTATTTAGTGTTTTTTGAAAATGTCTAATTGTTTTGTCATGTATTCTTACATCACAATTTCAGCATCTCCTTTTATTTTTAAACATATTAAACATAATTATTTTATATTCTGCATTAAATTTCCAGATCTGAATTTTTGGCAGGATGATTCTGCAGTTTGCCCTTCTGTGGACTCTGGCTTATGGTGTCTTTCTTCTTTATAGGTTTTGTGATATTTGATTGTAAACTCACCTTTTTTGAAACTATCTGTGGAAATTCAGTGACATTTAGATTTAAACTGTGTTCCTCCAAAGAAAACCTGCTTTTATTTCACCAGGTACCAAGAAGCTACCTACCTGCAACTAGCTGAAACTAAATCTCCAGTTTGTGTTCAGATAATTATTAATAGCTGTGCTCATTTAATTAGTATGAATGCTGACCCCCAGTCTACATCAACGTGATGAGACATTTCTTGAGGAAGTTTTCTTCTTCTTCTTCTTCCTCCCCTGCCACCTTTCTCATCCTTTTTCTATTTCTCCTCCTCCTTCTTTATTGCATTTGGCTCCTCACCAAACATCTTTACAGTGAAGTCAACCCTACCAACTTCCTCTGTGGTGTGGATTTTTTCTAGATCTCTCACTGTGGATGCAATGTTTCAGGGATTTTGGCTGTGTGTGGGTCTTTAATCCAATTTATCAACCTGTTAGGGCTTAGTTTTCTGTTCCCCACTGCACAGACCATTAAACATCCGTTCTAGTTAACAAGGATCAATTTAATGAAGGATTTTAATGAATAAATCAGACATTGATTAAAAAATGTTATCTGTACTTTATCCAGAACTGTAGGCTATCTGTACCAAGGGAATGTCTTTGGAGAGTTAGTCCACCGTATTGCCAGGAGTTAAGTTGATTAGCTGTGTAGTCTTGAATATAATATATCTCAAACGTTCTAGCCCTCAGCTTTGACATCTATAAAATGCAGGGGCAACACTGATTGTGTTGATTTATGAGGCCTTTCTGCCCTAATCCTAGATTATATGTAATCCTATAATCCTAGATATATAAATCCTTTATTACAGGTATACCTCAGAGATATTGCAGCTTCAGTTCCAGACCACAGCAATAAAGCAAGTTACACAAATTTTTTGGTGTGACCAGTAGATATAAAAGTTATGTTTACACTACCCTATAGTCTACTAAGAGTACAATAACATTATGTCTTTAAGAAAGTCCTTATCTTAATTAAAAATTACTTTATTCCTGGAAATTGCTAACCATCATCTGAGCCTCTGGTGAGTTGTAGTAGTAACATAACATCAGAGATCATTGATGACAGCTCACCACAACAAATACAATAATACCGAGAAAGTTCGAAATACTGTGAAAATTTCCAAAATGTGGCACAGAAACCCTAAGTGAGCAAATGCTGTGGGAAGAATATCACTGAGAAACTTGCTCCACACAGGGTCGCCACAAGCCTTCCATTTGTGAAAAATGTATCTGTGAAGCACAATAAAATGAAGTATGTCCATCTGTGAAACAGATTTGTCTTCAAAAGGCAATATTAGAACCCATTAGTAGAGTCTGAAAACAGAAAATGTTTAGCTCAGCTTAAAGAATCACAGATAATCAAGTGGTTCTATAATGGAATTTGGCCCCAGATCTGGTCTCCTATCTTAGAGCTATTTAGGGCAGAGATCCTGGAGACAGACAATCAGGATTCAAAATCCTGACTCTGCAATGCACGACCTTTATTGTCCCAGGCAAGTCTCTTAGCCTCTCTGCTTCATTCCTTCATGTGCAAAATGGGGATAAAAATACTACCCACCTTACAGGTTATTGTGAGTACAGAGTGAGTTAGCAGAATATGTTACTAATTGTTACATAGTATTCCGTATGTTAGTTGTAATTATTGTTATTGTGTACGCAAGGTTTCTAGATAGAAATTCCTCATAGAAGTAGAACTATAATTTTAAGCTTTCTATGAATGCCACTGCAGCAACAAAACTTTGCTTAATGACCCTACGCACCACACAGCAGGGGCTCCCCTCTCCCACCCCGTCCCCCCACACCCCCCCACCCCCCGGCCCCCAACCCAGGAATGACCGCAACACCCTTTGTTTATGCTTCAAGAGCCTGGGAGAATGATGCTACTTTATCAGGTACCAACAATCACTTCATGGCAACTGCCAAGATTGTTGTGCCCAGGAGAAACCAGCAAGCTTCCTGATCAATGGTTCTCATACCTGACTCTATGTTAGAACTACCAAGGAAGTTTTTCTCAAAATATTGATGCCTGGACTTCATTCCAAGAGAGTCTGTGTAATTTGGTCTGGGGTGAAGTTCAACTATCAGTATTTTTTACATGCTCCACTGAGATACTCACATTTTGAAAATTATCAACATTCCTATCTAGCATAATGGTGAACTATGTGCAAAAACATAAGCAGATAGGAAGGAGGAAAGAATTTATGGGATTTTGTTTCTCTCTCTCTTTTTTTTGCTTGAAAAAATGATTAGTTGAATGGATAGGTGAGTGGCACAAGAGAAGCATGAGAAAATGAAAATAGGTATGTGAAACTGTAGGTGGAACAGAAAATGAAAGAAACCAGTAAATTACTTAGGGTTACAAAGAATTCCTCAAAACCCATGTAAAATTTCCACATCATTTTCTCAAGCTCTGGGTTAGGTGAATGTGCTGAGGGGTTTAGGGATATGATGATTTGAGTGCAGAGTTCAGACTTCCTAATCTTTCTGGTTTTGGCATGGGCAACTCAGTGGCTAAAGTAACTGCGGCCAAACATTGGGACTTGGTGGACAGACCTGTTAGAACCATCCCCTAAGTTAGGGAGCTGGTGGACAGCTCAGATAGCTATGCCAGATAGGATGACCCCTAAAGAAGGAAGTTGCAGGGGAGGCCTGCCATCTTCTTAGCTGCCTTGGGCAACCAACTGGGTGAGCCAATGGGCCTTTTTGGAGCAGAAGTTCGCTGGCTAGCAGAGAGGCTGTCTGCTCTTGCTTACTCTGGCAGGATCTCTCAACACTACTCCCTCCTTGACCAGCCTTTTTGCTGCAGGCCTCCTGGAGGAAGAAATGATGCACTCCTTACCTCTCACTTCTTGACTGCTTATACCTAAGAGGCCTGACAGCCTGACCACACTGGGGTTAAGGACACCACAGACTGGCTGGCACAAGTAGGTGAAGAAGAAACATCATCAGATGTTTATCATTAGCCATTAAAAGAGATAGAAATGTTTGAAAAAGGGACTTCAGGCTGAATAATCAGACTAGGTTCTTTCTGTGGAAGAGTGGAAGACAATGTTAATGAAAATATGAGAGCTATTAAAGTTGTTTGAGTAAAGAACAAATTAGAGTTTGTGGAATCAAAAGAAATTCTGAATTTAATAATTTATTAGAGGAATACAGAAAGTTTGCTTTCTCTTGCTCTGTCCCCTGATGACTCAGAATGAAGACATTCCCACAAGACAGTAATTGACTTAGCCATTAGCTTTATCCTTTTCAAACTCACAAAACATGTCCAATTGGTTTCATTTTCTCCACTTTTTAAGTAGTCTTCATTACAAGCCTCTGAACTCTCTTAAATCTCTCCATATCTTCTCTCAAACATTACACACAGTGGAACTAGTATGTTCAGTATTATTACATATCCCTTTAGAAAGGCAGAAGTTTCCAGCTCATCACCTGCTAGAGTAACCCTCAAGGCAAATTAGCAAACCCCTTTTGGGCTATGGGGAACAAACGCATCTCCTTTTGTATGAGTTACAGCTTTCTGTATGATGTGTTCTTTTCTCTCTCTTCCTCCTTCCTCCCATCTCAAAGAATTCTTCCAGAGTGGTCTTAATAGTAGCATTTCTGTTATTGTTGTTTAATGCTTATTGAGTAATGGAGCAGGAAACACATCAGTGGACTCTTGACTACCAGACACAGTTACCCATTAGCTTTGATGAAGTGATCTTTTGGAAATCATTCAACATTCAGATTGGCAAACATACTCATGAAATTACTTTCAGAGACAGAAAAACATCAAAAGAATCCATATCTATTTCTGAGAGAATGGGAACACGTGAATATGTTTAAGAAGGTCTGTAGTTATACCCTTTGACTGCATTCTTGATGCCATTCTTCATTCTTCCCTGAGGTTGATCACCATCTGGAGGGGAAGGGAGGAAGAGGAGAAGGAAGGGGGAGAGAGAGAGAAAGAGAGACACTGGAGAGAAAAATGAGACAGCTGAGCCATTCAGGTTGCTCTAGACAGCGAAACGGGCTTCCCTGGTGGCTCAGTGGGGAAGAATCTGCCTGCCAATACTGGAGGCACAAGAGACCTGGGTTTGGTCCTTGGGTTGGGAAGATCCCCTGGTGTAGGAAATGGAAACTCACTCCAGTGTTCTTGTCTGGAGAATTCCATGGACAGAGGAGCCTGGCAGGCTACAGTCCATGGGGTCTCAAAGAATCAGACACAACTGAGCACACACACACAGCAAAATATGTGACGAGGTGGCAGCCTACCTTAGCTCTTACATTTCCACCTCATACTTATTAGATTCTCGGAATGAGAAAGGACCTTATGGAATTTCTATTTCAACTCTTTCACTTTGTAAATAAGATAACCAAATATTAGAGGAGTTAGGTGACTTGCCTAAGGTCACATAACTTCTTGAGATAAATACAGGGCAAGAAGGGCTCTGGCTTTCTCACCCAGCATCCTGATTTCCACTACAAAGGTCTTCTGCAAAGGGCTTTGACAATGGAAGATTTGGTATAGATTTTCCCATACTTGTCATTCTTGTCCAGCTCCCATTTTGTAAGTGAAAGAAGTCAAGAAGTTTGAGTGATCAGGTGGTATGGTCTGAATGCAGGTGGCCCATGGACACTATTCATGGTGAGCTGAAAGAACTTTTCATGTCTCAAAATGGCCCACACATGGACTGAATGTATTTCCTGGTCCCAATAATAGTATATCCTTTAATTCAGTAAATTGATACCTATTTTAAACCTTAAGCATGGACAATGGTATATGTCACTTGTATCTCAATAAGCTGGAAAAAAATAAATTGGGTGGTATAGGCTCCAAAGGAGTGAACATTCAGGAAATCTTAATCAATCAGTTCAGCAACCTCTGAAGCTCGTCGGTTGTAATTTGCAGCAAGGGGCACTGCCTTATTGGCTTCAGCCACAGAACCATAGGACTTACTGCCTTCAAGTTGCTATCACTTTAACTTGGTGGTGATACATAGGAAACAATGAAATACTTTATTTACCAATTAAGTAGATGCTAAGGGAAGTGTGCTGTAGACAAATGTTCCTCAACATATTCTTGAGAATCTAAATCTTCTGTCATTTATCTTCAAAGTTACTTTTTTCATCTTTATTTAGATGGTTGTCTAAAAAATCAGTGGATATCAATTCTGCACAACCTGGATTACCTCTCATTACTAAATGACCTAATTTCAGGAGCCCCTGTTCACAATGGTCACCAAGTAGCCCCATTTGGTAACTGTGGGCTAATGAGTAAAGAATAAGGATGGAATTATCACATATATGATGCCCTTGTGCTAAGTAAGGCCAAGTGGCAACAGAACAGGCTGTGTGAGCAAAGGCTTCATCATAATTGGAGTCTAGAAATATGACCAGAGAGCTGAGTATCCACAAAACACCCATCTCAAGAGCCTGCTCTGAAGCAAACAAGACCATACTCCTGTTGAAGGTGGTGATTCATTTTGAGGACAACATGTCCATCATACGGATAAAGATTGTGATTTTGAATATTTGGATTGTGTCTCTTTGAATTGTATTTCAAAATTATTTGGGGTATTTTGGTCATTTATAACCAATATAAGGGCTGACTTTTGGCTTATTTTGCAAAAACATAATTGAAATGATAATTGAAAGAATCTAAATGAATCTGTGAGTGTCTATTAAGAATCTTTTTTTTTCTTTAAGATAGTTCAGTATATGAGTGAAGATTGAGAAACAGTAGTGTAAACTATGAGTCGAATAAGAGCTCAGAGAAATGTAACAGGAGCTGTTTTCTCACCACCTGGATAGCAATGTTGGATAAGGAAGGTTACATTGAGTGTGTGTGTGTGTGAGTGTGTGTGTGTGTGCAGCCTGCTCAGTTGTGGCCGATTCTTTGAGACCCCATGGACTGTAGACCGCCAGGCTCCTCTGTCCATGGAATTTCCCAGGAAAGAATACTGGAGTGCATTGCCATTTCCTACTCCAGGGGATCTTCCTGCCCCAGGGAGTGAACCTGCATCCTTGGCTTCCCCTGAGTTGGCAAGCGTATTCTTGACCACTAGCACCACCCGACTGGCTAGAAACCAGGGGGGAAATGCCCGTGTTCTCACGTCAGTTCCATAATGGTGGATGGGCTGGGGGAGCACTGCTGACTGTATTCAGGTCACCAGAGGTACTCTGAGTTAGAGCAAAACCAGACCTCTGAGCACTCTGTTTTTGCTGCAAGCAAATTCTGGTCCTAAGAGCAGATACATTTGTCCTCAGGGAACTTTTCTCATTCCAATCAGCAGCATCTGAGGGAGGCAGAAAATGGAAAACTCTTTGGCAAGTAATTCCATCCTGTAATTCTGCATTATCTTTGATTAATGAAGAGGAAAGGGCAAGCTTCAACGTCCCGAAATCTGGTACAGGGATTGGCATCTTAGCACAGATGCTCCATCAAGAAATTATTTCTTCCCTTGCCTCACAATTGCCCCTACCTGACTTCTATGCATTTAGACTGATCTTCACAGCAGAATTTTATTTTCCTTGCTCATGGTCTGAGGCATAAAGTCAAAGACATATGTAATAATTTGTGATTTCGGCATAAATTTATTTAAAAATTCCCCCCAACATAGTTTTTTAAACCCCTTTCTTCAGAGAATTTCTACAAGTAGTTTTTTTTAATTTATTATGATAAAAAACAATAACAAAAAATGTACCACCTTAATCATTTATAAATATATGGTTCAGCAGTGTTAGTATATTCACATGTTGGGCAATCAATCTCCAGAACTTCCTCATCGTGCAAAACTAAGACGCTGCATTCATTAGGCAATAACTCCTCATTCTCCCATCCCACTAGACCCTGGCAACCATGATTCTACTTTCTGTTTCTGTGAATTTGACCATTCCAGGTACCTCATATAAGTGCAGTCATACAGAGTTGTTTTTTTTTTTTTTTTTTTGTAACTGGCATATTTTGCTTAGCATAATGGCCTTAAGGTTTGCCCATGTTGTAGCATGTGCCAGAATTTCCTTCCTTTTTAAGAGTGAATAATATTCCATTGTATGTGTAGATCATATTTTGTTTTTCCATTTATCCACTGATAGATACTTGGGTTGCTTCCACCATTTGCCTGTTGTGAATAGTTCTGCTATGAACATGTATGTGTAAATATCTCTTTGAGATTCTACTTTCAATTCTTTTGGATGTATACTAAACTGAGAGCTCCAAAAAATAGCTAGAAGAGACAAGCAGGCCTTCTTCAATGAACAGTGCTTAATAACAGAAAAAAACAACAAAAGGGGAAAGACTAGAGAGCTCTTCAGGAAAATAGGAAACATCAAGGGAGCATTTCACCCAAAGATGGTCACAATAAAAGATAAAAATGGTAGAGACCTAGTAGACGCTGAAGAGATCAAGAAGAGATGGAAAGAATACATGGAAGAACTCTATAAAAAAGATCTTAATGAACTGGATTACTATGATGGTGTAGTTAGGCACCCACAGCCAGACATTCTGGAGTGTGAAGTCAAGTGGGCCTTAAGAAGCACTGCACTTAATAATGTTAGTAGATGCAATGAAATTTCAGAAGAATTATTCAGATCCTAAAGGAGGTTGCCATCAAGGTGTTGCATTCATTATGCCGGCAGGTCAGGAAGACCCAGCAGTGGCTACAGGACTGGAAAAGGTCAATCTTCATCCCAATCCCCAAGAAGGGTAGTACCAAAGAATGTGCTAACCATTGGACAATTACACTCATTTCCCATGCTAGTAAGGTCATGCTTAAAATCTTGCATGCTAGGCTTCAGCAGTATGTGAACCAAGAACTTTCAGATATCCAAGCTGGGTTTAGAAAAGGAAGAGAAACTAGAGATCAAATTGCCAACATTCGCTGGATTATAGAGAAAGCAAGGGAATTTCAGAAAAACATCTATCTCTGTATCATCGACTACGCTAAAGCCTTTGACTGTCTGGGTCATGACAAATCATGGAAAGCTCTTAGATGGGAATACCAGGCCATTTTACCTGTCTCCTGAGAAACCTGTATGTGGGTCAAGAAGCCAGAGTTAGAACCCAATATGGAAAATTTATTGGTTTAAGATGAAGAAAGGAGTACGACAGGGCTGTCTGCTGTCACCCTGTTTGTTTAACCGATATGCTGAGCACATCATGACAAACGCCAGGCTGGATGAGTTACAAGCTGGAACCAAGATAGGCGGGAAAAACATCAATAACCTCAGGTATGTGGATGATACCACTCTAATGGCAGAAAGCAAAGAGGAACTAAAGAAACTCTTGATGAGGGTGAAGGAAGAGAGGGAAAGAGCCAGCTTAAGACTAAATATTAGTCTTTAATATTGGCTGGATGGCATCACTGATCCTATGAGCATGAAATTGGGCAAACTCCAGGAGATAATGAAGGATAGGGAGGCCTGACATGCTGCAGTTCATGGGGCTGCAAAGAGTCTGGATGATTGAACAGCAACATGATAATTTTATTTTTAATTTTTTGAGGAGCTGCTACAGTGTTTTCCATAGTGCCTCTACCATATTACTTTCCCACCAACAGTGGACAAGGGTTCCAGTCTTTCATATTCTCACCAACAACTTGTTGTTTTCTGGGTATAAAAATTTTTTTATAGTAGCCATTCTAATATGAGACAATATCTCATTATGGTTTTGAGCATTCCGTAGGTTGCATTTTCACTTTGCTGATTATGTCCTTTGATATACAGAAGTTTTAAATTTTGACATAGTCCATCTATTTTTACTTTGTTGCTTTGACTTTTGGTGTTATATCTAGGGAATATTTGCCAAATCCAGTTGTGTAAAGCTTTTCTCCTGTGTTCTCATAGCATCAAGGTCTTCCCCAATGAGTCGGCTCTTGGCATCAGGTGGCCAAAGTATTGGAGCGTCAACTTCAGCATAAGTCCTTCCAATGAATATTCAGTGTTAATTTCATTTAGGATTGACTGGTTTGATCTCCCTGCAGTCCAAGGGACTCTCAAGAGTCTTCTCTAGCACTGCAATTCAAAAGTATCAATTCTTTGGCATTCAGCCTTCTTTATGGTCCAACACTCACATTTGTACATGGCTACTGGAAAAACCATAGCTTTGATTATATGGACCTTTTTTCGGCAAAGTTTGGAATGTAGTAGAACATAAAGCACTTATGTCAATATAGCTTATAATTATTATCCTGTTTTTCATCCCCCAAGACTCTGATCCTTGCAGAGTGGTGCATCATCCTCAGCTTATCTTTGAATACAGTGCCTAGCACAGTGTGCAGTGTAGCAGTACAGAGTAACTATTTAATAAATTCTTAATTAATGAATAAGTGTTTATTCTTGGGAATGAATAGCATCAAAGAAGACCTGAATACTATCCTTGTTCTCATCTAACTACCTATGTGAACTTTGGTGAGTCATTTAGCTTTTCTAGATGTCAGTTTCTTCATTTGTGAAATAAAAGGTGGGGGCAGATGATACCCTAAATTCCTCCCAACTCTGACATTATATTGCTGCCATTTTTATTTGTGCAAAATACAGTTTTAATCATTAAAATGATTTTGTTCTCCATGACTTGCAAGGGAAATGAAAACAAAATCAGATTTCTTTAAGTCATTTGACTCCATATTCTTGTTTATTCTTGAGAGAAACCATTCTAATCTTAATGAAATTTCCCAATATTATAAAACTTCACTTCTTTTCTGAGCTAAAATGTTTTATGCTATTTATTTAAGTTAAATATCTGTTTATATTTCCAGTGAGTCTAAGCCAAAAGTTTATGATACCTTGGTCCCTGGTAGGAGTACAAAAGGATACTTTTGAAAGAGTATGGTATTTAATAAAATAATATTTGTCATCTAAAATGTCTTACAATTATAAGTATAAAATCACGAGTATAACTAATTTTGAAAAAATTGAGTCATCTCAAAACCAATTATTTTTTAATTTGTGGCTTTCCTTTTCTGTCTTATAGATCCATATTTTATATAGTTTCAATAATGATGTTATCCAACTTTATATCTCAATGTTTTTCATTTAGCACATCATCAGCACTTGGTATAACAAGTTGGCAGGGATCCCTAAATATTGTTTTGGTGGTCTGCATAAACACTCCATCAATGGACACTGGAAATTTTACTTACTTATTTTCTTATTGTTTATCTGTTAGGTTACTTCCTCATTATTTTAAATCACTCTACAACAAATATTTTCCTTTCTTTACTTCTTCTTACTTGGGATTTTTAATTAAGATGCATTTTAGATGTGGAATGATTTGATTAAAGAGTAATATTGTTAATTTTATAGTTAACTTTGCAGATTATTCACAAAATACAATTGGAGGGAGTTCTAACCAAAACTACCCCATTTGATTTAGGTTATGAATATTTCAACCAGTGTATTTTTTTTTTTTCTGAATTCATTTGTTTCAGTTAACAGTTAGGGATGCATTTAACTGCAAGCTAAAAACAAAAAAACAAAACCAATCAACAGTGGCTTAAACAGATTGGAGTTTAATTTTCTCTTGTAATAAAAAGTCTAGTGGTAGATGAGCTGTCCTGAGCTAGCAACTATTCAAGGAAGTCATCACAGACCAAGGTCATTACAGCTGACTTTTTCATTCTTAGTAAATGATTTTTGTCTTCATGGTTGCAAAATGGCTATTACGTGTCTAGGCACTGAATTGAAAAACAAAGGTGGGCAAAGACTGAAGAGGCATATAATCCTTCTAGAGTTAATAAGACACTCTCCCAGTAGTCTCATCTGGTTATTGTGGCTTCAATCTCATTGTTTAGAACCAGGTCACATAGTCACACATCACCGCAGGGCAGTTTGGGAAAAGAGTATTTTATCTTTTACATCTTTGTAGTCTAAGAAGATGAGGGAGAAAGGGGACATGAATGACTTTTGAGTAAAAAGACTTTGGAGTTGCCACATGACTTTCATCACTGTCAGTAAAAATGAAAGGAAATAGTTTTCATTTATTACAATTAAATACCAACCTCTTTCAGAGAATTTACTGAATTGTACCCATCTTTGAATCCTCACCATTAGCTTACTGTTTATATAGGAAAGGGTCAAGAAATGTTGGTAACATGTTGAAAAAGCAAAGATACGATCTCTGAAAACTAGGATGGGTTAATTAAAAAGTCACATGAAACTAGCCTCATTTTCTTGGATAGATTTTCTTATCTGATACTTTGGGGGAATGTGATAGAACTAGAGTATTGGACATAGTCCTGCAACTGAAATTTGTCCACAAATAGAGAAATGTAGATTCAGTAAAAGTTCAGTTCAGTGTTTTAATTTGGGTTTTAAAAACTATTCATAAAAGTTGTTGATGAATAGACCACTAGAATGTTTAGCACCAAGACAGCAGAGAGATAGAAAAGTCTAGTTTTTCCCTGATGTATCGCTAGTGCCTAGAACAGAGTATATCACATGTAGACATTTAGTAGCTGCCTGTAAAACACTGTCAGCCTGAATTAAAGTTTCTAGATGTACACCATGCATTCTGACCATATCCTTTTTAGGAAGTTTGTTGGCAACTTCATAGTATTTTGCAGATTGGATTTGCTCTTGATAATCAAGAGAGATTGTGAATACAATGAATGACATCCTTCAGGTCCCCAACATTCCTGGATGGGTGAATGATTGTCAGAGCACAGTAAGAGAAAATTCAATGAAAATAAATGTGAATTTCTTCCACTTGGCCCCAAACCAGCTGCTCAAGTACATAAATATTGTAAATTATATTATTTCTTTGAGGTGCACCAACCACTGGCAAACTTTGAGCAAACTCCAGAAGATAGTGAAGGACAGGAAAGCCTGGTGTGCTGCAGTCCATGGGGTGGCAAAGAGCTGGACATGATTTATGGACTGAACAACAATGAACAGCAACAACAATCAGAATAAGGAATTACAATGAAAAATGAGAAGAAATTTAATGAAATAGCCTGTTGAAAATGATTGAGTTGTATTAAGAAGTAATGACTCCTGATAACTTCAGTTGTTCAAGGCTGAAAAGGATCATGTCAAGGGATGCTGTGGGAGTACCATGCATGGACGGAAGCTGGAGTGGATAGAAGGCTGGATGGATGATTTTAAGATCTCTTTCATCCTGGAGAAAGAATAGTTTGATTTTAATTTAAATCTAGTTAGAGACTGCCTGAGCTAATAAATTCCTCTAATTCCTATCAGTAGAACCTAAAATATTGTTCTCCATTCTGCACTTGATCTCAGCCAAAAGGCCAAGAAGAGATTGTTCTCCATTCTGACTCAACAGGCTCCCCCTTCAGCCTCACATTTTGTGTGACAACGGTGTAAGCATGAGAATCTTGGGCTTAACACACAGTCCTCACACAGATCTCTCATTCCCTTATTGGCTGGTAAACTTACAATCCTAGCACCCTCCTTACTGGCCCTATGATTTTCTTTCTCTGCAAATGAACATTAGATAGCATGTATTCATTCATCCAAAGAGCATAACGTATCTACTGTATGCCTAGTATAGTTTCCTTGAAGACATTAGCTAAGAGAGTGCTCATATTCTAGTAAGAGGAGAAAGACAAAGAAGTAAATAGACAATACAGTTTAGACAGTGGCAAGTCCTATGGAAAAACACACACATACACATACACACACACAGACACACAGATTTGTGTCAGCTTTGTCTGAGAAGGACATTTTAGGAAATGTCAGAAAGGCTCCTCTGAAATGGTGACATGAGAAGTAAGACCTGAATGATGAGAAGCAGCAGAGCATATAGGACCCAGAATGGCTTGGCCCCTGTGGTCCCCTCACCCCCTTGTTTATTAATTGCTTAATGGAGAGCCCCCGTTATTGACATTGACGATGCTTCGTATCCTACCTCTGCCAGCTCTCTCCACCTCCCCAAGGAGGGCTGAGCTCTGGGATTGACGGGAAGCTCAACAACTTGATGCTCAAGCTCAACCAATCTCTAAATAGAGTTTCCTCCCATTGCTTTGAGAAAGGGCTGAGTCGGGCTGTGTGGCAGGAGGCTTGGGTTCCCCAGTGACTTAACCTGGAAGTGAGGGTGAGTCAATTCCCTAAGGGACAGACTTGAACCAGTGAGAGACAGAAGTCAGGAGACTGGAAGAAACCAGCAGAGAAATTCCCCTTCTTCCTGCAGACAGAATGTTCCCAAATCCAGTGATGATGTAAGTTCTGTCTGGATGAAGTCCTGGTGACCAAGCAACCAGGTATGTTTATTTGTGAGGATGTAGCCATCTCATACTCACCACTTTGAATTTATTTTCCCCTCTTTTTCTGACTCACTTCTCTTTTCCCTTTCTAAACTCCTGGAACTACAATTCTCCATCAAACCTTGGTTTGTAAGGTTTGCCTAAGAGTCTGTTTTCTAGGGAACCCGGGCAAAAACAAACATCATGTAAAAATATTAAGGTGGAGACATGGTTTCTCAACTCCGTGGAGGTGCTCAGGTCTCTGCCATGAATTCATAGGGACACTGCAGGATATTTGAAAATTTCAGGGCAGACAGTGATCAACCTCTGTTAGATACCATGTAACTACCAGCTCCAGGTAGTTGATGGTTTCAACAGTATATCATGCTACATTTTTTAAATGACATTATTGTGGCAGAGCTGGTTTTTCAGTGGTTGCTCTGATATGAAGCTAAGTAGCGTCTAATATCAGAGAAGGCAATGGCACCCCACTCCAGTACCCTTGCCTGGAAAATCCTGTGGACGGAGGAGCCTGGTAGGCTGCAGTCCATGGGGTCGCCAAGAGTCGGACATGACTAAATTTCTTCACTTTCACTTTTCACCTTCACTCATTGGGGAAGGAAATGGCAGCCCACTCCAGTGTTCTTCCCTGGAGAATCCCAGGGACAGGGGAGCCTGATGGGCTACTGCCTATGGGCAGAGTTGGACACGACGGAAGTGACTTAGCAGCAGCAGCAGCAGTGTGTAATATGATTCCAAGATTTGCAAAGTTGTGCTGTGCACATTACTGTCTCATTAGTAAGTCATTGGGGCTATTTAAGAATGAAATACAAACTTTTTTTCCTTTCAATTTTTATGTATCACTTTTTAAAAATAGCAACTGGAGTTGTTAAGACATAAATACTTATTAAATTGTTAGCACTTAACTACCTAATAAACCTTAATGTTAGGTTCTTCTTTTGGTCTAGAGGTGCCAGGAAAAATAATTTCTGAGATGCTAAAGTGTTCTGTGAACTGAGTAAGTTTGGGACTCTCTGGTGCATTCCAGGCAGCAAAAGTAACAGGTGTAAAGGTGGGAGGCAGGAATAGGCTTACACATATCAGCTCGACCCTGTAAACTTCCATTTCTTTTTCCCTTTAGTGACAGTATTTTCCAATTAGATTGGTGTTTGAATAACCTAGGCCCTAAATGGTGTGTGTATGGTTTACTGATGTATGTGCATGGTTTATGTATGTTACTTGCTTTCTAAAAAAAATGATTCTGTGTTATTTTCTGAAAATTCTTAATCACTACATACATTAAAAAATTTTTAGATATAATGTTCTCTTTATTACTGGCCTTGCAGTCTAAACTCTAAAAATTTTTTTTCTTTCTTTAAAATTTCATGCTTGAAGATGTCTTGATCAGACCTAGTATTGGGGAGACTTAAGTTTGGTATCTAAGACTGTGATGATCCCTGTTTTAGAATGAACAATTAATAACAGAAAGATAAGGTAAAGAGCCCACCTAGAAGGGGCATGGCTTTGGGTCCAGTGATGAAAAACTTTTCTAGGGGAGGTCTGAGATGAGAAGCAGCACATTTCAATATATCCAGAGAACCTCATTTTCTTGTTTATGTACTCAACCTTGGTCAAATCATACACTTTTTTTTGGATACATTTTGAAATGTCAACATCAATTTCCTTTCTTGTGATTGGAGTGCTTTTGACCTATGCCGGCAGATTCCACTTTTTAGAGTCAAGGTAACTGAGAAGTTGAATGAATAATTATAAAGTTGCTTAGTAACCATTGAAAAACAAAAAGGAAAATAAGTTGTTTAAAAAGATAACTGCTATTTTAAGTAATTTCTCAGAAGGCCACCCCACAACAAGAATTCATTTGCCTTATGCCGGAATAATTCCTTATTTGGAATTATGCTTCTCAGATGTAGGTTTCTCTCTTTCAGTCTTAAATTCAAGTGAATGTTCAATGATCTTTTTTAATTTACCTTATTTTCCTTTATATAGTAGCCCATCTTTGTTGATAGACTCTTTAAACATGCAGATACACACCTGGTTGGTACAGATGGCTTTCCTGTTAGCCTGGGAGACAGTCAGCCTCCTGTTGGTATGTATTTATTTAATCAGGCAAAACTAAAAATTCTAGCTAAGGTCACTCAACTCTGAGAGATTATCACTGTTTTTTTTTTTTAAAAATGTATCTTTCCTTAAATCTTATATCTGTAGCTATTTTCTCTTTTTCTGTAAATGGCAGCATGCTCAGTACTCTGAACCCTGGTTATTCTTTTTAGTTATATTTTTGAGATTGTTTTTTATCAATACCTCATCAGTTTGCCTTATTCCTCTTAATGGTCGCAGAGAATGCTATTATTTGGATGAATGATAATTTAGGTAATTAGTCCTATACTAGCAAACATTTCAGTTATTTTTAGTATTAAATTTTTAGTGTATACTTTCAAGGATATCAGAGAGCAAATTCTTAGAAGCATAATTGCTAGGTTAATTAGGCTGGTGTTTCAAATATTGATGGGTATTTCCAATTCCCCTCAGAAAGACTATACCAACAATTTGAGAAGGTGTTGGTTTTCTTACCCCATCAACCAATATATCATCTATTTTCAAATTGTTTACTCTAAAAATGGCATCTTATTATAGTTTAAAATTGAGTTTATTTTTACTTTTAATTTAAAAGTTTTAAAATGAAAGCATAACTGATTTACAATGTTGCACCAATCTCTTTGCTATGAAGAGAAGTTATTCAGCTATACACATATAGACAGTCTTTTTTCCTTTCCATTATGGTTTATCACTGGATATTGAATATAGTTCCCTGGGCTATACAGTAGTAACTTGTGTTTATCCATCTTATATATAACAGCTTACATCTGCTAATCCCACACTCCCAGTCCTTCCCTTCATCACCTCCTTCCCTTTGGCAACCACAAGTCTGTTCTCTATGTCTGTGAATTTGTTTCCGTTTTGTAGATAAGTTCATCTGTGCCCTATTTTAGATTCTGCATATAAGTGATATCATACAGTATTTATTTTTTTCTGACTTACTTCACTTAGTGTGATAATCACCAGTTGCATCCATGTTGCTGTAAATGGCATTATTTTGTTCTTTTTTATTGTGTGTATGTACCATATCTTTTTGATCCATTCATCTGTCAATGGACACTTGGGTTGTTTACATGTAGTTAGCTAGGCTAATGTGAGTGATGGGAGGAGTTTGGAAAAGGAGGCGGTGGACCCGTACATGCAAAGGTGGGAGCAGAGAGAGCGTCAGCGATGGCTAAGGTGGAGTTCAGACTGGCACTATCTGGGCACAGTGGATGGGGAGTGGGCAGGGCTGGCACGCCACCCTCTAGCATGGCCTTGAAAATCAGTGAAGGGGTTGTTTGAATTTGGTCCTAATGACAATAGGATGTAATTGGAAGACTTTTAGGTAGAGGATAACATAACAGAAGTACCTGGGGGGTTGAGCTAGAGAATTGTTTAGAGGAGGTATGGAGAGCAGTTAGGAAGCTGTCTAGTAATTCAGATAAGATGATGTTTTCTCAGTGTTAGCCATACACCAGATAGTCACGGATCTTATTTAACATGTCTGTTGAAGCACCTACTATGCCTCAGTCTCCTTTAATGATGGGGCATGCTACATGGGGTGAGGCGGGGTGGAGGGGGGAGCGAAGACCTATAACCAGGCAGTCTGGGTATAATAATTCCTGGTTCTGCCCATGTCTAGTTGCATAAGCCTGAGCAATGGGGTAGGTACTCACATTCGAGGGTTACTGTGAAAAGTACAGAAATAGGCAAATGAAGGGCTTGGCACAATATTTGTCATGAAAATGAGGGCTTAATAACCACTAGCTGTTTTTTTAAATTATTTTATTATTATTACCTTCCCTTATGCCACTATGGAAAAGCCCTGACCCTTGACTTATTATAATGTACATATGAAGAGATACAGAATGTGGCACTTGAGAGAGATTTGAGAAATCTTATTCGATCTAATTCTAGTCATGAGAAATAAAGAGAAAAAAGAATCCAGCAACTTGCTTGGGGTCGTGCCCTGAAATTCGACGCTGGTCTAGTTCTCTCATGGCCCGTCTGTGTTTTGGTTACCCCACTTAGCCTTAGGTATGCATCTTCCCCGTGTTTATTGACAGCAGTGATTCTTGTGTGGAAATCCCTAATTTGGAAAACTGTCACACACTTCGTAGCACATCATTCAAACCTCATAGAGTTTCTGATAATTTTTAGAAACAAAAACAAGAGACCGCTGGGCGATTAAATCTGCAGAGGCTGCGAGCTTGGCTTTGCTCGGCAGCAGGGTCCGGAGGGGTTGGAAGCCCCTCTTCCGGCGGCCGATCCTCTCCTCCCCGCTCTGCCGCCCGCGGCAGCACCCAGCGCTCGGTCCTCACTCTGCCTCCTGGTTCTCTCGGTGTTCCTACTTCGCTGAGTGGCCTGTGATCCGATTCGGTCTATGAACAGCTCTTCAGGAAGATCTTTCTATGTGTAAGGAAGGCTCTAGGCTGGGGGATTTAGGGATGAGGGGATCCCAGCCCATGTCCTGAGAGAGGAGGCAGGATTTTCGCCTGCATGTTAAACTTACCTCCTCCTCATCCCTAATTTACCCTGCGCACGAATTCTCTCCCAGGTTCGCACAGACCACGCGCGCGTTGCATTCCCCACAAGGTTTCCCGCGTAGGACGGCTTCTGCCGGGCTCCGCCGTGCAGGGTCGGGCAGCGGCGGTGGGGAGAATGCCGTCCCGGACAGCGGACGACAGGCATGGGGACGGGGACCAAGGTGGGCGCTAGCGCTCCCGGGCCGGCAGCCCGGGCAGGGTACCCCTCCCTTCCTGGTCTCCGTTTCCTCGTGTAATAACCAGGGCGCGGCACGGCGTCCTCCGAGTTTCCCTTCGGAGCTCTCCTCTCCTGCTGCCCCTGTCTGCGCGCCCAGCCGGGCAGCTCCTCACCCCCTCCCCCCTCAGCCCCCCGCCCTCTGTCCATGTCTCCGGCCACCCGACGCCTCAGCGCGGAGTTCAGGTGCGGCCGTGGCAGGTGCTCCGGATTTCGGAAAAGGCCAGAGGGGCGGGAGGGCGCGGGTGTGCAGCGGGGAGGGTGAGGGGAGGTGGAGGGAGGTGGCCTCTGATTGGTCGGGGAGGGGGAGTGGAGGCACGGAGTTTCCCACAATGCCCCGGTGCGGGGCCGCCGCGGATGGATGCTGCGGGAAGGGGCTGCCATTTGCCGCCCCTGCCAGCGGCGCGCGGACCTGCTTGCTCTCCTGCGGTGGCAGCAGCCGTCAGCGCCGACCGCCGGCCCGGCCTCTGCAGCGGCGGCGCCTCGGCTCCCTCTGCGGCCGCCGGAGCGGTCGCCATGAACCCCAGCTCCTCGGCGGGAGAGGAGAAGGGGGCGACGGGCGGCAGCAGCAGCAGCGGAAGCGGCGCCGGGAGCTGCTGCCTGGGCGCCGAGGGCGGCGCGGACCCGAGGGGCGCGGGGGCAGCGGCGGCCGCTGTCCTGGAAGAGCCCGGGGCCGCCGGCCCGAAAGAGAAGGACGAGGCACTGGAGGAGAAGCTGCGGAACTTAACTTTCCGGAAGCAGGTCTCTTACAGGTAGGCGCGCGAGCCTGGGGAACCGGGAGGCAGGTGCCTCTGCGGGGCGCGAGACCGGCTCTACGCCCTCGGAGAGGCGCTTCTTCGGACTGGGGGCATCTCTCGCGCGCGCTCTTTCTGCCTCTGTCTCTGCTTCTTCCTCCCCGTTCTGGGCTGTGTGTTCACTTCCCATCCCATCTTTCTGGGCTGGAGGGAAGCTACGTCTGCCAGGTTTCTCTCCGGAACTGGAGAGAAGACTGGTTCCCTGAGGTCAGAACAACAATAAAAATGCGTCTGTGTGTGTGTGTGGGGGGGGGGGGGGTGCACACACAAGTGCTGGCTTTCTTGAGAGAGGTCCTCGAAGTTGTCCCTAAGCCTGGGTCATCTTCACCCACTCCCCCTTCGTTCCCGATTTCACTGAGTGAACCTTTGGCACAGAGTTGATACTTGAGATCACAGACGGGCAGAAAAGAACAGCGCGGTACACTGGAGAGAAATCCTTATGGAAGTTGGTCTTGCTGCGTTGAGAATCTCTGTTTGTTCGTACGCAACTGGTTCCCAGTGGGGGGGGGGGGGGGGTCACATGTACACGTACTCTCTCCCTCTCTCTCGGGTGTGCCCAGAAGGACGACCTGGGGAGCCTGTTGGCACGCAAGGGGTGAGGGCAAGAATGGGGCCATGCTTGTGCCCAGCATGGGTGTATTTGCAAGACAAGGACAGTGTGGAATAAATGCCCCCAAATGATACTTTAAAAGACTACCCCACATTGTGTCAGGAGTCACAGATAAGAAAGGAGGATTCATTAAGTTCTGTTCCCTGCCCTGCCCACTCCCCCACCCCAGGCAAGAATAAAGATATTGATAGGTTTGGAGAGTTTGGGAGACTACCCTTACTGCTTGTTAATCTTAAAAGTTGAGGTGATAAACAAGCATAGAATTGCAAAGATGTTCACTTGCTCGGGCTCGGAGTATTTCTTGAAAAGAAAGCAAGGGACCCTCCTCAGTTTGAGTTAGCAGTCCTCTCCAGAAACCCATATAAAGTACTAAGGCTGTTACACCATGTGCTGTTATGTAAGCAAAAGCAGATGACAGAGGTGTGTGGGTTTGTGAGGATGTGTGTTGTATTTCTGGGGGCATGTGTGTGAATCACCGGGATCCCCACGGGCATCGCCTGGACTGGAGGACCCGGTCACTAGGGCATGTGCTCTGTCTAAGTATTTAGTCCTTGCAACTCCAAAACCATCTTCCTGGGGAAAGTGTTGCTCTCCTCTCCCTCAAGGGCATTTTTTCACTGTGCATTGAGGGAGTTTCCCACCTGACTTGCTCTTTTAGTTTCTCACGTAGATCAGGACAAAATGGATCTTTCTCTTGATATTTTTGGTTTCTAAAAATAGACAAGTGGTGGAGAGTGAGGCACCTCTGAGGAGGTAGGCTAGGACACAGGCAGTTCTACTTCCTAGCTAGGATGGCTTGTCTGGCCCTGAGGGGACCAGGGACTGCATTCAGCCTAATTTAGGAATTGTGAGTTGGAGGCTGTGGGGTGGTTGATTATATGAAACATATTGTGTGTCTGGGCTCCTGGGCCCAGAATCATTCCTGTGTCATTGGTATTCATCATCAGACTCCTCCTGGGTTGCAAAGCCAGAGTTTGCAAGGGAAATCATTTCAGTTTGCCTCTTGGCAGGAGTCATTTCCTGAGCCTCTCTCTCTTGGAAAAGAGTACTGTGTGGGACTGTGGCTTTCTGGGTTGCATGCTCACACATACATGTGTATGGGTGTTCACAGGCAAACACAGATGTAGACCCAGACAGTGTTTTTTCTGTAGAGAAAGAATAAGAGTGCATCTGCCTTACAGTCCACAGAAGTGGCTTCTTCCTTGTAAACATCATTTTTCCTTTTAAATGAAGCTTTACAGTCTCCAATTCAGGAAGCCTCCTGTATCAGCATCACCTCAGGAGGCTGGTTAAAGATGCCCACCACCCCACACTTTCAAAATCAAACTCTCCATGGGTGGGCATTTTTAATAGGCTCCTCAGGTGATGTGTACACACACTAATATCTGAAGACTGCTGCTTTGTGTTCCCCCCTCTACCAGAGGCAAGCAATTGATCTTTAAACTCATAATCCATGCTCAGCCAAACATGGTTTGCAGTCCCAAAATCAGAGGAAAGACAGAGAAGGGTAGGTATTCATCAGCATGTGTTTGTGCTGGTAACCTGGAGAGTGTCTCTATTTTGATGATGATGAGGATTTTTTTTTTTTTTTTTTTTAGAGACATGGTGAATGGGTGGTGAATGGTGTAACTATTCATCATGGAAGCCATTTATGCTGGACTCAGAATGGCAACCCACTCCAGTATTCTTGCCTGGAGAATCCCAGGGATGGGGGAGCCTGGTGGGCTGCCATCTATGGGGTTGCACAGAGTTGGACACAACTGAAGCGACTTAGCAGCAGCAGCAGATGTAGCTAGGCCTGGCCATTTCACTGGTGGGTTGATGAATGGTCTGTAAGAAAAGAGACTTTGACTGAAGTTGAGCATTGGCTCCTCACTGAGGACCAACCACATCACTTCACTTTTGGAGGGGTGGCACCCAAGGATGGTGACTGGAGAAAGATAATGGATGGGGGTCAAGAATACCTCACAGAATGGAATCTAAGTGAAAGGGTTGAGTTAGGGTGTGGAATATGGCCACGGTGTTAGGGGGATCAGTTGAGGTGGAGAAGAAGAGATTTGCAGGTGGTCAAAAATAAATATCTTTTGAAGAACATGGGTGTTTACAGAATGACATGACAGGAGAGAAGGGGGCTAGGGGAGAGGGTGTATGTGTGCGTGTGTGTAGGGGGTCTCATCTGCTCCTTCTGTTGCTAAGGAACATATAAGCTAGGGTTTAAAAATAAATGAGGAGTGGGTGGGCATATGCAATGACTCCTGTCTTTTTAGGAACCAGAGCCCTTTGCAAAAACCTTTAAATAACCATTTCTGGAGGCAGATTATTCATTTTGCTTGACTTTTACTTTGTTAAGTAAAATAAACTCCTTTCTATACCCCTCGATTTCCCCTCATTATCTTCTCTTTCTTTTTTTGGGAACCTTTTTTCCCATGAGCATTTTTCCTTTATTTCACATTCTGCTCCCCTAGAGCAAATAGTCTCTGTAGACCATAAAGCTGAAGGCTTTAGAAGGCAGTGCAAGTGAGCTGGTACTTTTCTGTTAAAATTACTACTTCCTTTTTCTTTGCAAATTATGGTACTGCAACAGATACATATGTGCCAATGACTATATAATGTGTAGGAACTGTTTTTTTAACCACTGTAAGAGTTCCCATTTAAGTCAGTAAAACAACAACAACAAAAAATCTTGTAGAAACACACAGGGGGAGGGGAGGAAAGGTAGCTGATGTTCACTGTCGGTTGTGTACCAGGAATGGCACTGAATTTATCCTGTTGTTCAGTCGCTCAGTTGTGTCCAACTCTTTGAGACCCCATGTCAGGCTTCCCTGTCTTTCACTGTCTGCTGGAGTGTGCTCAGACTCTTGTCCACTGAGTCAATGATGCCATCCAACAATCTCATGTTCTGTCTTATTTACTCTTCACGACAGTCATGATGTGATTATTCAGTTCAGTTCAGTTGCACAGTCATGTCCGACTTTTTGCAACCTCAGGGACTGCAGCATGCCTGGCTTCCCTGTCCATCACCAACTCCCGGAGCCTACTCAAATTCATGTCTGTCAAGTTGGTTATGCCAGCCAACCATCTCATCCTCTGTCATCCCCTTTTCCTCCTGCCCTCAATCTTTCCCAGCATCAGGGTCTTTTTAAGTGAGTCAGTTCTTTGCATCAGGTGGCCAGAGGATTGGAGTTTTAGCTTTAGCATCAGTCCTTCCAATGAATATTCAGGACTGATTTCCTTTAGGATAGAATGGTTGGATCTCTTTGCAGTCCGAGGGACTCTCAAGAGTCTTCTCCAACACCACAGTTTGAAAGCATCAATTCTTTGGTGCTCAGCTTTCTTTATAGTCCAAATCTCACATCCATATATGACTACTGGAAAAACCATAGCTTTGACTAGATGGACGTTTTTGGCAAAGTAATGTCTCTGCTTTTTAGTATGCTGACTAGGTTGGTCAGAGCTTTTCTTCCAAGAAGCAAGCGTCTTTTAATTTCATGGCTGCAGTCACCATCTGTGGTGATTTTAGAGCCTCCCAAAATAAAGTCTCTCACTATTTCCATTGCTTCTCCATCTATTTGCCATGAAGTGATGGGACTGGATGCCATGATCTTAGTTTTCTGAATGTTGAGTTTTAAGCCAACTTTTTCACTCTCCTCTTTCACTTTCATCGAGAGGCTCTTTAGTTCTTCACTTTCTGCAGTAAGGGTGGTGCCATCTGCATATTTGAGGTTATTGATGTTTCTTCCGGCAATCTTAATTCCAGTTTGTGCTTCATCCAGCCTGGCATTTTGCATGACATACTCTGCATATAAGTTAAATAATCAGGGTGACAATATACAGCCTTGATGTTCTCATTTTCCTATTTGGAGTCAGTCTGTTGTTGATATGATTATGGTTATTTCTATTTTATAAACAAACCTAAGGATTAGAACTTGGGTAAGAGACAGAATTTAAACCCAGATCGGACTCTAAGTGACATTTTCTTTAGACCCCATCCTTCTCCCCTAAACATTCACTTCTGTTTTGAATGTGTCCCTTGGATGTCTGTGTTCATATGAATGTAAGCTATTCTTTTACCTCTTCCATAGTGTACCACAGGTCATTATTTATTATCTCTTGTATAATTTATTCTTTGGATTGTGTCCCTTTGGCCATACAATTTTAAGGAACTCCTCTACTGTTTCAGAAATAGAAATGAATCTAAATTCACGATCACCAGAAAATACATTGGTTTTGCTTCTGAGAACAAAACCACCTACATGACACCTGCTATCTCTGAAGATCTCCATGTTAAGAGTTTTATATGACTTTTAATAAAATCTACACAGGCGTTGTGTAGGTGAACCTTGATCCAGGGAAGAGGTGGCCTGTCTGTGCATCTTTGAGCAGCACAGAATAAATGATCAAGTGTGATTTTGTTTGTTGGGAAGACTGGGCAGTTACTGTTACTTATGAGATATTAATGCCTATGCTTCAGTTTCTCTATTTATAAACCTGGATGGTGATATCAGACCCTCCTGAAAGGGAATTTGGGGTATGAGATAAAAGTCACAAGGAGCATTTAGCTTCTTATATTGCATGGTGAAAATGGTTCTATTATTCTTTACATGTTGATAAGAAGACAGTATTTCCATTTTGAGTATTGCCTTGCAACACAACATTGTGATGTTAGGAAAGACTGTTGGCATGTTGAAAGCTGAGTAGGAGAACATGGACCTTGTTTTTCCTTGCATGGGAATGTATAGAGTATGGGGGAAAGTTTTCTTTTCCTGAATATCAGTACATAGCATCCTCCTTTGTAAACCACTTTTATTTATATTTATTTTTGTCTGTGCTTCACATACTTGTTTGATATTTAGAGGCTTCTGGATTAGGTAAAACTTTGGTTCTAAGTTACTGTTTCCTTCCTCAACAATTACTAAGGACATGGCTAAACTTTCTCCATGAGGACATACACTAGGCAAGCTTGCGCTTGAACCACTGTCCAGAGTACTTAATCTGCTCTAGCTGATCTTTTCAAGGCTTGGTTTTCACATGGCAGAGTGGTTACAGTCCTGCGGCATCAGGGTCAGATGCAGAAGTGGATGGGAGCTTTGCTGGTGTTTATTTCTGCTCTGGCACCAGCAATGTTGCCTCGCAGGGTCAGATTTAGTTAGACTAGAGCTAATTCTTTGGAACTTGTTACTTTTTAAAAAACTTTTTATTTTATATTGGAGTATAGCCAGTTAACTATGTTGCAATAATTTCAGGAGGACAACAAAAGGAGTCAGCCTTACATATGCATGTATCCATTCTTCCCCAATTCCCCTGCTATCCGGGCTGCCACATAACACTGAACAGGGAACACTTTACTTTCTAATCTGAAAAAATAAGGACTCCTCATGAGGGCCCAGGCTAGCTGCATCTTCCAGACTCTTCTGGGCTGGAATCTGGAATACACATTCCTTACGCAGCCTTGAGGTGTCCTTGAAGTGGGTTCAGAAGCACTTACCCTGAGACGAGAAGTGTCCAAACCGTTTCCTACATGTTGGGCTATGTGACATTTGCTTTCTTACAAGGGTTTGCATTGGATAACATGGATCCTGATTATTTTTTTCTGAGACCCTATAATGGTAGTTTCAGCACAGTATTTACTGCATTAATGTGGAATGTGAATGGGTAGCTCAGGGAAGAAGGTAAGGGGCAGAGTAAAAATCTGTTAGGCTTTTTATGTTTCTTTGAAGTTGAATTTGCTCAAAATCATTATAAAAATGGAC
This sequence comes from Odocoileus virginianus, assembly GCF_023699985.2. Classification (NCBI taxonomy): domain Eukaryota; kingdom Metazoa; phylum Chordata; class Mammalia; order Artiodactyla; family Cervidae; genus Odocoileus; species Odocoileus virginianus. The sequence continues at coordinate 16,865,352 of NC_069674.1, forward strand.
TAATTTCAAAGTGTTTGAACTGGCTGTAACTGAACTTTTGAAATTGTTTGAACTGGTTGGAATGTTATGCCTATTGCAAGGCATAACAGACCAGCACATTACAGAAGGAGATTAACAGAAGAAAAACTCCCAAGTTGGCTCTGTTTGCAGATGACGCTCCCCAAACTCATCTCTGGCTTGTTCTCCAGACACACTCCTTGTGAGGCTTGAGCTCAAGAGGGTCCACTTTCTGTGGTTCTCTCCTGTCCTCACATGATGCTTTCAAACTGTGTTTAGGGCTGAGTTGTAATTTTCTGTCCTGGGAATTAGACTAGGATTTGAACCTGGCACGTTCTAGCTGACCTTGGGAATGTTACGTCACCCCTTTGAGGCTCACGTGGTAATAGTAATGCTTCTCTTAGAAGTTTGTTTTAGGAGAATTAAATGAGTGATTTTATGGTGAGAACTCAGCACAGTGCCTTGCACAGTGCCTGGTGCAGAGTTAACTTTAAATGTCTATTTAGGCCCTCATTTTGGTTTATAATATATAGAAAATATCCTGGAAACATGTACATCAAACCATCATCATTAGTTACTTTTGGAGAGTAGGATCTTGGTTGGAGAGCCAAGGGGATAATACACTTCTGTGTCATTAGAATTTTTCATATATTTCTTTTGTAATTAAAAATGAAAGAAATATTGAAAAAAAAAAGTCTTACTCTTCCCTGCTAGGTCGTGAGCTCCTTTGAGGATGGAAATTGCACCTTATCATTGGAATCTCTGAATCCTGTTCTTATTGCTCAGTAGGTGTTGGATAAATATTTATTGAATGAATGAATTTAATTGCCTTCTTTAAATAAGCTACTATGTTATGTGCTCCCTGTCCATCTCAACTGTGGTTTTTACCCTTTCTACTCAGAGAAGCATCTGCCTTTTTCTCATTTACACTTTGTCCAGCTTCCCAGGACTGTTTCTGTTTACAGCTTCCTGTGTGAGTACCTGGGCCAGCCATTTAGCCAGCTGTTGGAGGCTGGAGAGGGTGGCAGAATATCTTGCTTAACCAGCTATTTGCAGCTTGTCACAGAAAAGGCCTTAATTTGCCTTCTGAGTAGCACTAATTAGCTCTCCGGCTCTCTGTCTGTCTCATCCTTTTCCAAGGGGCATTATTGATTTTCTCCTTAGGGAATTTTCTGTTGACTTTTCCTTCTCTGAGTAGAACTTAGAAAGATGGGTGCCCCACGTTTTCGGCATCTGCACTGACCGTGGGCCAGCCAGCCTGAAGTTACCCCCATGGTTTCTCTGCTGTGTTACCTTACTCACTCTCTCCTCCCAGCTCTCTGGACTGACTTCGGATGGAAAAGTTATTTTAGGAAGAATTCCTCAATCAACTTTGTGGCTCTAAACTGAACCTCTGTTTTGTTTTTAACGCATTTAATCCCAAAGTCTTTGAGAAAGTACCAGCTACTTTTTATTCACATAACATATAAAGCACATGAAGATTGACTGGTGAGTTTTCTAACACCCATAGTGTTCAGAGAGGTGGCATGAGTGCTGTTTGGCTAATTTTAGGAAAAAAAAAAATTAACCCATCAGAGATGTGTGTATTGGTTGGGGGAGGGGGCTATGGTTGGGTAGAGGTGGGAAGAAGGACCTTTGCAGATTAATTTTAGTTCTTTCCTTCCAGCCCTTTGTGAGTTGTTGAAGTGGAGTGAGTGCTGGGTTTTTTTTTTTTTTAAGGCAACAGCTCTTAGGTGGGGACTTCTGGAGTTCTTGTGCCCAACTTCCATGAGATTTGCTCCAGTGGAGAATGGTCTTTTAGGTTTTTCAGACTCATAAATAATGCTCTGATATGGAACAAATTCTGATTTAAGCTATAATATTAATGGTCTGGCTTTTGTTAGAGGGGGAGACATTCAAAGCTTAAAAACAGTAGCAATTAAACTGCAGTCAGCTCTTCTCCTTCTTCTTCTTCAGTTCCTTGAGAGTCAGAGTAAAGTAGTGGCTGACAGCCCTGACTCTGGAGCCCTACCTCTTTGGATCAGATCGCTGCCTCTGCCTCCTGTGGGGCCGTGGACAAGTTATTTAACCTCCCTGTGCCTTAGTTTCCCTGTCTAATGGTAATGTAATAGTCTCTACCTTGTGTGACTATTTGAAGGCTAACTGATAACGGTCTCTGTAACAAAGAAAGCAGCGTGAGTGTGTTTATTAGGGTGGTATCAGCCATACTTATGTCCAACAAAGGACCAGATTTTGTTTTTTATTCTTCATAATATTGAACATTCATCGAATGTTGATAGCAAGTGATAAAATTATTCAGATAATATGAAAATGAGATTGATTATACACTTTAATTTACAGATTTTGACATTCAGGGCGGGTAGAGAATATGTCCTTTTTCTTTCACAACTTATTAAAAACTAGTTCACCCTTCCTGGAGGATGTGAAGGCTGCTTCCGAGTGCTCTGGAAATCGGATCAGGCAGAAGGCCAAGGTCGGAGAAGACAGGCGCAGTGAGCAGAATGATCAGGGGGCAGTAGCCCACAGCCCAGCTGCCATCTGGGAGCAGGAAGCCAGCCGTGGAGGGAATGGGGGTCTCAGAGCTTTGTAGTGTCAGGAATAGATATGCAGATAAAGGCAGAGGTGCTAGAAACAGAGTTGTCGCCAAGGACCCCAGGACAGAGGTTATCCATCTTCTGGCCTGACTGGATGATGTCTTCTTTGTGTCTGCAGACAGTAGCTGGCCACCGTGTCCTGGCAGGGAGAGAAAAAAGCTTCCTAGGGGCAACCTGTCCTGGATTATTTCAGAAATGGAAGACTCAGCCTTCTGGCACATGTTGTCAATTATCTCAGGCAGACCAAATAGCAGATTTTATTTTATTTTTTTAATTTTAGAAGATTATTAAATATTTGTTGAGCAAATAAAACTGGCTCAGGATGTTGAGGTAAGTATTGAGGAAGTAAATCCACTTTTTCTTTTCTTTGAAAAGCAGTTTAATTGCTTTTGTGCATCTTGAAGATCTTCAGGAAATAGCCAGAAGATAGACTTCTTGCATGGTCCAAAGAACATTTTAAAATGTGTCCTTCTTTTGTATATAAGATGTCAAAATTCTGTGGAAAAATTAATTTTTGTTTCAAAAACACTTGAAAACAATTTGTTTAAAGATTTTTAAAAAATTATTTATAACACCAAAGACATTTCATATTGAGGTATAGCTGGTTAACAATGTTGTGACAGTTTCAGGTGACTCAGCTAAACATATATATGTATCCACTCGTCCCCCAAACTCCTCTCCCATCCACGCTGGCACATAACCTTGAGCAGAGTTCCACGTGCTTTACAACAGGTCTTTGTTGATTATCCATTTTAAATAGAGCAGTGTGTACATAACCTTCTCAAAGTCCTTAACTATCCCTTCCCCCCAGCAACGTAAGTTCGTTTTCTAAGTCTGTGAGTCTCTTTCTATTTTGTAAGCTCATTTATATCATTTCTTTTTAGATTCCATATATGAGGGATGTCATGTGATATTTCTCCTCTGTGTCTGACTGACTTCACTCAGTATGACACTGTCTAGGTCCGTCCATGTTGCTGCAAATGGTGTTTTTCATTCTTTTTAATGGCTGAGTAGTAGTCCATTGTATACATGTACCACATCTTCTTTAAAGATTTTTTTTTTTTTAAAGAGCTTCATGTAAGCTTAACTGGAAGCTTTTGGAAAGGGTCCCATGTATCACTTTGAGATAAACTTCTGGAACAGTCTGCTAACTGAAAGGACTGTGTTCGCATCCTTGTCCTGTACATGACAGGGTTTCAGGCTCTCTCAGAGAGAGCACTTCCTGCAGAGGTTTTTGAGAAGAGAGCCTGATTTAAAACAGTTTCTTCCTTTTAAATTGGCCCCTCTCCGGCAATAAGCTGTAGTGTATTTTTGGTTTTCTCCAGTGGGGAAACACTGTCCTCAGCTTCTGAAGTTAGAAAGAAAGCAGAGGAACGCTGAACCCCAGAAGCTGTAGAAAGTCGTCTTCCCTGGCAGAATGAACACCCAGAGGGCCACCTGCTTTCCCCAAGCACCCTGCCTCTCCTCCCAGTGACCAAAAAGCAACACATCAGTGTTCTTGTCTTTCCCAGCAACCTCTGATAGACTGTTCCCCACGTCCGCAGGGGCAGCCTATATACTTCCAAAGGTCTGGTGAAGTGTAGCTAAGAGAAGGAAAAAGCTTTTCTTCATTCAGATTTGGACATGTGTACATGCTCAGTCGTTCAGTCATGTCCAACTCTTTGTGACCCCTACGCCAGGCTCCTCTGTCCATGGTATTCTCCAGGCAAGGATCCCGGAGTGAGTTGCCATTTCCTCCTCCAGGAGATCTCCCCTACCCAGGGATCGAACCTGTGTCTCCTGCATTGGCAGGTTTTTACCACTGAGCCCTTTGGGGAGCCCTCAAATTTGGACTGCACGTATTAGTTTATTCACATACCTACTTGTGTGACTATTAATCAGTTCAAGTTACTGATTTTATGAAATGCTTAATCTGTGCCAAGAGCTGGTAAACATTTTAGAGTAGTATGTCATTGAACTTTGAGTTAAGTAGCCCTGGAGAAGGGAATGGCAATCCGCTCCAGTATTCTTGCCTGGAGAATTCCATGGACAGAGGACCCTGGTGGGCTGCAGTCCACGGGGTTGCAAAGAGTTAGATACGACTGAGCAAACACTTAAGTAGGGCCTATTATTTTTTCCATTTTACAGATGAAGACATGGGGACTTAGAGTGTAAGCTACTTGCCTGGGGTCACAAAGCCACTTAAATGGCAGAGTTTAGATCTATGCCTGTAGTTACTTATTGCTTCTCTAATACAGTTTTTCAGCCTGGTTCTTTTTCACCTGTTTCCATTTCCTGTGTACAAATAATCATATTTCCACCATCTCGTAGCTTATTAGACCAAAATCCCCTGAGAGGAGAGAGCTGTGTGTTTCATCTTAGTGTGCACAAGCAGTCTTGACATAGAAGAAGGTCTTAACAAAGGTTGATGGGCTAAGAAAACAAGAATTCCTTTCCTGTTCAAGCATGGACTCAGCTCTGTGAATAGCTCTGTGCTACTGACAATGTTAAGAAGGCCAAGGTTGAGCTTTCCTTGGTGGTTCTTTTTCAAACTATATGCATTTTCCATTGCATGAATTGAGGACAAATCCAGTTTCCTGGGGCCAGGAAGTGATTTGTAGGGGTTATATCCTGGAACTCCCTGATTCCACCCCCAGTATAAGATCTTATGGGTTGTAATCAGAGTGGAACTTGAAGGGAGGTGGGTAATACAATACTTGGGGTGAAGAATTTAGGAACAATTCATTTGTACTTTGTATGGGCAAAATGGCATACTAGGTACCATTTGATTTTTTTAAAAAATATCCAAAGAAGAGTCTTTTGCCTTTAACTAAAGGGCCTATTCAGGCTTCAAGTTCTTGCAATACAAGTTTCTCCATAGCAGCATACTTTAGAATTCATAGGTATATCTGTGTGCGTAGTTACAGACCCCTAGAAAGTTCCAAAGGATCAGTTAAAAAACCTGAGTCATTCTTTCACATTTGAAGAAAACCTTCAGAATTTCTTAGCAAAATAAATCTCGAGTTCAAAAATAAACGTCAAGCTATTTAAAGATTAAAACAGAAGCTTTCTATGAGCCGGTACAGAATTATAACAAGATCTAAGGGATTTTTTTTTTTTCTACAAAAGACAAATTTCTGGAGATTTCTTAAATTGTTAATACTGACTAAATTTAGGTACATATAATAAAGATGTGTGTGATGCTTTTTTAGAGCTTTACCATTTAAAAACTGCTTTCACATAATTGATCTAATTTTACCTTCCAAACAGGTAGAACAGGTATTGTTTCCAGAACCCCTGTACAGTTCAGAAAGCAGGCATGGCCGTAAGCACCTGCCCTAGAGCCACATGCCAGCCACAGGCACTACCAGGCTCAGCCTGGTTTTTGCATCTGAAGTCCCATGTTCCCTTCCCTTCAGCACCCTGCATCCTCCCACTGCTCTTTGGAAAGATGGTTCTCAATATTTCCCCCTCGTTAATCTTACTGACTTGATCTCAGTTGTTCATTGTGATGAGCAAAGTTGCACTCCACCGCTGGCTAGCATCCCAAATCTGTGTCTCACTGACGAGGACAGTGACCTCATTGTCATTCTCATGACTCCCCCTCTTTTAAGGGAAAACCATACAGTGACACCACCGGTGTGATGGTAGACGTTTCATACTCTTCCTCCTGGGGCGGGGGCGGGGGGAAGATAGAGAACTTTGCAGGCTCTTCCCTTGCATTAGTTGCTAAGCAGCAGCCATTTCATTGTAAAGGAGATTCGGCTAAAGTAATGACATAGGTATTCCCAGAATAGCATTTCATTTTTACAGCAACTGCATTTCATGTCTCCATATAGCATATGCTCAGTGATTTTCAGAGGAGAAATAGGCGCCTCAACACATTTGTTGAATATATGGAGAAAATTCAGTAGAGCTGATCACCTATTAGCCACATTCCTACATCCTGTGATTAAGAGTGAGCAGTGATTTTAAGGATGAGGAAGCTCGACCACCGAACAGGTATGCTTTTTGAGGCCATATCTGATGTGAACTGATAACGTCTTGATGGAATGCTCTGGAGAGTTGGCAGTTCTGTTATTTGGAGTAATATGGCAGAGAGCAAACTGTGATTGCAGCCAAGGGCTTGGATCTAGGCCAAGATCTCATTGTATTAAGATTTTTGTTGGCAACCCAAGACCCTTAAGATGAAGACAAAGGACAAGTCATGGATAGGTTTTCGTTGCTTTAAACTTTGCGCAGTATTTTCTAAATTTTCCGCAACTGCCACATATTCTATTTGAAATCAGCATAAATGTTTTTAACTGAAAACATAAAAAAATGAAGGCAAAAAAAAGTATTTTACAAAACTAACACATATCGTGGAGAGTATCTGGACGAAGGGTGGGGGGTAGAGGAAGATATTGAATGACCTGATAAATGTGTATGTGAAAGGGGAGATTCTGAGCACAAAGTTGGCAGGTGGTCTGTTTCTTCTGGTTGTCCTGGCTTTAATTTGGCAGGCTGCGTGGTGCACGCGTGGGAGATCATGATCCTGCCTTTTCAGGCACTTCCGCCATCTCTGTTGTAGCTCAGACAGTGGAGAAACTTGTATGTCTCTAGACAAGGATTTTGTCTCCTGAGCACTGCTTCCTAGGACTTATTAAGGGAGCGAAGTTTTCTGTTTTCTAAGAGTGCACTGCACACCACCACCCCTTAGTCCCTCTCCCCAGGCCATTTGGGAGAAAGTCCCTTTTTCCAGGAGGAGATGGAATGCCTGGAAGCCGATCTTTAACTTCCAGTAAATTGTCCTCCTATTTGTGGCAGTGTACCTCTTCCAGGAACTAAAAGTCATGTTCGGAAGAAATAACACATGGGTGAATCCACAAATGGTGAACAGTTATTCCCACTGAGGTGCTGGATTCTGTAGCGTGGTTGTTTTCATCATTTCTCCGACAATTAGTGCTTCTCATATATTTCACTGTGGGCTTCTGATGACTACTCGAAATGGCTTTGGTGAAGCGTCTCTGGTGTTATAGGAACTCCTTATTCACTTGGGAGAATCAAGTCAAGCAGGACGGGGGAGGAGAGGACTAGACTAAAGTCGTTGACGTCCTGGCCTGAACTATAGAGAATTCAGATGCTAAGTGTCTCTCAGTAAAGTGTATCTGGGAGGTGCTCAGTGGTGTGCTCTCAGCACTGCTGATGGTGTATCAATAGTAATAATAGCTGAGGCTTTACTGTGTGTGCCAGGAACTGTGCTGAGTGCTTTACCTATTTCTTTCAGGTCATTCTTACAGCAGTCTTATGAGGTAGGTGTGATTACTGTTTCGTTTTACAGAAGCAGAAAGTCAGGCACAGAGGAACAGCTCAGGGTCTCACAGCTGATGAACACTGGATATAAATGCCAAAAGAACTCCCCGGCTAGTGCACGTAAGAACTCCGCTGGGCCAGGGACTTCCCGGTGGTCCAGTGGTTGAGAATCCACCTTTCAGTGCCGGTGACATGCATTTGATCTCTGGTGGGCGGTGTGGGGGGGGCTAAGATCCACACGCCTCGGGTCAACTAGGCCTGTGCTCTGCAACTAGAGAAACCCCTGTGCAGCAAATAGAGGAAGCCCCGAGATGCAGGGAAGACCCAGTGCAGCCAGAAAAAAGGAAAGAGTACTCTGGGCTATATCCCAGTGTAAGTTTATGCCTGTACCCTGTTTGCCTGGGGAGTTGTCTCCACCCTGTTGTGTGCAGGGGTGTGGGATTGGGCATTGCAGTGCCTGGCTCTGAGCCATGGAAACCAGTGAGGTCTTTGGGAGCTGCTGTAGCTGATTCCCCTCACCACCCTGATTCCTCCTTGGGACATGGGGCATGAGCTTGGACACCAGACTCTTCCACCTCACCTCTTAAAGGGCTGTCAAAGGAAGTGCCACTTTGTTCATTTCCATCAGTGGCCCCGTAGGGCGGTTCCTCCTGCCCTGGTTCCTGTCCTTTTCAAGCAGGAATCACCAGCCTTTCTCCTGAACTGTGATCTATCCAACATCTTCCCAATGAAGTTCCTTTTTGTTTCCATTAACCAGGGTTGGTTTCTATTGTTTGAAGCTTAAAAAAAAAAACAAAAAACCTAACTGACAAAATATCTTTGCAACTGGTCTACCAGCCTCTATTGGCAAGTATCTTCCATGTCAGTTCTTGGCTACATTAGGGCTATCCCACTGGTCAGATTAATGGGTTTCCCCGGTGGCTCAGTGGTAAAGAATCTGCAGCCGATGCAGGAGACAAGGATTTGATCCCTGGATTGGGAAGATCTCCACTCCAGTATTCTTGCCAGGGAACTCCCATGGACAGAGGAGCCTGGTGGGCTACAGTGCAGGGGGGGTCACAAAAGAGTTGGATACAACTTAGCAATTAAACAAGAACAATTGGTTATATCTAATTGTTAGAAAGTTTTGTTATAGAAAAAAACTAAAATATTATCATTTTATGTATATTTAGCATGAATTAGATACTTTGTGCCTCTGTTTTGATTGTTCTCTTAAATATCCAAACTCTCTGAGTTAGTTATTTCTATTATACAGATGAGGACACTGAATCTTACAGAGAAGAACAAGTTTGCTTCAAGTCAGAGAGGTGTTAACTTATGGAATCAGGATTTAGACTCAGTCCGAGGTCACCCAAAGCTCGCATTTTTTCCTATTATACCATGCTGCTTTTGTATTAAGTCCAAAACGGACTCCTTTATTTCTTACTTACTAGTATGACAGTTTCACTTCTGGGAAATAGTCAGGATAATTCTCCCTCTTTTTCTGTATGATAGGCCTTCAAATATTTGAAGTCGGGTATTACATTTTTCTTTAACCTTCTTTCCTTCAGACTAAACCATCTCTACTTTTATTTTTCCTTTATCTTGTATCAAAGGTGATTTTCAGTCACCTTCATGGTTCTGGATATTCCTAATTTGGGAGCATACTGGTTTATCCATGGCCTTTTTCATAAGAGTTGAGCAAGTGGGACTTCCCTGGCAGTCCAGTGGTTGAGACTGTGTGCTCCCAATGCAGGGGAACTAAGATCCCCCCTGCCTCCTGGTGTGGCCAAAAAAGAAGAAGAGAATTGAGCAGTAAACTGGACATGTGGTCTAACCAGGGCCACCGCTAGCGAATAGGATGTCTTTGTTAGAGTTAGAAACAGGTCCAAGTCTGAGTGAACAAATGAGCAAGTGAACCTCTTTTACTCCTGAGCTCTGTCGGCCCATGAACTAGGACTTAGCATGTGGTGGGTGGTACTTTGGCTGGATTTCAGTCTCCGCGTGACCCTTCCTGCAGTAAACCATCTGCACAAGTATAGGTATGGCTTTGGGGGACTTAGTTCCCTTGTTGTCGCCATTGTTTGCCACGAGTATATGGATTAGCCTGGGTGCAGGCCAATTGCTGTAAAACTCATTTCAAAAGCCAAATTTCCAGACTGCCAATTCAACAAATTACTGATGACATTTCCATAGTTTTGCTTAGGTTGCAGACATTTCACTTAAGATTCGTCATTTCGGTTTGGCTAAATGTTTATTTGGCACGTTTTATATTTACTTCAGACACCAGACACTTCTAGAACGTTCCCGATTCCTCCTCCTGCCCTCCCTTTATTTCTTTCTTCTTTCCTAAATAAGAGAGGGGAAGCTCTCTCTCTACTATTTACTGTTATCTCCATTTTTCAGACTTTATGCCTGCACTGCCCTTCTCTGGGCCCTGCTGCTGCTGGACAGATGCCTGTGTCCAGCTCTTCTAAAACTGGCTTAAGCTATTTGTCTGAGAGGTTTAGGTGAGCTTTGTTTTAGTGAGTTGACACAGAGCTGATAAAGAAGTCCATCTGTACTTTGGCTAAACCTATATTTGGTGGTCAAGGAGATCGCTTATTTTATCCAGAAGAGAACCTTTTGCTGTTTTAGGTAGGGTTGTTCAGTATGGTGGACATGAGCCATGTGAGTCTATCAAGAGAAAATAAATTAAATTTGAAATCCAGTTCCTTGGTCACACTCCCTGCACATTAAGAACTTATTTGCCATAGGTGCTAGGACCCATGCTATTGGACAGTATGGATGCAGACCATTTTCATCACTGCAGAAGGTCTTATTGAATGGCACTGTTTTGAGGGATTAGTGTCAAAGCACTAATTTATCAGAACTACAGAAAAACCTCCAGCTTATCATCCTTTAACAACAACCTTGAATGGCACGTTTCTTGAATTAAGATGTCTAATTCCATGATTAAGAAATTACATTTTAGGGGCTTTCCTGGTGGCTCGGTGATGAAGAATCTGCCTACCTGACCTAGGAGAATCCTACATGCCTTGGAGCAACTAAGCCCGTGCACCACAACTGCTGAGCCTGTGCTCTGGAGCCCGGGAGCTGCAACCACCGAGCCCGTGTGCCGTGACTACTCGGGTCTGTGCACCCCGGAGCCGCTGCTCTGTGACAGGAGAAGCCACTACAGTGAGAAGCCCATGCACTCCTAGAGCGGAGCCCCTGCTCGCTGCAACTGGAAAAGAGCCCACACAGCCACAAAGACCCAACACAGCCTAAATAAATAAAAAAAATTATGTGTGTGTGTGTGTGTGTGTGTGTGTGTGTGTGTGTTAGGGCTTCCCTGGTGTCTCAGATGGTAAGGAATCTGTGTGCAATGCAGGAGACCCAGGTTCAATCGCTGAGTTGGGAAGATCCCCTGGAGAAGGGAATGGCAACTCACTCCAGTATCCTTGCCTGGAGAATCCCCATGGACAGAGGAGCCTGGAGGGTTACAATCCATGGGGTCACAAAGACTCACTCATGGCAGAATGACTAACACTTCCACTTCAGGAAATAAAGTTACACTTAGAGGTGCAGCTAGGTAGGAGAGAGCACTGTAGACAGAGTAAAAGAGAAAGGCATTCTGGCGGATCCCCATCAGCCTGTTGTCCCCATCAGCCTGCTTGTCATGTGTCCCTCCCCTCCTCACTACAGTGGTGACTGATTTCCCTAACAGTAGAGATGGGAAGTTTGTCTTCGTTTCCTTTGCAGACTGCATCTGCCTCTGCCTTGCCAGACATACAGGGCTCTGTGTGGGAGTGAACGTGTGACTTTAGGGTACCTGGCTGTTTTGTCATCGAAAGTATCAGTACTTAGCTCAGCACTAGTTGCATCTGGGGGCAGAGTGAAGGATATGGAGAGAGCAGTGCTGATTCTCTACAAGTAGATCCCTGAAATTCGGGCAAGGGCGTGGCCCAGGATACAAGGTGTAAACTTGGACGGTGGACATGTAGCTTCAGGTTCTGTCTGTGTCATGGAAAGCACTCAGTATGCCCTGTTTTAGTCTTAATGTTAGTTCCCATTATGTTCAATAAATATTTATTGTACATTCAGCAGAGAGACATGGAAGTAAAAGCCTGGATTTAAACCTTTCATGTGGCTCACCTGGTTCCCACAGGAAAGACCTTAGAAAGCTATGAGAAGAGCTTCAAGGACAAAGCAAAAGCCCCAGGAGAATCCTTATGTGTTTGCGTGGATTCTCTCTGGTGTTTGGAACTGCCAATACTGCACACAAGGGTGTTCTAAAAATAACCCGGGTAATGTGCATCTTCTGCCGAAGGGAGTGAGACAATTTCTGAGGATGATGAGAAATGGAAAAGGGGAGAAGCTTTAGAAGATGAGAAGCGAAGTACATGAATCTCAATGGTCTCTGAGGCTCTCCCACGCACTGAGTGCTTTCTTTGAAGTCTTGATATTGAAAATCAAGAAAAAGTACCAAAAAAAAGTGTCACTGGGAGAAACATTGGGTTTTTCTCACCTATGTTGTATAATCCAAGCGGTTCCCTGGACAAAAAAAATGTACCTGTTTGATAAGAATAGTTATGGGATGCTCATACTGTTTATAGAAAACAGATGGGGAAAAAGTGGAAACAGTGACAGACTTTATTTTCTTGGACTCCAAAATCACTGTGGACAGTGACTGCAGCCACAAAATTAAAAGACACTTGCTCTTTGGAAGAAAAGCTATGACAGACCTAGACAGTGAATTAAAAAAGCAGAGCCATCACTTTGCCAACAAAGGTCCATATAGTCAAAGCTATCGTTTTTCCAGTAGTCATGTACAGATATGAGAGTTGGACTATAAAGAAGACTGAGCGCTGAAAAGTTGATGCTTTTGAATTGTAGTGCTGGGAAAGACTCTTGACAGTCCCTTGGACAGCAAGGAGATCAAACCAGTCAGTCTAAAGGAAATCTACCCTGAATTCTCAATTGGAAGGACTGATGCTGAAGCTGAAGCTCCAATACTTTGGTCACCTGATGTGAGGAGCTGACTCACTGGAAAAGATGGTGATGCTGGGAAAGATTGAGAGCATGAGGAGGAAGGGGTGACAGAGGATGAGATGGTTGGATGGCATCACCAACTTAATGAACATGAATTTAAGCAAGCTCCCTGAGATACTGAAGGACAGGGAAGCCTGGTGTGCTGCAGACCATGGGGTCACAAAGAGTCGGAGGCATTTAACAACTGAACAACAACAGTGAAGCACAATTTCAAGCCCTCTGCCAGGAATCCGAAGTTAAACAATGTATCATTTCTCCCTTAAAATTGGTTCAATTTGCTTATAACTTATTGGGGAAACAAAAACTGCTTTGAGTGCCTACTGTATGCTAAATACTATGCTAGAAATAAAAGAGAAATAAGAACCTTTGTTATCAAGAATTTATGGTCTAGGCAGAGAGAGGAAGTGATTTGATCTGAAACAATACAGATAGATAAACACAGAGTTAGAAGGATGTTTGGGGCAAGGTGAGGGAGGCCAGAGGAAGGGTTTGACAGAGATCTTTTAGAATAGATGATGGTTAAATGTGCCCTGAAGAAGGAAGAGGAGATAGCTGGGTAGAGATAGCTAAGTAGCTTTGTTCACCAATTCAATGCAGAAAACATGCCTTAAGTTCTTTTTTTAAAAATTAAGTTTTTTGAAGTATAGTTGGTAAGGAATCTGTTTGCAATGCCAGAGACCCAGGTTTAATGCCTGGGTCAGGAAGATCCCCCGGAGGAGGAAATGACAACCCACTCAAGTATTTTTGCCTGGAGAATCCCATGGACAGAGGACCCTGGCAGGCTGCAGCCCATGGGATCGCAAGAGTCTGACATGACTTACTTTAGTAATTAAACCACCACATAGTTGATTTACAGTATTGTGTCAATTTTTGTTATACTGTAAAGTGATTCAAATATATATACATATATGTATATACACATTCACTTTCATATCCTTTTCCATTATCATTTATCACAGGATATTGACTAGTTACCTGTGCTATGCAGTTGGACTTGTTTAGCCATTCTATATATAATAGTTTGCATCTGCTAATCCCAAAATCCCAATCTATTCCTCCCCTACCCCCTCCCCCATGGCAACCACAAGTCTGTTTTCTTTGTCTGTGAGTGTTTCTTTTTGCAGATAGGTTCATTTGTGTCATATGTTAGATTCCACAAGTAAGTGATATCATATGGTATTTGTCTTTATCTTTCTACTTACTTCATTTAGTAGGATTATCTCTGGGTCCATCCATGTTGTTGCAAATGATGTTATTACCTTTTTTATGGCTGGGTAAATTGATGCTTTTGAACTATGGTGTTGGAGAAGACTCTTGAGAGTCCCTTGGACTGCAAGGAGATCCAACCAGTCCATCCTCAAGGAGATCAGTCCTGGGTGTTCATTGGAAGGACTGATGCTGAAGCTGAAACTCCAGTACTTTGGCCACCTCATGTGAAGAGTTGACTCACTGAAAAAGACCCTGATGCTGGGAGGGATTGGGGTGTTATGCCCAATGTCCGAATCCCCGAGCGGGAAGAGAGAAGACTTCCAAGACAATGCAACTAGCAAAAAGGAAAGTTCATTGCTGACTCGAGTCAGGGCTCCTGCTGCATCCAACGCAGTGGTGTGGGGTCAGAGAGCCCCGAGCCCAAGCTGTTACCCAAATTTATAGGGTGTGCATAAGCAGTTGGTAGCTGGCTTAAGCGGATTGGTTACATGTTTGCAAAGCAATTTTATTGGTACAAACTTTCGCAGGCTTTTTTCAAACTTGGGCGTTCGCGGGCTTTTCAGCTCCCCCCTGATAGATTCCCTTTGTTTCTTACTGGGCGCATATTGATTGGCTGGCTCCAGGTGGCCTGATGGGGGTAGGGAATCTTACCATTTTGGGGGAAGCCGAAACTTAGGTCTGGGCCGCCTGTCATGGTGTTAGCCTTGGCAGCCTCACTGGGGCAGGAGGAGAAGGGGACGACAGAGGATGAGATGGCTGATGGCATCACTGACTCGATGGGCATGAGTTTGAGTCAACTCCGGGAGTTGGTGATGGACAGGGAGGCCTGGCGTGCTGCGATTCACAGGGTCACAGAGAGTCGGACACGACTGAGCGCCTGAACTGACTGAGTACTCCATTATATAAATATACCACATCTGTCAATGGACATTTATGTTGTTTCCATGTCTTGGCTGTTGTGAATAATGCTGCTATGAAAATAGGGGTTCATGAATATATCCCAAGTTTTAAATGGCAAACTAGAAGCAGAGTCTCAAACACAGTCCATTTATTTTTAATCTCTTATAAGCAGCACCCTCACATTGATCATTTGAAGTTTTTGAATGAGGGAAGCTTTAAACGGGTTCTGCTACCTGGAAATCCATGCATAAAGGACTTTAATTAAGAGTTATGTCTACTCCATCCTTGTTAGACATCAGCTTCTTGGGTAAAGGTAAACAGCAGGCATGCAGTGATGGACGTGATCATGTCTGGTGGTAGGAACACAAAAGAGGAGAGAGTGGTTAGTCTTGATTGGAAGATGTTTTCTTGGAGTTTGAAGGAAGAGATGGGACACAGGAAGGCAGGTCTGGAAGACATTCGGGCCACAGGAATTGAACAAGAAAGGACTCCGTGGGTAGAAATGCATGAATATTTGGGAAGCAGTTTTGCTTTATGCGTGGAGGTATGTAGTAGAAGTTTAGATCAAGAAGATAAATTGCATGCTCATTACAGAAGACCTGGAAGGCCATCAGAAGAATTCGGGTTTTGTAGTTATTAAATAATAGAAACCTATTGGAAGTTTTGGGGCAGAGAGTTGACTTCGTACCCAAAGGTGAGGAAGTCCTCCCTGGATTCATTGCCAGGGACCCTTGTGGAGCCACTGTCAATACTGCCCTGCCTCTCAGCATCTAGACTGGGCGAGAGCTTCCCTTCCTCCCCCAGGACATGAAGAGTGAAGGGAGACCCAGTGGCCATGGCATCTCAGAAGCCTCTGGGACAATTGGAAGGAGGAAGGAGAGTGACTCTAAAATTCATGAGAGTTTGAGAAAGGAGAAAGGAAAAAAGAGAATGTGGGATGTCCTCAGAGTCTGAATGCAAACTCATTTTTACATAAAGTAGTGTAATACATGGTTAGATTTGATGTCATTCATTAATACTTTAGCTAAACAACCTTGTGTTAAGTTCAAAGCAGTGACTACACAGAGAACTTGAGAACTGGGCTTGCCTCTAAGCTGGGGACTTCCTCTCTAATCTGTTTGGAATAACTCTCCACATTAACATCATCTTTTTTTTTTTTTTTTTTATGAAGTGGAATGTTTTATCCCCCAGATTCCAAGAGCTGGAAATCACTGCACAAATTAATGGAGAAATCTGTGTTCTGAATGTATTAGAAAATAGTCGTCAAGCAGCTTAAATGTTGCTCCCTGTCAGAGGGCTGTGTTCCTGCCCAACACTATTACATGAATGGCGATTGGTCAGACCAGTTAATACAAACACAGTTAATTTTGCAGCTAGGAAAGATTGGTTTTTGCTGCAGACTGTACACTCCTTTCAGACCTAATCTTCAGTAAATGGAGTGCAGCATTGTGGTTGAAAGTCAGTGTGACCAATTCAGTCCCCTGGCTCTCACGCCTGTTCCTGGAGCATTAGGATGATGTCCAGCTTATACTCTGCATTATGTACGTTGCATTGCAATACCCGAGAACTTGCTTGTGCCCTGCATTTTGGAAAATCATCATTTTTCTCATATAAATGGAAAATAGAGGAAATAGAGTAGAAGAGGGAGCCACTTGGAGATCAAAGTAATATTAACATGCAAGGAAAGAATAGGATCTTGGCTCCAGGCCACCCAGAGTGATGAGCACTCTTGGGCTCACAGACCCACGTGAGCTGTCTGGAGGGGAGAATGCAGCCTGCAGACTAATTTCAGGGTTGAGATTAGGACCCTCTCTTTACTTTCCAACCACATTAAGTTATTCTTAATGTAGCGACTACCATGCAGTGTCACCATTCTGATTTACTAAACTCTAAGATGCAGAACCTCCTTCTCTGTTCTGTGTTACTTAGTGAAGCCAATTTTTTAGTACACAAATGTTCATCACAGCTTTATTTGTAACCACTGTAAACTGGAAGCAACCCAGTGTCCATCAACATGAGGAGAGAAATAAATCCCAAAGTCAGTTTTGTTTGACATGAAATGTACTACTTGCAGTTTCCCCCCCTCCAATAGCTTTCATTCAAAAATATTTACCATCATGCCCTAGATTAAACAAGGCATAAACAAAATTAAAAACTACAAATAGGTTAATGTGTCCCTGTCCATTCACATTAGAAACTAGTACTACCTGCTTCAGAATGTGTGTGTGTGTGTGTGTGTGTGTGTGTGTGTGTGTGTATGAGTGTAAATGGGGTTTGCTTGTTTACGTGTCACTTACTAACTCTCCTATAGGCCTCATTCTCTGCAATCCCCAGTGTCGTCTTCTGAACAGTGAGGCTGGTGATGCCTCGTACGCAGCATAATTATTGAATATATTCATTCCATTCTTGAATGGAATGATGAATGTACCCTGTACACTGTAAGTGAGGTGAAGTGAAAGTCGCTCAGTTGTGTCTGACTCTTTGCAACCCCATGGACTACAGAATTCTCCCCATGGATTCCATGGAATTCTCCAGGCCAGAATACAAGAGTGGGTAGCCTTTCCCTTCTCCAGGGGATCTTCACAACCCAGGGATCGAACCCAGGTCTCTCACATTGCAGGCAGATTCTTTTCCGGCTGAGCCACAAGGGAAGCCCAAGAATACTGGGGTGGGCAGCCTATCCCTTCTCCAGGGGATCTTCCTGACCCAGGAATCGAACTGGGGTCTCCTGCATAGCAGGTGGATTCTTTACCAACTGAGCTGTGAGGGAAGCCCTCTAAAGTCTTATATAAATGCCGGAAATGGCTACTCTGCCACGGTGCTGAATTGCGCATGTGCATCTGCCATGGGCTGATGTGAAGACCTTGTGAATGTCTCAGGGCAGTTCGGTTTCTTCATGATGGCCCTGGAGCTTTTGTCTGCTAAGGGTGCATGTCATTGTGGAGATGTGCAGATGTGGGTTTGTGAGGGTCAGCCGGCTTTTTGTTTAGTTTTAAAATATAGCACAGGCTTCCCTGGTGACTCAGTCTGTAAAGAATCTGTCTGCAATGCAGGAGACACGGGTTTGATCCCTGGGTGGGAAAGATCCTCTTGAGAAGGAAATGGCAACCCACTCCAATATTCTCGCCTGGAAATCCCATGGACAGAGGAGCCTGGTAGGCTATAGTCCCTTGGGTTGCAAAGAGTCGGATACAGTTTAGCAACTAAACCACCACCAAATATAAGACATATTTAATCAAAGTAATCCTGCAGCCATGAAATTAAAAGACGCTTGCTCCTTGAAGAAAAGTTATGATCAACCTAGACAGCATATTAAAAAGCAGAGACATTACTTTGCCAACAAAGTTCTGTGTAATCCAAGCCTTGGTTTTTCCAGTAGTCATGTATGGATATGAGAGTTGGACTGTAAAGAAAGCTGAGTGCCGAGGAGTTGATGCTTTTGAACTGTGGTGTTGGAGAAGGCTCTTGAGAGTCCCTTGGACTGCAGGCAGTTCCAACCAGTCCATCCTAAAGGAAATCAGTCCTGAATAATCATTGGAACGACTGATGCTGAAGCTGAAACTCCACTCCTTTGGTCACCTGATGTGAAGAGCTGACTCATTTGGAAAGACCCTGATGCTGGGAAAGATTGAAGGCAAGAGAAGGGGATGACAGAAGACGAGATGGTTGGATGGCATCACCGACTCAATGGACATGAGTTTGAGCAAGCTCCGGGAGTTGGTGATGGACAGGGAAGCCTGGCGTGCTGCAGTCCATGGGGTTGCAAAGAGTCAGACACGACTGAGTGACTGAACTGAACTGAATCCATAGTGTGGATTAATACGAGCCTCATAGTTAACTAGAACTGCAGGCTATAACCTAGCCCAGCTGTTCCTTTCTCCCACTCTCTCCTGTACTCTCATTTCCCCAAAGCTGCTGTGATACGTTAGATGTTTCCAGTGTAGTCTACATTTATGTTTTTAATAATATGCCACTGAGTACTGTTTTATAATTTTTCTCAACCATTTTCCTACAAGAAGGTGGAGATTTGGTTCTCTTTTATCCCGTCTGCACATATACCTTCTTTAATCCTTCCGATTCATATCACAGTCTTATTTAAAGCATTCATAAATGCTTGTATTATTGGCATTATAAATCTCATGCACAGCTGAGCCACCCAGTGTGCTAGTGAAGGCATTTTCTTTCTTACATTATTGGTGTCATTTAAAAAATTATTTTCATATGAGCTTATTTCTCAATCTTTTAGCAGAACCATAAATTCTCTATTGCATTTAAATGTGTAAAGTAATATATCCGTTTCATTATTTTTTCTTGTCAGCAGTCCTCCTGGACTGTTTGAGAGCACAGTCCCCATCTCTCTCTCTCTCTTTTTAAAATAATTTTCTTGTTTTCTCATTGCTGTTTCTCATAGTTGCATCCCCTATTGTCTAGATTTCCTGGATTTCACATCATCTTCTTTGTTTTCTACCTGTTTGGTGGAACACATAGCAATTTCAAGAACAATAACACCGCATTCCTGGATGGGTTTTTTTCCAGGAACTTTCATCATATTTTTAGATGACTAAGTTAAAAAGTTTCCCAGGAAGTGGGTATATCCTGGGAAAGGGTACAGAGGAGGGAGGTATTTTGAGTCCCTTCATGTCTGGGAATATCTTTTTTCTACCTTCACACACAATTGAGAGTTTTTCATGGTATGGAGTTCTGGACTGAAAAGAATATTATCCCAGAATGGTATAGACATTTCCTTTTTGCTGCTCTGCTTCCAAAATTATAGTGGAGAAGGCCAGTTCCATTCTGATTCTCAACAACTTTGTGTTTTTATTTCTCTCTGGGTTAAACACTTTTTTTTCCCTCCTTGGATTCTGGTGGGCAGCAGTCTGTGGGGGTCACAGGAGTCAGACATGACTTACTGACTGAACCACCACCACCATCTACTGTTTAGAAATATCAGAACTGTAGTGGTTTAGCATGGCACATTTATGTATGGTACTGGGGACTTTTTCGATCTCTTCAATCTGAAAATTTTGAGTTCTAAGAAATTTCCTGGTATTAGTTTTGAGAGTGGGAGAGAATATCTTCTTCCCCTCCATTTCACTGATTGCTTTTTTCTGGAATTGATATCATAAAGCTATTGTATCTACAAAACTATTCCTGTTGTTTTCTTTTCTATTAAAGTTGTTTCTTCTCCTTTCTGGGGACTTGCCTCATTTATTTTCCATTTTTTAATTGGATTTTCACTGTTCTGTGATCGCATTTTAATTTCTAAAAGCTCTTGTCTTCTAGTGCTCGTTTTCCTGGCATTCCGTTCTTGTTTTATGGCTTTAATATGTTCTTATATCTCTGATGACAGGGGATCTTCCTTACCCAGGGGGTGAACCCATATCTCTTGCTTTTCAGAAGGTTTCCTACATTGCAGGTGGATTCTTTACCAGACTGAGCCACCAGGGAAGCCCTTCATGACATTTGTGGATGTTTTATTAACCCTAAAACAATTCTGTGTTCTTCAGGTTTTTTTTTTTCTATGTGATATCTTCTCTTCTTGTTGGAGACTCTATTCAAATGTCTGAGTACCCCTCATATTGAAAAGAGCAAGCCCAAAGGCTGAAAGGAAGCACCATGTGGTTATGTTTGTAACTCATTAGCTCATTCAACTCTACTGTGGAGTGTCTGGTTGGGGATCTGGTTTGTTTTTCTGGGGAAACACTAAACATTAATATTTTCTGTTCAGTTTCCTTGGAGAAGAATGCTCCCCTTTCCTCTTCAGAGGTTGATGTCTAACTGTTATTTCTCTGGGGCTAGAATTTTTCATATTCAGTGTACAGATTTTCAGTTGATCTCTTTGCTTGCAGTGAAGGGTCTCCTCCTCAAACCAAGTTGTGGTTGGTGTTTCTAGTTCATCTCTGGCTTAGCTTCTTTAGAAACTACATCTCCAGACTCCAGGCTGTGTGTGGCAGGAGGAGCCAGCAGGCTGGTTGAGATGGTACTCTCCTCTCTGAAAAGACTTTTAACCTCTTCCCGCACCCTCCTCTTCAGTGGGACTTGGTGCCTCCCATTCCTGCCCTTTTCTGGAGCTCTGCAGGGTGAATCCACCTCTTGATTGATCCTTCCTTCTTCATTCACTTATTTCCCAGCCTTCTCTGCCCTGCCTACTCATGGTTACCTTTACCCAGTTCACTCCCCAGCCCCCCAAATCTTGTTGTTATCCCTTTTGCTATCATCATGCCTTTTTCTTTTTTCTTGTTGACATTGTGTCTTTTATTTCTTTTACTTTCATTTCAGTGGGAAGTTTTAGATGGAGTTGGGATCAAGGTGTGTGTCCATCTTATCATGGAGACCTGAAAATTCTCACTGTTTTTCTTTGGTAAGAACAACATAAAATTGTTC
This sequence comes from Odocoileus virginianus, assembly GCF_023699985.2. NCBI lineage: Eukaryota > Metazoa > Chordata > Mammalia > Artiodactyla > Cervidae > Odocoileus > Odocoileus virginianus. The sequence continues at coordinate 16,886,720 of NC_069674.1, forward strand.
TTACTGAAGAAATCAGTGTATTCCTTTAGAATTTTTGAACAGACCACAGTATCCTTAGTGCCTTTTGTTTCTAAAAGACTTTTAGGATTTTCACAGGTGTTTCATCTCTCTTAACTTTCTCTGTGCTGGAGGAGGAATGGGTAATTTCACATCATTTTTCAAGCCTCCAAGCGGAAGAGGTACTCTTGTGATCTCTGTCTGGCATTCTGCGCAATACTGTTGCATTCATCAGCTCACCACTTGCCTTGCAGCCGTCAACTAAAGTTTCAGTCTAGCCCTTCGATTGCCCCTCCCAACCTGGAAGGGAAGTCTTGAAAGGAAGAACCCGGCTGTCAATGCAGGAGACTCCATTTTGATCCCTGGGTTGGGAAGATCCCCTGGAGAAGGAAATAGCAGCCCACTCCAGTATTCTTGACTGGTAAATCCCATGGAGAGAGGAGCCTGGAGGGCTCCAGCCCATGGGGTTTTAAAGAGTTGGACACGACTGAGTGACTAAACAACCCAAGCCTGAACAGCTGGTTTCCGCCAGACACGAGGTTGCCGTCTGTCTTCCTTCTGTAGCCTGTCTTCCTTCTGTAGCCAGCTGCACTGGCTCTCTGGGAAGCTCTCAGACTTGTCATTCTCCTAGCAGCTCAGATGCCATTCTCCCCAAACACCCAGAGTTCATTTAGCACCAATGAGGTGCTCAGTCTGGGATTTCGGAAGACCCATCACTGGGAAGAGACTGTTGCTAATGAGGTGCAAATTGGCAGTGATTGGGGAGGGGCTGCTCTCTCTGGGCCAGGCCCCAGGGGAGGCTGGCTCTGGGCTGTGAAGCCTGATTCCTGGCCAGGGAGGCCCTCTCACAGTGCCTGGAGGCTGGTCTGAGCTCACACAGGCCCAGCCCCAGAGCTCCTGCCAGCTGGCTAATCTCTTGGCTGGGTTTCCTGGCTGGCTTTCCTTGCAAGTAGCAGAGGCCGCGCTCATTCTTGGGGCTTTCCCAGACATTGGAGAGGGAGCCAAGAAGACCCGTGGTCCCCAGAGGTGCTGTCCTTGGGGTTGGTAGGCTGGAAGGTTAAGGGGTTGGGGGTTTGGTGGTGGAGCCCTGGTTCTGGTAGGCACTGCTGAGAGAAGGGTGAGTGTCTTTTCCTCCCGAGTATCTGCCCGGCAGCCTTGCTTGAAGACTCCCGAGAGCCCTCGTCAGCAGCTTTTCTTCTCTGCTTCCAGAAGGTTCAGGCTTCTCTTTGCTGTTGTCATTTGCAAGTGTCCCCACCTGAGTGTGGCACAACAGTAGGTGGGAAACTATGCTCAGAACCAGAAACTGTGTCCTGGTGGAGAGGACACGGGGAAGGTGGTGGATGCGGGATGTTGCCTAGATGCCAAACTGACCTTGCATCCCCTGGTCTGGTGACCACATGTGACAGGGCCCCTGAGGTGGAATCCAAGTGTCCATTTGGGTGATCTTTAGCAAATTTCTTAAATTCTCCAACTTTCCATACCTTGCCTTTTTTTTTTTATTCCTATTTCTCTTTACCTCATTTGTCTTATTTTTTAAAGAGGTCCCTGAGTGCCAGCCTAGACACAGGGAGGACAAAAATGAATGAAATAGAGCCCACAATCTTCAAGGAATTCATCTTCCGGTGAAAGAAGACAGACTGCAAACAGCATAGTTGGACCATAAAGAAAGCTGAGCGCTGAAGGAATTGATGCTTTTGAACTGTGGTGTTGGAGAAGACTCTTGAGAGTCCCTTGGACTGCAAGGAGGTCAAACCAGTCCATCCTAAAGGAAATCAGTCCTGAATATTCATTGGAAGGACTGATGCTGAAGCTGAAACTCCAGTCCTTTGGCCACGTGATGCGAAGAACTGACTCACTGGAAAGACCCTGATGCTGGGAAAGATTGAAGGCAGGAGGTGAAGGGGATGACAGATGATGAGATGGATGGCATCACTGACTCAATGGATGTGAGTTTGAGTAAACTCTGGGAGTTGGTGATGGACAGGGAGGCCTGGTGTGCTGCAGTCGATGGGGTCACAAAGAGTCGGACATGACTGAGCAATTGAACTGAACTGAGACAGCATAGAGTTTCATGATGAGAAATAAACTAGGTCAGAGGCATGTAAAAAGTGTCATGGGTGGATGGAAGAAGGGCTTCTGAAATGGTCAGAGAATGCTTTATAGTGATGATGACATTCGAGCCAGTTGCCAAAGCTTGATTGATGGAGGTTTGAAAAAGTATGGTATATTCTAGAAAAGGTTGGTTGTTTGTTGGTCCTCAGGTACAGGTGCAAAGCGGGCTGGCAAACTGGGCATCGGGAAGTAAATGGGGTCAGAGGGTGGAGGGTGCTGTCCCCCATAAGGTGAGCTTGAACTTCTCCTTATTGGTGGTGGTGGTAGAGGTGGGCTTGGAGAACTGTGCTGATTCTCTGCTAGATGAGGAGGCTGGCCTAGATGGTTTTAGGATCCCTTGTCGTCTGAAATTCTTGGATTCTCTGTGTGGGCATGAAGATGTGGGTCTGGGAACACAGCTCTGTTGAGGAGTGTTATCTGGTGTAGCGTCTGTGAGTAGGTGTTTAAATGTGGGCTGGACTCAGTAGCTATATTAAGAGGTAATGTCAGGCGGGGCTTGGAGCACCAGGTCCTGAGTGAAGCTGGAGTTGAAATTTCCAAATCTTATTTCAGCTTTTGATCAGGATTTTTGAACCCAGCTCAAGCACTTGACCTGCCTATATCTTAGAACTGCCACATGTAAAAGGGACATTTTCACTTCCGTGCAGCTGGAAGAGTTTTGTTTTTTGAAATAGTTTTACATGGTAATGACTTGGCTGTGGGTTAGGACATTGGAGGGGAAAAATTTTATTTTAAAGCTTAGCATTTTTTTCTAATTGAGTTATTAGCTGTCAACAAGTATAGAAACAAGTAACCTGTACATGAGTTTTGTGTGATGCACTTGTGTTGAGTTTTTCCTGAGTTTTGGAGGAGGAATCCGCTGAGAGTTGGGGATGACTTGAAAATGTATGCAAAACAAAAACATTGCAGGATCTATCTTAGGGACGCACTTGGACAGCAAAGCCTTAGCCAAATGTTCCAGCCGGGCCATCTTAGGACGGCACTTGTGTTGATGACAGACACATCCCCAGACTTCCAAGCGTTAGCTTATGCTTGTTAAACTTTGAAACCCCAGGGGATTCTTGTTTTCTGGAACCACATGGCACTTTGACCAGACTCTAAAGCAGTTTCCAATCTCTGAGGTGCCTGTTATGTGTTTGAGATGGATTTTTTTTTTTTTAAATTTTTGTGTTGAGTTTTTAGCTCACTAGCCAAATACTTTCCAGTTAGCTCATCTTTGTAATGGAAGGGGTAAAGGATTCCTAGGTGATTCAGTTCATGGTTCAGTTTCTGATTCAGTTCTCATACTTTGAGACAATGTCACTGATTGTCTGATTGCTTAAGACAGGTGAAGCCAAGGAGGGTATTGGAATATGGAACAACTGGTAAAGTGGATGTGGACACTCACTGTCACTCCTCTTGCTTTCATACATGTGTACACGTCAGTTGTTAGAGAGGCTTGGACATGCACACATACAGGGAAGAAACTTGGTAGACATGACATCTTAAAGAGACTGGGCAAGAAAGAGATCAGAAGGTGACTTTGAGTACTGGCCTCACTCAGACCTGGAACTCAGATGCCTACATTCTTCAGCCTCTTAGCATTGAAACAATCAGCTGGTACCTGCTGGTACCAGCTTTCCAGTAGGCTTTCCAGTAGGAGTGAGGTTCAGTATGAACCACAAACATCCTCACACCTGGCCTGTGAGGCCTTTATTGGGCACTCATAAAATTATGACCATAGTTTGTGACTATAGGACCATGTTGAGGGCGGGGGTGGGGGAAAATCACAATTTAACAGCATATAGTATTTATTTTGTTCTATGCAAATGAATAAACTACCTAGTGGGAAGTCAGTTTTCTTGACTGTGA